>NC_089239.1:806113-1127227 GCF_963924675.1 Phocoena phocoena
CTTGAAAGGTCCATTCGTGCTGTCTGGAACCTTCCTAAAGTACAGGTTTCTAACGGGCCTGTAGGCAGTGTAGGCAGTACTCGGGGAACAAAGGCATTTTCGCCGAATATACAGGGTGCTACCGTAGCCCGTTTAGGAGCGGCACATGATTATAGGCGTAACTTGAGCCTGCCTCGGTTGACGCAGTTCACTAAACGCAGGACACCCTGCGAGTAGAAGTTCATTCAGGGAAGGACCCATTGTGTATCTTGAGGGAGAAAGGCTGCTCGTGTTCCACCTGCAACTAAAGGAGACTTCTTCGTGTAACACGGCAGTGTTTTGGGAGAGGAAATGCTTATAGGCCTCACTAGAGCCTGTCTTGTTGGAGGCAGTTTGCTACACGCAGAAGTCTCTGCGAAAGAAGTTGATTCACGTCAGGGCCCATTGTGAACCTCCTGTGTCTTTCGACACCTTAAATTTACAGGTAAGTATACTGCATGTTTGCCTGCAAATGCAGGCCTGATGGCACAAGGCGTGCTTCCCATTCTGAAAGTTCTGTTCACGGGGCCTTGAATTTCCCGGAGAGGCATACTGTTCACGGCTCTGTTGAAATTGTAGGCCTGGCTCTGGGAAGAAATGGGGTTTTCGCTACTAAAACATGCTGCTTCCAAGGCCCGGTTGGGAGCTGATGCTGTCATTCTCTATACCTACGTGAAGACCAAAAGTCAGCCGTTGCCTCGAGGTAAGGCCCTGAATTGCCCTGCTGAAGCGGAGGCATGCAGCAGTTTCAAAATGGACTTCGTCGCAGTGCAGGAAGGCTTTTTTTCTTCTTCTTCTTCTTTGTACACGGGGCTCTCACTGTTGTGGCCTCTCCCGCTCCGGAGCAGAGACTACAGACGCGCAGGCTCAGCGGCCTGGGCTCTCGGGCCTATTCATTCAAGGGCATGTTGGAACCTCCCGGTCCGGGGCACGAACTCGTGTCTCCTGCATCGGCAGGCAGACCCTCCACCACTGCGCCACCGGGGAAGCCCGACTTTCTGCATTATTGTAACGTTAGCACACATTTCCGGACACATAGAACACTCGCGTGGGCACCCTATTCCCTGCAAGGACACTGAGTAGCGGCAGGCTCCACTCTTCTGCTCAGAAACATCCAGGCCCGGAAGCCATTCCCAGTCACTCTGTGTATGCCGAGCGTAGGGAAACACACGGCACTCTCCCCTGGGACAGCTAGATTTCGTCAGCACACCAACAACTCCAGGAAGTCCGTTCTCTCGCGTGCTACAGGCCATAGAGGTCTTCCTCATTGCCCTCATCTGAGCTGCACCGGGAAAAACCATCTGCTTCGCATTCTATCTACGAACTCGTACTCGAAGACACCATACGATGAGGACATAGCCGGCATGCATTCCTACTGTAATGAAAGCACAGAATTCTTCCTGTTAAACTGCAGCATTTCAGAAGAGACTAAGGACCGAGAGCCCACTTAAGAGAGTTCCGGGATGAGGGAGCTGCCTGCATGTTGAACACCCTATGAAGAAAAGTTGATTCAGGGAGGGTACTAGTGTGTAGCTAGAGCCTCCTTTGACTTGTGAGAAAACACAAGGATATAGGCTGCATGTTCACTGGAGACGGAGGCCAGATGGCAGAAATCTACCCTGCCCTTTTATTTTCCATATGCGGGCCTCTAACTGCTGTGGCCTCTCCCGTTGCGGATCCCAGGCTCCAGAAGCGCGGGCCCAGCGGCCATGGCTCACGGGCCCAGCCGCCTCTGCGTCCTGTGCGATCTCCCCGGGACGGGCCACGAACCTGTGTACCCCGCTTCGGCAGGCAGACTCTCAAACACTGCGCCACCAGGGAAGCCCGAAGTTCTGCATTTCTTTACCGTTAGCACATGTCGCCGGACACTTAGAACACCTGCGTTGGCACCCTCGTCCCTGTGAGGACACTGAGGAGCTGCAGGCTCCAGTGTTCCGCTTAGAAACATCCAGGCCCGGATGCACTTCCCGATCTCTCCGTGTATGCCGAGTGCGTGGCAACAAACTGCACTCTTCCTTGGGACAGCTAGATTTCGTCAGCACGCCCAGAGCTCCAGGAAGTCCGCTCTCTCACGTCCTACGTGCCACAGAAGTCTTCCTCATTGCCCTCATCTGAGCTGCACCGGGAAAAACCATCTGCTTCGCATTCTATCTACGAACTCGTACTCGAAGACACCATACGATGAGGACATAGCCGGCATGCATTCCTACTGTAATGAAAGCACAGAATTCTTCCTGTTAAACTGCAGCATTTCAGAAGAGACTAAGGACCGAGAGCCCACTTAAGAGAGTTCCGGGATGAGGGAGCTGCCTGCATGTTGAACACCCTATGAAGAAAAGTTGATTCAGGGAGGGTACTAGTGTGTAGCTAGAGCCTCCTTTGACTTGTGAGAAAACACAGGGTTATAGCTGCATGTTCACTGGAGACGGAGGCCAGATGGCAGAAATCTTCCCTGCCCGTTTATTTTGCCCCTTCTTCGGCCACGTGCGGGCCTCTGACTGTTGTGGCCTCTCCCGTTGCGGATCACACGTTCCAGAAGCCCAGGCCCAGCGGCCATGGCTCACGGGCCCAGCCGCTCTGCGTCCTGTGGGATCTTCCCAGACTGGGCTACGAAACCGTGTTGACGGCTTCGGCAGGCGGACTCTCAACCACTGCGCCACCAGGGAAACCCCGCTTGCCCATCTTGAAAGGTCCATTCGTGCTGTCTGGAACCTTCCTAAAGTACAGGTTTCTAACGGGCCTGTAGGCAGTGTAGGCAGTACTCGGGGAACAAAGGCATTTTCGCCGAATATACAGGGTGCTACCGTAGCCCGTTTAGGAGCGGCACATGATTATAGGCGTAACTTGAGCCTGCCTCGGTTGACGCAGTTCACTAAACGCAGGACACCCTGCGAGTAGAAGTTCATTCAGGGAAGGACCCATTGTGTATCTTGAGGGAGAAAGGCTGCTCGTGTTCCACCTGCAACTAAAGGAGACTTCTTCGTGTAACACGGCAGTGTTTTGGGAGAGGAAATGCTTATAGGCCTCACTAGAGCCTGTCTTGTTGGAGGCAGTTTGCTACACGCAGAAGTCTCTGCGAAAGAAGTTGATTCACGTCAGGGCCCATTGTGAACCTCCTGTGTCTTTCGACACCTTAAATTTACAGGTAAGTATACTGCATGTTTGCCTGCAAATGCAGGCCTGATGGCACAAGGCGTGCTTCCCATTCTGAAAGTTCTGTTCACGGGGCCTTGAATTTCCCGGAGAGGCATACTGTTCACGGCTCTGTTGAAATTGTAGGCCTGGCTCTGGGAAGAAATGGGGTTTTCGCTACTAAAACATGCTGCTTCCAAGGCCCGGTTGGGAGCTGATGCTGTCATTCTCTATACCTACGTGAAGACCAAAAGTCAGCCGTTGCCTCGAGGTAAGGCCCTGAATTGCCCTGCTGAAGCGGAGGCATGCAGCAGTTTCAAAATGGACTTCGTCGCAGTGCAGGAAGGCTTTTTTTCTTCTTCTTCTTCTTTGTACACGGGGCTCTCACTGTTGTGGCCTCTCCCGCTCCGGAGCAGAGACTACAGACGCGCAGGCTCAGCGGCCTGGGCTCTCGGGCCTATTCATTCAAGGGCATGTTGGAACCTCCCGGTCCGGGGCACGAACTCGTGTCTCCTGCATCGGCAGGCAGACCCTCCACCACTGCGCCACCGGGGAAGCCCGACTTTCTGCATTATTGTAACGTTAGCACACATTTCCGGACACATAGAACACTCGCGTGGGCACCCTATTCCCTGCAAGGACACTGAGTAGCGGCAGGCTCCACTCTTCTGCTCAGAAACATCCAGGCCCGGAAGCCATTCCCAGTCACTCTGTGTATGCCGAGCGTAGGGAAACACACGGCACTCTCCCCTGGGACAGCTAGATTTCGTCAGCACACCAACAACTCCAGGAAGTCCGTTCTCTCGCGTGCTACAGGCCATAGAGGTCTTCCTCATTGCCCTCATCTGAGCTGCACCGGGAAAAACCATCTGCTTCGCATTCTATCTACGAACTCGTACTCGAAGACACCATACGATGAGGACATAGCCGGCATGCATTCCTACTGTAATGAAAGCACAGAATTCTTCCTGTTAAACTGCAGCATTTCAGAAGAGACTAAGGACCGAGAGCCCACTTAAGAGAGTTCCGGGATGAGGGAGCTGCCTGCATGTTGAACACCCTATGAAGAAAAGTTGATTCAGGGAGGGTACTAGTGTGTAGCTAGAGCCTCCTTTGACTTGTGAGAAAACACAGGGTTATAGCTGCATGTTCACTGGAGACGGAGGCCAGATGGCAGAAATCTTCCCTGCCCGTTTATTTTGCCCCTTCTTCGGCCACGTGCGGGCCTCTGACTGTTGTGGCCTCTCCCGTTGCGGATCACACGTTCCAGAAGCCCAGGCCCAGCGGCCATGGCTCACGGGCCCAGCCGCTCTGCGTCCTGTGGGATCTTCCCAGACTGGGCTACGAAACCGTGTTGACGGCTTCGGCAGGCGGACTCTCAACCACTGCGCCACCAGGGAAACCCCGCTTGCCCATCTTGAAAGGTCCATTCGTGCTGTCTGGAACCTTCCTAAAGTACAGGTTTCTAACGGGCCTGTAGGCAGTGTAGGCAGTACTCGGGGAACAAAGGCATTTTCGCCGAATATACAGGGTGCTACCGTAGCCCGTTTAGGAGCGGCACATGATTATAGGCGTAACTTGAGCCTGCCTCGGTTGACGCAGTTCACTAAACGCAGGACACCCTGCGAGTAGAAGTTCATTCAGGGAAGGACCCATTGTGTATCTTGAGGGAGAAAGGCTGCTCGTGTTCCACCTGCAACTAAAGGAGACTTCTTCGTGTAACACGGCAGTGTTTTGGGAGAGGAAATGCTTATAGGCCTCACTAGAGCCTGTCTTGTTGGAGGCAGTTTGCTACACGCAGAAGTCTCTGCGAAAGAAGTTGATTCACGTCAGGGCCCATTGTGAACCTCCTGTGTCTTTCGACACCTTAAATTTACAGGTAAGTATACTGCATGTTTGCCTGCAAATGCAGGCCTGATGGCACAAGGCGTGCTTCCCATTCTGAAAGTTCTGTTCACGGGGCCTTGAATTTCCCGGAGAGGCATACTGTTCACGGCTCTGTTGAAATTGTAGGCCTGGCTCTGGGAAGAAATGGGGTTTTCGCTACTAAAACATGCTGCTTCCAAGGCCCGGTTGGGAGCTGATGCTGTCATTCTCTATACCTACGTGAAGACCAAAAGTCAGCCGTTGCCTCGAGGTAAGGCCCTGAATTGCCCTGCTGAAGCGGAGGCATGCAGCAGTTTCAAAATGGACTTCGTCGCAGTGCAGGAAGGCTTTTTTTCTTCTTCTTCTTCTTTGTACACGGGGCTCTCACTGTTGTGGCCTCTCCCGCTCCGGAGCAGAGACTACAGACGCGCAGGCTCAGCGGCCTGGGCTCTCGGGCCTATTCATTCAAGGGCATGTTGGAACCTCCCGGTCCGGGGCACGAACTCGTGTCTCCTGCATCGGCAGGCAGACCCTCCACCACTGCGCCACCGGGGAAGCCCGACTTTCTGCATTATTGTAACGTTAGCACACATTTCCGGACACATAGAACACTCGCGTGGGCACCCTATTCCCTGCAAGGACACTGAGTAGCGGCAGGCTCCACTCTTCTGCTCAGAAACATCCAGGCCCGGAAGCCATTCCCAGTCACTCTGTGTATGCCGAGCGTAGGGAAACACACGGCACTCTCCCCTGGGACAGCTAGATTTCGTCAGCACACCAACAACTCCAGGAAGTCCGTTCTCTCGCGTGCTACAGGCCATAGAGGTCTTCCTCATTGCCCTCATCTGAGCTGCACCGGGAAAAACCATCTGCTTCGCATTCTATCTACGAACTCGTACTCGAAGACACCATACGATGAGGACATAGCCGGCATGCATTCCTACTGTAATGAAAGCACAGAATTCTTCCTGTTAAACTGCAGCATTTCAGAAGAGACTAAGGACCGAGAGCCCACTTAAGAGAGTTCCGGGATGAGGGAGCTGCCTGCATGTTGAACACCCTATGAAGAAAAGTTGATTCAGGGAGGGTACTAGTGTGTAGCTAGAGCCTACTTTGACTTGTGAGAAAACACAAGGATATAGGCTGCATGTTCACTGGAGACGGAGGCCAGATGGCAGAAATCTACCCTGCCCTTTTATTTTCCATATGCGGGCCTCTAACTGCTGTGGCCTCTCCCGTTGTGGATCCCAGGCTCCAGAAGCGCGGGCCCAGCGGCCATGGCTCACGGGCCCAGCCGCCTCTGCGTCCTGTGCGATCTCCCCGGGACGGGCCACGAACCTGTGTACCCCGCTTCGGCAGGCAGACTCTCAAACACTGCGCCACCAGGGAAGCCCGAAGTTCTGCATTTCTTTACCGTTAGCACACGTCGCCGGACACTTAGAACACCTGCGTTGGCACCCTCGTCCCTGTGAGGACACTGAGGAGCTGCAGGCTCCAGTGTTCCGCTTAGAAACATCCAGGCCCGGATGCACTTCCCGATCTCTCCGTGTATGCCGAGTGCGTGGCAACAAACTGCACTCTTCCTTGGGACAGCTAGATTTCGTCAGCACGCCCAGAGCTCCAGGAAGTCCGCTCTCTCACGTCCTACGTGCCACAGAAGTCTTCCTCATTGCCCTCATCTGAGATGCACCGGGAAAAACCATCTGCTTCGCATTCTATCTACGAACTCGTACTCGAAGACACCATACGATGAGGACATAGCCGGCATGCATTCCTACTGTAATGAAAGCACAGAATTCTTCCTGTTAAACTGCAGCATTTCAGAAGAGACTAAGGACCGAGAGCCCACTTAAGAGAGTTCCGGGATGAGGGAGCTGCCTGCATGTTGAACACCCTATGAAGAAAAGTTGATTCAGGGAGGGTACTAGTGTGTAGCTAGAGCCTACTTTGACTTGTGAGAAAACACAGGGTTATAGCTGCATGTTCACTGGAGACGGAGGCCAGATGGCAGAAATCTTCCCTGCCCGTTTATTTTGCCCCTTCTTCGGCCACGTGCGGGCCTCTGACTGTTGTGGCCTCTCCCGTTGCGGATCACACGTTCCAGAAGCCCAGGCCCAGCGGCCATGGCTCACGGGCCCAGCCGCTCTGCGTCCTGTGGGATCTTCCCAGACTGGGCTACGAAACCGTGTTGACGGCTTCGGCAGGCGGACTCTCAACCACTGCGCCACCAGGGAAACCCCGCTTGCCCATCTTGAAAGGTCCATTCGTGCTGTCTGGAACCTTCCTAAAGTACAGGTTTCTAACGGGCCTGTAGGCAGTGTAGGCAGTACTCGGGGAACAAAGGCATTTTCGCCGAATATACAGGGTGCTACCGTAGCCCGTTTAGGAGCGGCACATGATTATAGGCGTAACTTGAGCCTGCCTCGGTTGACGCAGTTCACTAAACGCAGGACACCCTGCGAGTAGAAGTTCATTCAGGGAAGGACCCATTGTGTATCTTGAGGGAGAAAGGCTGCTCGTGTTCCACCTGCAACTAAAGGAGACTTCTTCGTGTAACACGGCAGTGTTTTGGGAGAGGAAATGCTTATAGGCCTCACTAGAGCCTGTCTTGTTGGAGGCAGTTTGCTACACGCAGAAGTCTCTGCGAAAGAAGTTGATTCACGTCAGGGCCCATTGTGAACCTCCTGTGTCTTTCGACACCTTAAATTTACAGGTAAGTATACTGCATGTTTGCCTGCAAATGCAGGCCTGATGGCACAAGGCGTGCTTCCCATTCTGAAAGTTCTGTTCACGGGGCCTTGAATTTCCCGGAGAGGCATACTGTTCACGGCTCTGTTGAAATTGTAGGCCTGGCTCTGGGAAGAAATGGGGTTTTCGCTACTAAAACATGCTGCTTCCAAGGCCCGGTTGGGAGCTGATGCTCTCATTCTCTATACCTACGTGAAGACCAAAAGTCAGCCGTTGCCTCGAGGTAAGGCCCTGAATTGCCCTGCTGAAGCGGAGGCATGCAGCAGTTTCAAAATGGACTTCGTCGCAGTGCAGGAAGGCTTTTTTTCTTCTTCTTCTTCTTTGTACACGGGGCTCTCACTGTTGTGGCCTCTCCCGCTCCGGAGCAGAGACTACAGACGCGCAGGCTCAGCGGCCTGGGCTCTCGGGCCTATTCATTCAAGGGCATGTTGGAACCTCCCGGTCCGGGGCACGAACTCGTGTCTCCTGCATCGGCAGGCAGACCCTCCACCACTGCGCCACCGGGGAAGCCCGACTTTCTGCATTATTGTAACGTTAGCACACATTTCCGGACACATAGAACACTCGCGTGGGCACCCTATTCCCTGCAAGGACACTGAGTAGCGGCAGGCTCCACTCTTCTGCTCAGAAACATCCAGGCCCGGAAGCCATTCCCAGTCACTCTGTGTATGCCGAGCGTAGGGAAACACACGGCACTCTCCCCTGGGACAGCTAGATTTCGTCAGCACACCAACAACTCCAGGAAGTCCGTTCTCTCGCGTGCTACAGGCCATAGAGGTCTTCCTCATTGCCCTCATCTGAGCTGCACCGGGAAAAACCATCTGCTTCGCATTCTATCTACGAACTCGTACTCGAAGACACCATACGATGAGGACATAGCCGGCATGCATTCCTACTGTAATGAAAGCACAGAATTCTTCCTGTTAAACTGCAGCATTTCAGAAGAGACTAAGGACCGAGAGCCCACTTAAGAGAGTTCCGGGATGAGGGAGCTGCCTGCATGTTGAACACCCTATGAAGAAAAGTTGATTCAGGGTGGGTACTAGTGTGTAGCTAGAGCCTCCTTTGACTTGTGAGAAAACACAAGGATATAGGCTGCATGTTCACTGGAGACGGAGGCCAGATGGCAGAAATCTACCCTGCCCTTTTATTTTCCATATGCGGGCCTCTAACTGCTGTGGCCTCTCCCGTTGTGGATCCCAGGCTCCAGAAGCGCGGGCCCAGCGGCCATGGCTCACGGGCCCAGCCGCCTCTGCGTCCTGTGCGATCTCCCCGGGACGGGCCACGAACCTGTGTACCCCGCTTCGGCAGGCAGACTCTCAAACACTGCGCCACCAGGGAAGCCCGAAGTTCTGCATTTCTTTACCGTTAGCACACGTCGCCGGACACTTAGAACACCTGCGTTGGCACCCTCGTCCCTGTGAGGACACTGAGGAGCTGCAGGCTCCAGTGTTCCGCTTAGAAACATCCAGGCCCGGATGCACTTCCCGATCTCTCCGTGTATGCCGAGTGCGTGGCAACAAACTGCACTCTTCCTTGGGACAGCTAGATTTCGTCAGCACGCCCAGAGCTCCAGGAAGTCCGCTCTCTCACGTCCTACGTGCCACAGAAGTCTTCCTCATTGCCCTCATCTGAGATGCACCGGGAAAAACCATCTGCTTCGCATTCTATCTACGAACTCGTACTCGAAGACACCATACGATGAGGACATAGCCGGCATGCATTCCTACTGTAATGAAAGCACAGAATTCTTCCTGTTAAACTGCAGCATTTCAGAAGAGACTAAGGACCGAGAGCCCACTTAAGAGAGTTCCGGGATGAGGGAGCTGCCTGCATGTTGAACACCCTATGAAGAAAAGTTGATTCAGGGAGGGTACTAGTGTGTAGCTAGAGCCTACTTTGACTTGTGAGAAAACACAGGGTTATAGCTGCATGTTCACTGGAGACGGAGGCCAGATGGCAGAAATCTTCCCTGCCCGTTTATTTTGCCCCTTCTTCGGCCACGTGCGGGCCTCTGACTGTTGTGGCCTCTCCCGTTGCGGATCACACGTTCCAGAAGCCCAGGCCCAGCGGCCATGGCTCACGGGCCCAGCCGCTCTGCGTCCTGTGGGATCTTCCCAGACTGGGCTACGAAACCGTGTTGACGGCTTCGGCAGGCGGACTCTCAACCACTGCGCCACCAGGGAAACCCCGCTTGCCCATCTTGAAAGGTCCATTCGTGCTGTCTGGAACCTTCCTAAAGTACAGGTTTCTAACGGGCCTGTAGGCAGTGTAGGCAGTACTCGGGGAACAAAGGCATTTTCGCCGAATATACAGGGTGCTACCGTAGCCCGTTTAGGAGCGGCACATGATTATAGGCGTAACTTGAGCCTGCCTCGGTTGATGCAGTTCACTAAACGCAGGACACCCTGCGAGTAGAAGTTCATTCAGGGAAGGACCCATTGTGTATCTTGAGGGAGAAAGGCTGCTCGTGTTCCACCTGCAACTAAAGGAGACTTCTTCGTGTAACACGGCAGTGTTTTGGGAGAGGAAATGCTTATAGGCCTCACTAGAGCCTGTCTTGTTGGAGGCAGTTTGCTACACGCAGAAGTCTCTGCGAAAGAAGTTGATTCACGTCAGGGCCCATTGTGAACCTCCTGTGTCTTTCGACACCTTAAATTTACAGGTAAGTATACTGCATGTTTGCCTGCAAATGCAGGCCTGATGGCACAAGGCGTGCTTCCCATTCTGAAAGTTCTGTTCACGGGGCCTTGAATTTCCCGGAGAGGCATACTGTTCACGGCTCTGTTGAAATTGTAGGCCTGGCTCTGGGAAGAAATGGGGTTTTCGCTACTAAAACATGCTGCTTCCAAGGCCCGGTTGGGAGCTGATGCTGTCATTCTCTATACCTACGTGAAGACCAAAAGTCAGCCGTTGCCTCGAGGTAAGGCCCTGAATTGCCCTGCTGAAGCGGAGGCATGCAGCAGTTTCAAAATGGACTTCGTCGCAGTGCAGGAAGGCTTTTTTTCTTCTTCTTCTTCTTTGTACACGGGGCTCTCACTGTTGTGGCCTCTCCCGCTCCGGAGCAGAGACTACAGACGCGCAGGCTCAGCGGCCTGGGCTCTCGGGCCTATTCATTCAAGGGCATGTTGGAACCTCCCGGTCCGGGGCACGAACTCGTGTCTCCTACATCGGCAGGCAGACCCTCCACCACTGCGCCACCGGGGAAGCCCGACTTTCTGCATTATTGTAACGTTAGCACACATTTCCGGACACATAGAACACTCGCGTGGGCACCCTATTCCCTGCAAGGACACTGAGTAGCGGCAGGCTCCACTCTTCTGCTCAGAAACATCCAGGCCCGGAAGCCATTCCCAGTCACTCTGTGTATGCCGAGCGTAGGGAAACACACGGCACTCTCCCCTGGGACAGCTAGATTTCGTCAGCACACCAACAACTCCAGGAAGTCCGTTCTCTCGCGTGCTACAGGCCATAGAGGTCTTCCTCATTGCCCTCATCTGAGCTGCACCGGGAAAAACCATCTGCTTCGCATTCTATCTACGAACTCGTACTCGAAGACACCATACGATGAGGACATAGCCGGCATGCATTCCTACTGTAATGAAAGCACAGAATTCTTCCTGTTAAACTGCAGCATTTCAGAAGAGACTAAGGACCGAGAGCCCACTTAAGAGAGTTCCGGGATGAGGGAGCTGCCTGCATGTTGAACACCCTATGAAGAAAAGTTGATTCAGGGAGGGTACTAGTGTGTAGCTAGAGCCTCCTTTGACTTGTGAGAAAACACAGGGTTATAGCTGCATGTTCACTGGAGACGGAGGCCAGATGGCAGAAATCTTCCCTGCCCGTTTATTTTGCCCCTTCTTCGGCCACGTGCGGGCCTCTGACTGTTGTGGCCTCTCCCGTTGCGGATCACACGTTCCAGAAGCCCAGGCCCAGCGGCCATGGCTCACGGGCCCAGCCGCTCTGCGTCCTGTGGGATCTTCCCAGACTGGGCTACGAAACCGTGTTGACGGCTTCGGCAGGCGGACTCTCAACCACTGCGCCACCAGGGAAACCCCGCTTGCCCATCTTGAAAGGTCCATTCGTGCTGTCTGGAACCTTCCTAAAGTACAGGTTTCTAACGGGCCTGTAGGCAGTGTAGGCAGTACTCGGGGAACAAAGGCATTTTCGCCGAATATACAGGGTGCTACCGTAGCCCGTTTAGGAGCGGCACATGATTATAGGCGTAACTTGAGCCTGCCTCGGTTGACGCAGTTCACTAAACGCAGGACACCCTGCGAGTAGAAGTTCATTCAGGGAAGGACCCATTGTGTATCTTGAGGGAGAAAGGCTGCTCGTGTTCCACCTGCAACTAAAGGAGACTTCTTCGTGTAACACGGCAGTGTTTTGGGAGAGGAAATGCTTATAGGCCTCACTAGAGCCTGTCTTGTTGGAGGCAGTTTGCTACACGCAGAAGTCTCTGCGAAAGAAGTTGATTCACGTCAGGGCCCATTGTGAACCTCCTGTGTCTTTCGACACCTTAAATTTACAGGTAAGTATACTGCATGTTTGCCTGCAAATGCAGGCCTGATGGCACAAGGCGTGCTTCCCATTCTGAAAGTTCTGTTCACGGGGCCTTGAATTTCCCGGAGAGGCATACTGTTCACGGCTCTGTTGAAATTGTAGGCCTGGCTCTGGGAAGAAATGGGGTTTTCGCTACTAAAACATGCTGCTTCCAAGGCCCGGTTGGGAGCTGATGCTGTCATTCTCTATACCTACGTGAAGACCAAAAGTCAGCCGTTGCCTCGAGGTAAGGCCCTGAATTGCCCTGCTGAAGCGGAGGCATGCAGCAGTTTCAAAATGGACTTCGTCGCAGTGCAGGAAGGCTTTTTTTCTTCTTCTTCTTCTTTGTACACGGGGCTCTCACTGTTGTGGCCTCTCCCGCTCCGGAGCAGAGACTACAGACGCGCAGGCTCAGCGGCCTGGGCTCTCGGGCCTATTCATTCAAGGGCATGTTGGAACCTCCCGGTCCGGGGCACGAACTCGTGTCTCCTGCATCGGCAGGCAGACCCTCCACCACTGCGCCACCGGGGAAGCCCGACTTTCTGCATTATTGTAACGTTAGCACACATTTCCGGACACATAGAACACTCGCGTGGGCACCCTATTCCCTGCAAGGACACTGAGTAGCGGCAGGCTCCACTCTTCTGCTCAGAAACATCCAGGCCCGGAAGCCATTCCCAGTCACTCTGTGTATGCCGAGCGTAGGGAAACACACGGCACTCTCCCCTGGGACAGCTAGATTTCGTCAGCACACCAACAACTCCAGGAAGTCCGTTCTCTCGCGTGCTACAGGCCATAGAGGTCTTCCTCATTGCCCTCATCTGAGCTGCACCGGGAAAAACCATCTGCTTCGCATTCTATCTACGAACTCGTACTCGAAGACACCATACGATGAGGACATAGCCGGCATGCATTCCTACTGTAATGAAAGCACAGAATTCTTCCTGTTAAACTGCAGCATTTCAGAAGAGACTAAGGACCGAGAGCCCACTTAAGAGAGTTCCGGGATGAGGGAGCTGCCTGCATGTTGAACACCCTATGAAGAAAAGTTGATTCAGGGAGGGTACTAGTGTGTAGCTAGAGCCTCCTTTGACTTGTGAGAAAACACAAGGATATAGGCTGCATGTTCACTGGAGACGGAGGCCAGATGGCAGAAATCTACCCTGCCCTTTTATTTTCCATATGCGGGCCTCTAACTGCTGTGGCCTCTCCCGTTGTGGATCCCAGGCTCCAGAAGCGCGGGCCCAGCGGCCATGGCTCACGGGCCCAGCCGCATCTGCGTCCTGTGCGATCTCCCCGGGACGGGCCACGAACCTGTGTACCCCGCTTCGGCAGGCAGACTCTCAAACACTGCGCCACCAGGGAAGCCCGAAGTTCTGCATTTCTTTACCGTTAGCACACGTCGCCGGACACTTAGAACACCTGCGTTGGCACCCTCGTCCCTGTGAGGACACTGAGGAGCTGCAGGCTCCAGTGTTCCGCTTAGAAACATCCAGGCCCGGATGCACTTCCCGATCTCTCCGTGTATGCCGAGTGCGTGGCAACAAACTGCACTCTTCCTTGGGACAGCTAGATTTCATCAGCACGCCCAGAGCTCCAGGAAGTCCGCTCTCTCACGTCCTACGTGCCACAGAAGTCTTCCTCATTGCCCTCATCTGAGCTGCACCGGGAAAAACCATCTGCTTCGCATTCTATCTACGAACTCGTACTCGAAGACACCATACGATGAGGACATAGCCGGCATGCATTCCTACTGTAATGAAAGCACAGAATTCTTCCTGTTAAACTGCAGCATTTCAGAAGAGACTAAGGACCGAGAGCCCACTTAAGAGAGTTCCGGTATGAGGGAGCTTCCTGCATGTTGAACACCCTATGAAGAAAAGTTGATTCAGGGAGGGTACTAGTGTGTAGCTAGAGCCTACTTTGACTTGTGAGAAAACACAGGGTTATAGCTGCATGTTCACTGGAGACGGAGGCCAGATGGCAGAAATCTTCCCTGCCCGTTTATTTTGCCCCTTCTTCGGCCACGTGCGGGCCTCTGACTGTTGTGGCCTCTCCCGTTGCGGATCACACGTTCCAGAAGCCCAGGCCCAGCGGCCATGGCTCACGGGCCCAGCCGCTCTGCGTCCTGTGGGATCTTCCCAGACTGGGCTACGAAACCGTGTTGACGGCTTCGGCAGGCGGACTCTCAACCACTGCGCCACCAGAAAAACCCCGCTTGCCCATCTTGAAAGGTCCATTCGTGCTGTCTGGAACCTTCCTAAAGTACAGGTTTCTAACGGGCCTGTAGGCAGTGTAGGCAGTACTCGGGGAACAAAGGCATTTTCGCCGAATATACAGGGTGCTACCGTAGCACGTTTAGGAGCGGCACATGATTATAGGCCTAACTTGAGCCTGCCTCGGTTGACGCAGTTCACTAAACGCAGGACACCCTGCGAGTAGAAGTTCATTCAGGGAAGGACCCATTGTGTATCTTGAGGGAGAAAGGCTGCTCGTGTTCCACCTGCAACTAAAGGAGACTTCTTCGTGTAACACGGCAGTGTTTTGGGAGAGGAAATGCTTATAGGCCTCACTAGAGCCTGTCTTGTTGGAGGCAGTTTGCTACCCGCAGAAGTCTCTGCGAAAGAAGTTGATTCACGTCAGGGCCCATTGTGAACCTCCTGTGTCTTTCGACACCTTAAATTTACAGGTAAGTATACTGCATGTTTGCCTGCAAATGCAGGCCTGATGGCACAAGGCGTGCTTCCCATTCTGAAAGTTCTGTTCACGGGGCCTTGAATTTCCCGGAGAGGCATACTGTTCACGGCTCTGTTGAAATTGTAGGCCTGGCTCTGGGAAGAAATGGGGTTTTCGCTACTAAAACATGCTGCTTCCAAGGCCCGGTTGGGAGCTGATGCTGTCATTCTCTATACCTACGTGAAGACCAAAAGTCAGCCGTTGCCTCGAGGTAAGGCCCTGAATTGCCCTGCTGAAGCGGAGGCATGCAGCAGTTTCAAAATGGACTTCGTCGCAGTGCAGGAAGGCTTTTTTTCTTCTTCTTCTTCTTTGTACACGGGGCTCTCACTGTTGTGGCCTCTCCCGCTCCGGAGCAGAGACTACAGACGCGCAGGCTCAGCGGCCTGGGCTCTCGGGCCTATTCATTCAAGGGCATGTTGGAACCTCCCGGTCCGGGGCACGAACTCGTGTCTCCTGCATCGGCAGGCAGACCCTCCACCACTGCGCCACCGGGGAAGCCCGACTTTCTGCATTATTGTAACGTTAGCACACATTTCCGGACACATAGAACACTCGCGTGGGCACCCTATTCCCTGCAAGGACACTGAGTAGCGGCAGGCTCCACTCTTCTGCTCAGAAACATCCAGGCCCGGAAGCCATTCCCAGTCACTCTGTGTATGCCGAGCGTAGGGAAACACACGGCACTCTCCCCTGGGACAGCTAGATTTCGTCAGCACACCAACAACTCCAGGAAGTCCGTTCTCTCGCGTGCTACAGGCCATAGAGGTCTTCCTCATTGCCCTCATCTGAGCTGCACCGGGAAAAACCATCTGCTTCGCATTCTATCTACGAACTCGTACTCGAAGACACCATACGATGAGGACATAGCCGGCATGCATTCCTACTGTAATGAAAGCACAGAATTCTTCCTGTTAAACTGCAGCATTTCAGAAGAGACTAAGGACCGAGAGCCCACTTAAGAGAGTTCCGGGATGAGGGAGCTGCCTGCATGTTGAACACCCTATGAAGAAAAGTTGATTCAGGGAGGGTACTAGTGTGTAGCTAGAGCCTCCTTTGACTTGTGAGAAAACACAAGGATATAGGCTGCATGTTCACTGGAGACGGAGGCCAGATGGCAGAAATCTACCCTGCCCTTTTATTTTCCATATGCGGGCCTCTAACTGCTGTGGCCTCTCCCGTTGCGGATCCCAGGCTCCAGAAGCGCGGGCCCAGCGGCCATGGCTCACGGGCCCAGCCGCCTCTGCGTCCTGTGCGATCTCCCCGGGACGGGCCACGAACCTGTGTACCCCGCTTCGGCAGGCAGACTCTCAAACACTGCGCCACCAGGGAAGCCCGAAGTTCTGCATTTCTTTACCGTTAGCACACGTCGCCGGACACTTAGAACACCTGCGTTGGCACCCTCGTCCCTGTGAGGACACTGAGGAGCTGCAGGCTCCAGTGTTCCGCTTAGAAACATCCAGGCCCGGATGCACTTCCCGATCTCTCCGTGTATGCCGAGTGCGTGGCAACAAACTGCACTCTTCCTTGGGACAGCTAGATTTCGTCAGCACGCCCAGAGCTCCAGGAAGTCCGCTCTCTCACGTCCTACGTGCCACAGAAGTCTTCCTCATTGCCCTCATCTGAGCTGCACCGGGAAAAACCATCTGCTTCGCATTCTATCTACGAACTCGTACTCGAAGACACCATACGATGAGGACATAGCCGGCATGCATTCCTACTGTAATGAAAGCACAGAATTCTTCCTGTTAAACTGCAGCATTTCAGAAGAGACTAAGGACCGAGAGCCCACTTAAGAGAGTTCCGGGATGAGGGAGCTGCCTGCATGTTGAACACCCTATGAAGAAAAGTTGATTCAGGGAGGGTACTAGTGTGTAGCTAGAGCCTACTTTGACTTGTGAGAAAACACAGGGTTATAGCTGCATGTTCACTGGAGACGGAGGCCAGATGGCAGAAATCTTCCCTGCCCGTTTATTTTGCCCCTTCTTCGGCCACGTGCGGGCCTCTGACTGTTGTGGCCTCTCCCGTTGCGGATCACACGTTCCAGAAGCCCAGGCCCAGCGGCCATGGCTCACGGGCCCAGCCGCTCTGCGTCCTGTGGGATCTTCCCAGACTGGGCTACGAAACCGTGTTGACGGCTTCGGCAGGCGGACTCTCAACCACTGCGCCACCAGGGAAACCCCGCTTGCCCATCTTGAAAGGTCCATTCGTGCTGTCTGGAACCTTCCTAAAGTACAGGTTTCTAACGGGCCTGTAGGCAGTGTAGGCAGTACTCGGGGAACAAAGGCATTTTCGCCGAATATACAGGGTGCTACCGTAGCCCGTTTAGGAGCGGCACATGATTATAGGCCTAACTTGAGCCTGCCTCGGTTGACGCAGTTCACTAAACGCAGGACACCCTGCGAGTAGAAGTTCATTCAGGGAAGGACCCATTGTGTATCTTGAGGGAGAAAGGCTGCTCGTGTTCCACCTGCAACTAAAGGAGACTTCTTCGTGTAACACGGCAGTGTTTTGGGAGAGGAAATGCTTATAGGCCTCACTAGAGCCTGTCTTGTTGGAGGCAGTTTGCTACACGCAGAAGTCTCTGCGAAAGAAGTTGATTCACGTCAGGGCCCATTGTGAACCTCCTGTGTCTTTCGACACCTTAAATTTACAGGTAAGTATACTGCATGTTTGCCTGCAAATGCAGGCCTGATGGCACAAGGCGTGCTTCCCATTCTGAAAGTTCTGTTCACGGGGCCTTGAATTTCCCGGAGAGGCATACTGTTCACGGCTCTGTTGAAATTGTAGGCCTGGCTCTGGGAAGAAATGGGGTTTTCGCTACTAAAACATGCTGCTTCCAAGGCCCGGTTGGGAGCTGATGCTGTCATTCTCTATACCTACGTGAAGACCAAAAGTCAGCCGTTGCCTCGAGGTAAGGCCCTGAATTGCCCTGCTGAAGCGGAGGCATGCAGCAGTTTCAAAATGGACTTCGTCGCAGTGCAGGAAGGCTTTTTTTCTTCTTCTTCTTCTTTGTACACGGGGCTCTCACTGTTGTGGCCTCTCCCGCTCCGGAGCAGAGACTACAGACGCGCAGGCTCAGCGGCCTGGGCTCTCGGGCCTATTCATTCAAGGGCATGTTGGAACCTCCCGGTCCGGGGCACGAACTCGTGTCTCCTGCATCGGCAGGCAGACCCTCCACCACTGCGCCACCGGGGAAGCCCGACTTTCTGCATTATTGTAACGTTAGCACACATTTCCGGACACATAGAACACTCGCGTGGGCACCCTATTCCCTGCAAGGACACTGAGTAGCGGCAGGCTCCACTCTTCTGCTCAGAAACATCCAGGCCCGGAAGCCATTCCCAGTCACTCTGTGTATGCCGAGCGTAGGGAAACACACGGCACTCTCCCCTGGGACAGCTAGATTTCGTCAGCACACCAACAACTCCAGGAAGTCCGTTCTCTCGCGTGCTACAGGCCATAGAGGTCTTCCTCATTGCCCTCATCTGAGCTGCACCGGGAAAAACCATCTGCTTCGCATTCTATCTACGAACTCGTACTCGAAGACACCATACGATGAGGACATAGCCGGCATGCATTCCTACTGTAATGAAAGCACAGAATTCTTCCTGTTAAACTGCAGCATTTCAGAAGAGACTAAGGACCGAGAGCCCACTTAAGAGAGTTCCGGGATGAGGGAGCTGCCTGCATGTTGAACACCCTATGAAGAAAAGTTGATTCAGGGAGGGTACTAGTGTGTAGCTAGAGCCTCCTTTGACTTGTGAGAAAACACAGGGTTATAGCTGCATGTTCACTGGAGACGGAGGCCAGATGGCAGAAATCTTCCCTGCCCGTTTATTTTGCCCCTTCTTCGGCCACGTGCGGGCCTCTGACTGTTGTGGCCTCTCCCGTTGCGGATCACACGTTCCAGAAGCCCAGGCCCAGCGGCCATGGCTCACGGGCCCAGCCGCTCTGCGTCCTGTGGGATCTTCCCAGACTGGGCTACGAAACCGTGTTGACGGCTTCGGCAGGCGGACTCTCAACCACTGCGCCACCAGGGAAACCCCGCTTGCCCATCTTGAAAGGTCCATTCGTGCTGTCTGGAACCTTCCTAAAGTACAGGTTTCTAACGGGCCTGTAGGCAGTGTAGGCAGTACTCGGGGAACAAAGGCATTTTCGCCGAATATACAGGGTGCTACCGTAGCCCGTTTAGGAGCGGCACATGATTATAGGCGTAACTTGAGCCTGCCTCGGTTGACGCAGTTCACTAAACGCAGGACACCCTGCGAGTAGAAGTTCATTCAGGGAAGGACCCATTGTGTATCTTGAGGGAGAAAGGCTGCTCGTGTTCCACCTGCAACTAAAGGAGACTTCTTCGTGTAACACGGCAGTGTTTTGGGAGAGGAAATGCTTATAGGCCTCACTAGAGCCTGTCTTGTTGGAGGCAGTTTGCTACACGCAGAAGTCTCTGCGAAAGAAGTTGATTCACGTCAGGGCCCATTGTGAACCTCCTGTGTCTTTCGACACCTTAAATTTACAGGTAAGTATACTGCATGTTTGCCTGCAAATGCAGGCCTGATGGCACAAGGCGTGCTTCCCATTCTGAAAGTTCTGTTCACGGGGCCTTGAATTTCCCGGAGAGGCATACTGTTCACGGCTCTGTTGAAATTGTAGGCCTGGCTCTGGGAAGAAATGGGGTTTTCGCTACTAAAACATGCTGCTTCCAAGGCCCGGTTGGGAGCTGATGCTGTCATTCTCTATACCTACGTGAAGACCAAAAGTCAGCCGTTGCCTCGAGGTAAGGCCCTGAATTGCCCTGCTGAAGCGGAGGCATGCAGCAGTTTCAAAATGGACTTCGTCGCAGTGCAGGAAGGCTTTTTTTCTTCTTCTTCTTCTTTGTACACGGGGCTCTCACTGTTGTGGCCTCTCCCGCTCCGGAGCAGAGACTACAGACGCGCAGGCTCAGCGGCCTGGGCTCTCGGGCCTATTCATTCAAGGGCATGTTGGAACCTCCCGGTCCGGGGCACGAACTCGTGTCTCCTGCATCGGCAGGCAGACCCTCCACCACTGCGCCACCGGGGAAGCCCGACTTTCTGCATTATTGTAACGTTAGCACACATTTCCGGACACATAGAACACTCGCGTGGGCACCCTATTCCCTGCAAGGACACTGAGTAGCGGCAGGCTCCACTCTTCTGCTCAGAAACATCCAGGCCTGGAAGCCATTCCCAGTCACTCTGTGTATGCCGAGCGTAGGGAAACACACGGCACTCTCCCCTGGGACAGCTAGATTTCGTCAGCACACCAACAACTCCAGGAAGTCCGTTCTCTCGCGTGCTACAGGCCATAGAGGTCTTCCTCATTGCCCTCATCTGAGCTGCACCGGGAAAAACCATCTGCTTCGCATTCTATCTACGAACTCGTACTCGAAGACACCATACGATGAGGACATAGCCGGCATGCATTCCTACTGTAATGAAAGCACAGAATTCTTCCTGTTAAACTGCAGCATTTCAGAAGAGACTAAGGACCGAGAGCCCACTTAAGAGAGTTCCGGGATGAGGGAGCTGCCTGCATGTTGAACACCCTATGAAGAAAAGTTGATTCAGGGAGGGTACTAGTGTGTAGCTAGAGCCTCCTTTGACTTGTGAGAAAACACAAGGATATAGGCTGCATGTTCACTGGAGACGGAGGCCAGATGGCAGAAATCTACCCTGCCCTTTTATTTTCCATATGCGGGCCTCTAACTGCTGTGGCCTCTCCCGTTGCGGATCCCAGGCTCCAGAAGCGCGGGCCCAGCGGCCATGGCTCACGGGCCCAGCCGCCTCTGCGTCCTGTGCGATCTCCCCGGGACGGGCCACGAACCTGTGTACCCCGCTTCGGCAGGCAGACTCTCAAACACTGCGCCACCAGGGAAGCCCGAAGTTCTGCATTTCTTTACCGTTAGCACACGTCGCCGGACACTTAGAACACCTGCGTTGGCACCCTCGTCCCTGTGAGGACACTGAGGAGCTGCAGGCTCCAGTGTTCCGCTTAGAAACATCCAGGCCCGGATGCACTTCCCGATCTCTCCGTGTATGCCGAGTGCGTGGCAACAAACTGCACTCTTCCTTGGGACAGCTAGATTTCGTCAGCACGCCCAGAGCTCCAGGAAGTCCGCTCTCTCACGTCCTACGTGCCACAGAAGTCTTCCTCATTGCCCTCATCTGAGCTGCACCGGGAAAAACCATCTGCTTCGCATTCTATCTACGAACTCGTACTCGAAGACACCATACGATGAGGACATAGCCGGCATGCATTCCTACTGTAATGAAAGCACAGAATTCTTCCTGTTAAACTGCAGCATTTCAGAAGAGACTAAGGACCGAGAGCCCACTTAAGAGAGTTCCGGGATGAGGGAGCTGCCTGCATGTTGAACACCCTATGAAGAAAAGTTGATTCAGGGAGGGTACTAGTGTGTAGCTAGAGCCTACTTTGACTTGTGAGAAAACACAGGGTTATAGCTGCATGTTCACTGGAGACGGAGGCCAGATGGCAGAAATCTTCCCTGCCCGTTTATTTTGCCCCTTCTTCGGCCACGTGCGGGCCTCTGACTGTTGTGGCCTCTCCCGTTGCGGATCACACGTTCCAGAAGCCCAGGCCCAGCGGCCATGGCTCACGGGCCCAGCCGCTCTGCGTCCTGTGGGATCTTCCCAGACTGGGCTACGAAACCGTGTTGACGGCTTCGGCAGGCGGACTCTCAACCACTGCGCCACCAGAAAAACCCCGCTTGCCCATCTTGAAAGGTCCATTCGTGCTGTCTGGAACCTTCCTAAAGTACAGGTTTCTAACGGGCCTGTAGGCAGTGTAGGCAGTACTCGGGGAACAAAGGCATTTTCGCCGAATATACAGGGTGCTACCGTAGCCCGTTTAGGAGCGGCACATGATTATAGGCCTAACTTGAGCCTGCCTCGGTTGACGCAGTTCACTAAACGCAGGACACCCTGCGAGTAGAAGTTCATTCAGGGAAGGACCCATTGTGTATCTTGAGGGAGAAAGGCTGCTCGTGTTCCACCTGCAACTAAAGGAGACTTCTTCGTGTAACACGGCAGTGTTTTGGGAGAGGAAATGCTTATAGGCCTCACTAGAGCCTGTCTTGTTGGAGGCAGTTTGCTACACGCAGAAGTCTCTGCGAAAGAAGTTGATTCACGTCAGGGCCCATTGTGAACCTCCTGTGTCTTTCGACACCTTAAATTTACAGGTAAGTATACTGCATGTTTGCCTGCAAATGCAGGCCTGATGGCACAAGGCGTGCTTCCCATTCTGAAAGTTCTGTTCACGGGGCCTTGAATTTCCCGGAGAGGCATACTGTTCACGGCTCTGTTGAAATTGTAGGCCTGGCTCTGGGAAGAAATGGGGTTTTCGCTACTAAAACATGCTGCTTCCAAGGCCCGGTTGGGAGCTGATGCTGTCATTCTCTATACCTACGTGAAGACCAAAAGTCAGCCGTTGCCTCGAGGTAAGGCCCTGAATTGCCCTGCTGAAGCGGAGGCATGCAGCAGTTTCAAAATGGACTTCGTCGCAGTGCAGGAAGGCTTTTTTTCTTCTTCTTCTTCTTTGTACACGGGGCTCTCACTGTTGTGGCCTCTCCCGCTCCGGAGCAGAGACTACAGACGCGCAGGCTCAGCGGCCTGGGCTCTCGGGCCTATTCATTCAAGGGCATGTTGGAACCTCCCGGTCCGGGGCACGAACTCGTGTCTCCTGCATCGGCAGGCAGACCCTCCACCACTGCGCCACCGGGGAAGCCCGACTTTCTGCATTATTGTAACGTTAGCACACATTTCCGGACACATAGAACACTCGCGTGGGCACCCTATTCCCTGCAAGGACACTGAGTAGCGGCAGGCTCCACTCTTCTGCTCAGAAACATCCAGGCCCGGAAGCCATTCCCAGTCACTCTGTGTATGCCGAGCGTAGGGAAACACACGGCACTCTCCCCTGGGACAGCTAGATTTCGTCAGCACACCAACAACTCCAGGAAGTCCGTTCTCTCGCGTGCTACAGGCCATAGAGGTCTTCCTCATTGCCCTCATCTGAGCTGCACCGGGAAAAACCATCTGCTTCGCATTCTATCTACGAACTCGTACTCGAAGACACCATACGATGAGGACATAGCCGGCATGCATTCCTACTGTAATGAAAGCACAGAATTCTTCCTGTTAAACTGCAGCATTTCAGAAGAGACTAAGGACCGAGAGCCCACTTAAGAGAGTTCCGGGATGAGGGAGCTGCCTGCATGTTGAACACCCTATGAAGAAAAGTTGATTCAGGGAGGGTACTAGTGTGTAGCTAGAGCCTCCTTTGACTTGTGAGAAAACACAGGGTTATAGCTGCATGTTCACTGGAGACGGAGGCCAGATGGCAGAAATCTTCCCTGCCCGTTTATTTTGCCCCTTCTTCGGCCACGTGCGGGCCTCTGACTGTTGTGGCCTCTCCCGTTGCGGATCACACGTTCCAGAAGCCCAGGCCCAGCGGCCATGGCTCACGGGCCCAGCCGCTCTGCGTCCTGTGGGATCTTCCCAGACTGGGCTACGAAACCGTGTTGACGGCTTCGGCAGGCGGACTCTCAACCACTGCGCCACCAGGGAAACCCCGCTTGCCCATCTTGAAAGGTCCATTCGTGCTGTCTGGAACCTTCCTAAAGTACAGGTTTCTAACGGGCCTGTAGGCAGTGTAGGCAGTACTCGGGGAACAAAGGCATTTTCGCCGAATATACAGGGTGCTACCGTAGCCCGTTTAGGAGCGGCACATGATTATAGGCGTAACTTGAGCCTGCCTCGGTTGACGCAGTTCACTAAACGCAGGACACCCTGCGAGTAGAAGTTCATTCAGGGAAGGACCCATTGTGTATCTTGAGGGAGAAAGGCTGCTCGTGTTCCACCTGCAACTAAAGGAGACTTCTTCGTGTAACACGGCAGTGTTTTGGGAGAGGAAATGCTTATAGGCCTCACTAGAGCCTGTCTTGTTGGAGGCAGTTTGCTACACGCAGAAGTCTCTGAGAAAGAAGTTGATTCACGTCAGGGCCCATTGTGAACCTCCTGTGTCTTTCGACACCTTAAATTTACAGGTAAGTATACTGCATGTTTGCCTGCAAATGCAGGCCTGATGGCACAAGGCGTGTTTCCCATTCTGAAAGTTCTGTTCACGGGGCCTTGAATTTCCCGGAGAGGCATACTGTTCACGGCTCTGTTGAAATTGTAGGCCTGGCTCTGGGAAGAAATGGGGTTTTCGCTACTAAAACATGCTGCTTCCAAGGCCCGGTTGGGAGCTGATGCTGTCATTCTCTATACCTACGTGAAGACCAAAAGTCAGCCGTTGCCTCGAGGTAAGGCCCTGAATTGCCCTGCTGAAGCGGAGGCATGCAGCAGTTTCAAAATGGACTTCGTCGCAGTGCAGGAAGGCTTTTTTTCTTCTTCTTCTTCTTTGTACACGGGGCTCTCACTGTTGTGGCCTCTCCCGCTCCGGAGCAGAGACTACAGACGCGCAGGCTCAGCGGCCTGGGCTCTCGGGCCTATTCATTCAAGGGCATGTTGGAACCTCCCGGTCCGGGGCACGAACTCGTGTCTCCTGCATCGGCAGGCAGACCCTCCACCACTGCGCCACCGGGGAAGCCCGACTTTCTGCATTATTGTAACGTTAGCACACATTTCCGGACACATAGAACACTCGCGTGGGCACCCTATTCCCTGCAAGGACACTGAGTAGCGGCAGGCTCCACTCTTCTGCTCAGAAACATCCAGGCCCGGAAGCCATTCCCAGTCACTCTGTGTATGCCGAGCGTAGGGAAACACACGGCACTCTCCCCTGGGACAGCTAGATTTCGTCAGCACACCAACAACTCCAGGAAGTCCGTTCTCTCGCGTGCTACAGGCCATAGAGGTCTTCCTCATTGCCCTCATCTGAGCTGCACCGGGAAAAACCATCTGCTTCGCATTCTATCTACGAACTCGTACTCGAAGACACCATACGATGAGGACATAGCCGGCATGCATTCCTACTGTAATGAAAGCACAGAATTCTTCCTGTTAAACTGCAGCATTTCAGAAGAGACTAAGGACCGAGAGCCCACTTAAGAGAGTTCCGGGATGAGGGAGCTGCCTGCATGTTGAACACCCTATGAAGAAAAGTTGATTCAGGGAGGGTACTAGTGTGTAGCTAGAGCCTCCTTTGACTTGTGAGAAAACACAGGGTTATAGCTGCATGTTCACTGGAGACGGAGGCCAGATGGCAGAAATCTTCCCTGCCCGTTTATTTTGCCCCTTCTTCGGCCACGTGCGGGCCTCTGACTGTTGTGGCCTCTCCCGTTGCGGATCACACGTTCCAGAAGCCCAGGCCCAGCGGCCATGGCTCACGGGACCAGCCGCTCTGCGTCCTGTGGGATCTTCCCAGACTGGGCTACGAAACCGTGTTGACGGCTTCGGCAGGCGGACTCTCAACCACTGCGCCACCAGGGAAACCCCGCTTGCCCATCTTGAAAGGTCCATTCGTGCTGTCTGGAACCTTCCTAAAGTACAGGTTTCTAACGGGCCTGTAGGCAGTGTAGGCAGTACTCGGGGAACAAAGGCATTTTCGCCGAATATACAGGGTGCTACCGTAGCCCGTTTAGGAGCGGCACATGATTATAGGCCTAACTTGAGCCTGCCTCGGTTGACGCAGTTCACTAAACGCAGGACACCCTGCGAGTAGAAGTTCATTCAGGGAAGGACCCATTGTGTATCTTGAGGGAGAAAGGCTGCTCGTGTTCCACCTGCAACTAAAGGAGACTTCTTCGTGTAACACGGCAGTGTTTTGGGAGAGGAAATGCTTATAGGCCTCACTAGAGCCTGTCTTGTTGGAGGCAGTTTGCTACACGCAGAAGTCTCTGCGAAAGAAGTTGATTCACGTCAGGGCCCATTGTGAACCTCCTGTGTCTTTCGACACCTTAAATTTACAGGTAAGTATACTGCATGTTTGCCTGCAAATGCAGGCCTGATGGCACAAGGCGTGCTTCCCATTCTGAAAGTTCTGTTCACGGGGCCTTGAATTTCCCGGAGAGGCATACTGTTCACGGCTCTGTTGAAATTGTAGGCCTGGCTCTGGGAAGAAATGGGGTTTTCGCTACTAAAACATGCTGCTTCCAAGGCCCGGTTGGGAGCTGATGCTGTCATTCTCTATACCTACGTGAAGACCAAAAGTCAGCCGTTGCCTCGAGGTAAGGCCCTGAATTGCCCTGCTGAAGCGGAGGCATGCAGCAGTTTCAAAATGGACTTCGTCGCAGTGCAGGAAGGCTTTTTTTCTTCTTCTTCTTCTTTGTACACGGGGCTCTCACTGTTGTGGCCTCTCCCGCTCCGGAGCAGAGACTACAGACGCGCAGGCTCAGCGGCCTGGGCTCTCGGGCCTATTCATTCAAGGGCATGTTGGAACCTCCCGGTCCGGGGCACGAACTCGTGTCTCCTGCATCGGCAGGCAGACCCTCCACCACTGCGCCACCGGGGAAGCCCGACTTTCTGCATTATTGTAACGTTAGCACACATTTCCGGACACATAGAACACTCGCGTGGGCACCCTATTCCCTGCAAGGACACTGAGTAGCGGCAGGCTCCACTCTTCTGCTCAGAAACATCCAGGCCCGGAAGCCATTCCCAGTCACTCTGTGTATGCCGAGCGTAGGGAAACACACGGCACTCTCCCCTGGGACAGCTAGATTTCGTCAGCACACCAACAACTCCAGGAAGTCCGTTCTCTCGCGTGCTACAGGCCATAGAGGTCTTCCTCATTGCCCTCATCTGAGCTGCACCGGGAAAAACCATCTGCTTCGCATTCTATCTACGAACTCGTACTCGAAGACACCATACGATGAGGACATAGCCGGCATGCATTCCTACTGTAATGAAAGCACAGAATTCTTCCTGTTAAACTGCAGCATTTCAGAAGAGACTAAGGACCGAGAGCCCACTTAAGAGAGTTCCGGGATGAGGGAGCTGCCTGCATGTTGAACACCCTATGAAGAAAAGTTGATTCAGGGAGGGTACTAGTGTGTAGCTAGAGCCTCCTTTGACTTGTGAGAAAACACAATGATATAGGCTGCATGTTCACTGGAGACGGAGGCCAGATGGCAGAAATCTTCCCTGCCCGTTTATTTTGCCCCTTCTTCGGCCACGTGCGGGCCTCTGACTGTTGTGGCCTCTCCCGTTGCGGATCACACGTTCCAGAAGCCCAGGCCCAGCGGCCATGGCTCACGGGCCCAGCCGCTCTGCGTCCTGTGGGATCTTCCCAGACTGGGCTACGAAACCGTGTTGACGGCTTCGGCAGGCGGACTCTCAACCACTGCGCCACCAGGGAAACCCCGCTTGCCCATCTTGAAAGGTCCATTCGTGCTGTCTGGAACCTTCCTAAAGTACAGGTTTCTAACGGGCCTGTAGGCAGTGTAGGCAGTACTCGGGGAACAAAGGCATTTTCGCCGAATATACAGGGTGCTACCGTAGCCCGTTTAGGAGCGGCACATGATTATAGGCGTAACTTGAGCCTGCCTCGGTTGACGCAGTTCACTAAACGCAGGACACCCTGCGAGTAGAAGTTCATTCAGGGAAGGACCCATTGTGTATCTTGAGGGAGAAAGGCTGCTCGTGTTCCACCTGCAACTAAAGGAGACTTCTTCGTGTAACACGGCAGTGTTTTGGGAGAGGAAATGCTTATAGGCCTCACTAGAGCCTGTCTTGTTGGAGGCAGTTTGCTACCCGCAGAAGTCTCTGAGAAAGAAGTTGATTCACGTCAGGGCCCATTGTGAACCTCCTGTGTCTTTCGACACCTTAAATTTACAGGTAAGTATACTGCATGTTTGCCTGCAAATGCAGGCCTGATGGCACAAGGCGTGTTTCCCATTCTGAAAGTTCTGTTCACGGGGCCTTGAATTTCCCGGAGAGGCATACTGTTCACGGCTCTGTTGAAATTGTAGGCCTGGCTCTGGGAAGAAATGGGGTTTTCGCTACTAAAACATGCTGCTTCCAAGGCCCGGTTGGGAGCTGATGCTGTCATTCTCTATACCTACGTGAAGACCAAAAGTCAGCCGTTGCCTCGAGGTAAGGCCCTGAATTGCCCTGCTGAAGCGGAGGCATGCAGCAGTTTCAAAATGGACTTCGTCGCAGTGCAGGAAGGCTTTTTTTCTTCTTCTTCTTCTTTGTACACGGGGCTCTCACTGTTGTGGCCTCTCCCGCTCCGGAGCAGAGACTACAGACGCGCAGGCTCAGCGGCCTGGGCTCTCGGGCCTATTCATTCAAGGGCATGTTGGAACCTCCCGGTCCGGGGCACGAACTCGTGTCTCCTGCATCGGCAGGCAGACCCTCCACCACTGCGCCACCGGGGAAGCCCGACTTTCTGCATTATTGTAACGTTAGCACACATTTCCGGACACATAGAACACTCGCGTGGGCACCCTATTCCCTGCAAGGACACTGAGTAGCGGCAGGCTCCACTCTTCTGCTCAGAAACATCCAGGCCCGGAAGCCATTCCCAGTCACTCTGTGTATGCCGAGCGTAGGGAAACACACGGCACTCTCCCCTGGGACAGCTAGATTTCGTCAGCACACCAACAACTCCAGGAAGTCCGTTCTCTCGCGTGCTACAGGCCATAGAGGTCTTCCTCATTGCCCTCATCTGAGCTGCACCGGGAAAAACCATCTGCTTCGCATTCTATCTACGAACTCGTACTCGAAGACACCATACGATGAGGACATAGCCGGCATGCATTCCTACTGTAATGAAAGCACAGAATTCTTCCTGTTAAACTGCAGCATTTCAGAAGAGACTAAGGACCGAGAGCCCACTTAAGAGAGTTCCGGGATGAGGGAGCTGCCTGCATGTTGAACACCCTATGAAGAAAAGTTGATTCAGGGAGGGTACTAGTGTGTAGCTAGAGCCTCCTTTGACTTGTGAGAAAACACAGGGTTATAGCTGCATGTTCACTGGAGACGGAGGCCAGATGGCAGAAATCTTCCCTGCCCGTTTATTTTGCCCCTTCTTCGGCCACGTGCGGGCCTCTGACTGTTGTGGCCTCTCCCGTTGCGGATCACACGTTCCAGAAGCCCAGGCCCAGCGGCCATGGCTCACGGGCCCAGCCGCTCTGCGTCCTGTGGGATCTTCCCAGACTGGGCTACGAAACCGTGTTGACGGCTTCGGCAGGCGGACTCTCAACCACTGCGCCACCAGGGAAACCCCGCTTGCCCATCTTGAAAGGTCCATTCGTGCTGTCTGGAACCTTCCTAAAGTACAGGTTTCTAACGGGCCTGTAGGCAGTGTAGGCAGTACTCGGGGAACAAAGGCATTTTCGCCGAATATACAGGGTGCTACCGTAGCCCGTTTAGGAGCGGCACATGATTATAGGCCTAACTTGAGCCTGCCTCGGTTGACGCAGTTCACTAAACGCAGGACACCCTGCGAGTAGAAGTTCATTCAGGGAAGGACCCATTGTGTATCTTGAGGGAGAAAGGCTGCTCGTGTTCCACCTGCAACTAAAGGAGACTTCTTCGTGTAACACGGCAGTGTTTTGGGAGAGGAAATGCTTATAGGCCTCACTAGAGCCTGTCTTGTTGGAGGCAGTTTGCTACACGCAGAAGTCTCTGCGAAAGAAGTTGATTCACGTCAGGGCCCATTGTGAACCTCCTGTGTCTTTCGACACCTTAAATTTACAGGTAAGTATACTGCATGTTTGCCTGCAAATGCAGGCCTGATGGCACAAGGCGTGCTTCCCATTCTGAAAGTTCTGTTCACGGGGCCTTGAATTTCCCGGAGAGGCATACTGTTCACGGCTCTGTTGAAATTGTAGGCCTGGCTCTGGGAAGAAATGGGGTTTTCGCTACTAAAACATGCTGCTTCCAAGGCCCGGTTGGGAGCTGATGCTGTCATTCTCTATACCTACGTGAAGACCAAAAGTCAGCCGTTGCCTCGAGGTAAGGCCCTGAATTGCCCTGCTGAAGCGGAGGCATGCAGCAGTTTCAAAATGGACTTCGTCGCAGTGCAGGAAGGCTTTTTTTCTTCTTCTTCTTCTTTGTACACGGGGCTCTCACTGTTGTGGCCTCTCCCGCTCCGGAGCAGAGACTACAGACGCGCAGGCTCAGCGGCCTGGGCTCTCGGGCCTATTCATTCAAGGGCATGTTGGAACCTCCCGGTCCGGGGCACGAACTCGTGTCTCCTGCATCGGCAGGCAGACCCTCCACCACTGCGCCACCGGGGAAGCCCGACTTTCTGCATTATTGTAACGTTAGCACACATTTCCGGACACATAGAACACTCGCGTGGGCACCCTATTCCCTGCAAGGACACTGAGTAGCGGCAGGCTCCACTCTTCTGCTCAGAAACATCCAGGCCCGGAAGCCATTCCCAGTCACTCTGTGTATGCCGAGCGTAGGGAAACACACGGCACTCTCCCCTGGGACAGCTAGATTTCGTCAGCACACCAACAACTCCAGGAAGTCCGTTCTCTCGCGTGCTACAGGCCATAGAGGTCTTCCTCATTGCCCTCATCTGAGCTGCACCGGGAAAAACCATCTGCTTCGCATTCTATCTACGAACTCGTACTCGAAGACACCATACGATGAGGACATAGCCGGCATGCATTCCTACTGTAATGAAAGCACAGAATTCTTCCTGTTAAACTGCAGCATTTCAGAAGAGACTAAGGACCGAGAGCCCACTTAAGAGAGTTCCGGGATGAGGGAGCTGCCTGCATGTTGAACACCCTATGAAGAAAAGTTGATTCAGGGAGGGTACTAGTGTGTAGCTAGAGCCTCCTTTGACTTGTGAGAAAACACAGGGTTATAGCTGCATGTTCACTGGAGACGGAGGCCAGATGGCAGAAATCTTCCCTGCCCGTTTATTTTGCCCCTTCTTCGGCCACGTGCGGGCCTCTGACTGTTGTGGCCTCTCCCGTTGCGGATCACACGTTCCAGAAGCCCAGGCCCAGCGGCCATGGCTCACCGGGCCCAGCCGCTCTGCGTCCTGTGGGATCTTCCCAGACTGGGCTACGAAACCGTGTTGACGGCTTCGGCAGGTGGACTCTCAACCACTGCGCCACCAGGGAAACCCCGCTTGCCCATCTTGAAAGGTCCATTCGTGCTGTCTGGAACCTTCCTAAAGTACAGGTTTCTAACGGGCCTGTAGGCAGTGTAGGAAGTACTCGGGGAACAAAGGCATTTTCGCCGAATATACAGGGTGCTACCGTAGCCCGTTTAGGAGCGGCACATGATTATAGGCCTAACTTGAGCCTGCCTCGGTTGACGCAGTTCACTAAACGCAGGACACCCTGCGAGTAGAAGTTCATTCAGGGAAGGACCCATTGTGTATCTTGAGGGAGAAAGGCTGCTCGTGTTCCACCTGCAACTAAAGGAGACTTCTTCGTGTAACACGGCAGTGTTTTGGGAGAGGAAATGCTTATAGGCCTCACTAGAGCCTGTCTTGTTGGAGGCAGTTTGCTACCCGCAGAAGTCTCTGCGAAAGAAGTTGATTCACGTCAGGGCCCATTGTGAACCTCCTGTGTCTTTCGACACCTTAAATTTACAGGTAAGTATACTGCATGTTTGCCTGCAAATGCAGGCCTGATGTCACAAGGCGTGTTTCCCATTCTGAAAGTTCTGTTCACGGGGCCTTGAATTTCCCGGAGAGGCATACTGTTCACGGCTCTGTTGAAATTGTAGGCCTGGCTCTGGGAAGAAATGGGGTTTTCGCTACTAAAACATGCTGCTTCCAAGGCCCGGTTGGGAGCTGATGCTGTCATTCTCTATACCTACGTGAAGACCAAAAGTCAGCCGTTGCCTCGAGGTAAGGCCCTGAATTGCCCTGCTGAAGCGGAGGCATGCAGCAGTTTCAAAATGGACTTCGTCGCAGTGCAGGAAGGCTTTTTTTCTTCTTCTTCTTCTTTGTACACGGGGCTCTCACTGTTGTGGCCTCTCCCGCTCCGGAGCAGAGACTACAGACGCGCAGGCTCAGCGGCCTGGGCTCTCGGGCCTATTCATTCAAGGGCATGTTGGAACCTCCCGGTCCGGGGCACGAACTCGTGTCTCCTGCATCGGCAGGCAGACCCTCCACCACTGCGCCACCGGGGAAGCCCGACTTTCTGCATTATTGTAACGTTAGCACACATTTCCGGACACATAGAACACTCGCGTGGGCACCCTATTCCCTGCAAGGACACTGAGTAGCGGCAGGCTCCACTCTTCTGCTCAGAAACATCCAGGCCCGGAAGCCATTCCCAGTCACTCTGTGTATGCCGAGCGTAGGGAAACACACGGCACTCTCCCCTGGGACAGCTAGATTTCGTCAGCACACCAACAACTCCAGGAAGTCCGTTCTCTCGCGTGCTACAGGCCATAGAGGTCTTCCTCATTGCCCTCATCTGAGCTGCACCGGGAAAAACCATCTGCTTCGCATTCTATCTACGAACTCGTTCTCGAAGACACCATACGATGAGGACATAGCCGGCATGCATTCCTACTGTAATGAAAGCACAGAATTCTTCCTGTTAAACTGCAGCATTTCAGAAGAGACTAAGGACCGAGAGCCTACGTAAGAGAGTTCCGGGATGAGGGAGCTGCCTGCATGTTGAACACCCTATGAAGAAAAGTTGATTCAGGGAGGGTACTAGTGTGTAGCTAGAGCCTCCTTTGACTTGTGAGAAAACAAAAGGATATAGGCTGCATGTTCACTGGAGACGGAGGCCAGATGGCAGAAATCTACCCTGCCCTTTTATTTTCCATATGCGGGCCTCTAACTGCTGTGGCCTCTCCCGTTGCGGATCCCAGGCTGCAGAAGCGCGGGCCCAGCGGCCATGGCTCACGGGCCCAGCCGCCTCTGCGTCCTGTGCGATCTCCCCGGGACGGGCCACGAACCTGTGTACCCCGCTTCGGCAGGCAGACTCTCAAACACTGCGCCACCAGGGAAGCCCGAAGGTCTGCATTTCTCTACCGTTAGCACACGTCGCCGGACACTTAGAACACTCGCGTTGGCACCCTCGTCCCTGTGAGGACACTGAGGAGCTGCAGGCTCCAGTGTTCCGCTTAGAAACATCCAGGCCCGGATGCACTTCCCGATCTCTCCGTGTATGCCGAGTGCGTGGCAACAAACTGCACTCTTCCTTGGGACAGCTAGATTTCGTCAGCACGCCCAGCGCTCCAGGAAGTCCGCTCTCTCACGTCCTACGTGCCACAGAAGTCTTCCTCATTGCCCTCATCTGAGCTGCACCGGGAAAAACCATCTGCTTCGCATTCTATCTACGAACTCGTACTCGAAGACACCATACGATGAGGACATAGCCGGCATGCATTCCTACTGTAATGAAAGCACAGAATTCTTCCGGTTAAACTGCAGCATTTCAGAAGAGACTAAGGACCGAGAGCCCACTTAAGAGAGTTCCGGGATGAGGGAGCTGCCTGCATGTTGAACGCCCTATGAAGAAAAGTTGATTCAGGGAGGGTACTAGTGTGTAGCTAGAGCCTCCTTTGACTTGTGAGAAAACACAGGGTTATAGCTGCATGTTCACTGGAGACGGAGGCCAGATGGCAGAAATCTTCCCTGCCCGTTTATTTTGCCCCTTCTTCGGCCACGTGCGGGCCTCTGACTCTTGTGGCCTCTCCCGTTGCGGATCACACGTTCCAGAAGCCCAGGCCCAGCGGCCATGGCTCTCGGGCCCAGCCGCTCTGCGTCCTGTGGGATCTTCCCAGACTGGGCTACGAAACCGTGTTGACGGCTTCGGCAGGCGGACTCTCAACCACTGCGCCACCAGGGAAACCCCGCTTGCCCATCTTGAAACGTCCATTCGTGCTGTCTGGAACCTTCCTAAAGTACAGGTTTCTAACGGGCCTGTCTGTAGGCAGTGTAGGCAGTACTCGGGGAACAAAGGCATTTTCGCCGAATATACAGGGTGCTACCGTAGCCCGTTTAGGAGCGGCACATGATTATAGGCGTAACTTGAGCCTGCCTCGGTTGACGCAGTTCACTAAACGCAGGACACCCTGCGAGTAGAAGTTCATTCAGGGAAGGACCCATTGTGTATCTTGAGGGAGAAAGGCTGCTCGTGTTCCACCTGCAACTAAAGGAGACTTCTTCGTGTAACACGGCAGTGTTTTGGGAGAGGAAATGCTTATGGGCCTCACTAGAGCCTGTCTTGTTGGAGGCAGTTTGCTACACGCAGAAGTCTCTGCGAAAGAAGTTGATTCACGTCAGGGCCCATTGTGAACCTCCTGTGTCTTTCGACACCTTAAATTTACAGGTAAGTATACTGCATGTTTGCCTGCAAATGCAGGCCTGATGGCACAAGGCGTGTTTCCCATTCTGAAAGTTCTGTTCACGGGGCCTTGAATTTCCCGGAGAGGCATACTGTTCACGGCTCTGTTGAAATTGTAGGCCTGGCTCTGGGAAGAAATGGGGTTTTCGCTACTAAAACATGCTGCTTCCAAGGCCCGGTTGGGATCTCATGCTCTCATTCTCTATACCTACGTGAAGACCAAAAGTCAGCCGTTGCCTCGAGGTAAGGCCCTGAATTGCCCTGCTGAAGCGGAGGCATGCAGCAGTTTCAAAATGGACTTCGTCGCAGTGCAGGAAGGCTTTTTTTCTTCTTCTTCTTCTTTGTACACGGGGCTCTCACTGTTGTGGCCTCTCCCGCTCCGGAGCAGAGACTACAGACGCGCAGGCTCAGCGGCCTGGGCTCTCGGGCCTATTCATTCAAGGGCATGTTGGAACCTCCCGGTCCGGGGCACGAACTCGTGTCTCCTGCATCGGCAGGCAGACCCTCCACCACTGCGCCACCGGGGAAGCCCGACTTTCTGCATTATTGTAACGTTAGCACACATTTCCGGACACATAGAACACTCGCGTGGGCACCCTATTCCCTGCAAGGACACTGAGTAGCGGCAGGCTCCACTCTTCTGCTCAGAAACATCCAGGCCCGGAAGCCATTCCCAGTCACTCTGTGTATGCCGAGCGTAGGGAAACACACGGCACTCTCCCCTGGGACAGCTAGATTTCGTCAGCACACCAACAACTCCAGGAAGTCCGTTCTCTCGCGTGCTACAGGCCATAGAGGTCTTCCTCATTGCCCTCATCTGAGCTGCACCGGGAAAAACCATCTGCTTCGCATTCTATCTACGAACTCGTACTCGAAGACACCATACGATGAGGACATAGCCGGCATGCATTCCTACTGTAATGAAAGCACAGAATTCTTCCTGTTAAACTGCAGCATTTCAGAAGAGACTAAGGACCGAGAGCCCACTTAAGAGAGTTCCGGGATGAGGGAGCTGCCTGCATGTTGAACACCCTATGAAGAAAAGTTGATTCAGGGAGGGTACTAGTGTGTAGCTAGAGCCTCCTTTGACTTGTGAGAAAACACAATGATATAGGCTGCATGTTAACTGGAGACGGAGGCCAGATGGCAGAAATCTTCCCTGCCCGTTTATTTTGCCCCTTCTTCGGCCACGTGCGGGCCTCTGACTGTTGTGGCCTCTCCCGTTGCGGATCACACGTTCCAGAAGCCCAGGCCCAGCGGCCATGGCTCACGGGCCCAGCCGCTCTGCGTCCTGTGGGATCTTCCCAGACTGGGCTACGAAACCGTGTTGACGGCTTCGGCAGGCGGACTCTCAACCACTGCGCCACCAGGGAAACCCCGCTTGCCCATCTTGAAAGGTCCATTCGTGCTGTCTGGAACCTTCCTAAAGTACAGGTTTCTAACGGGCCTGTAGGCAGTGTAGGCAGTACTCGGGGAACAAAGGCATTTTCACCGAATATACAGGGTGCTACCGTAGCCCGTTTAGGAGCGGCACATGATTATAGGCGTAACTTGAGCCTGCCTCGGTTGACGCAGTTCACTAAACGCAGGACACCCTGCGAGTAGAAGTTCATTCAGGGAAGGACCCATTGTGTATCTTGAGGGAGAAAGGCTGCTCGTGTTCCACCTGCAACTAAAGGAGACTTCTTCGTGTAACACGGCAGTGTTTTGGGAGAGGAAATGCTTATAGGCCTCACTAGAGCCTGTCTTGTTGGAGGCAGTTTGCTACCCGCAGAAGTCTCTGCGAAAGAAGTTGTTTCACGTCAGGGCCCATTGTGAACCTCCTGTGTCTTTCGACACCTTAAATTTACAGGTAAGTATACTGCATGTTTGCCTGCAAATGCAGGCCTGATGGCACAAGGCGTGTTTCCCATTCTGAAAGTTCTGTTCACGGGGCCTTGAATTTCCCGGAGAGGCATACTGTTCACGGCTCTGTTGAAATTGTAGGCCTGGCTCTGGGAAGAAATGGGGTTTTCGCTACTAAAACATGCTGCTTCCAAGGCCCGGTTGGGAGCTGATGCTGTCATTCTCTATACCTACGTGAAGACCAAAAGTCAGCCGTTGCCTCGAGGTAAGGCCCTGAATTGCCCTGCTGAAGCGGAGGCATGCAGCAGTTTCAAAATGGACTTCGTCGCAGTGCAGGAAGGCTTTTTTTCTTCTTCTTCTTCTTTGTACACGGGGCTCTCACTGTTGTGGCCTCTCCCGCTCCGGAGCAGAGACTACAGACGCGCAGGCTCAGCGGCCTGGGCTCTCGGGCCTATTCATTCAAGGGCATGTTGGAACCTCCCGGTCCGGGGCACGAACTCGTGTCTCCTGCATCGGCAGGCAGACCCTCCACCACTGCGCCACCGGGGAAGCCCGACTTTCTGCATTATTGTAACGTTAGCACACATTTCCGGACACATAGAACACTCGCGTGGGCACCCTATTCCCTGCAAGGACACTGAGTAGCGGCAGGCTCCACTCTTCTGCTCAGAAACATCCAGGCCCGGAAGCCATTCCCAGTCACTCTGTGTATGCCGAGCGTAGGGAAACACACGGCACTCTCCCCTGGGACAGCTAGATTTCGTCAGCACACCAACAACTCCAGGAAGTCCGTTCTCTCGCGTGCTACAGGCCATAGAGGTCTTCCTCATTGCCCTCATCTGAGCTGCACCGGGAAAAACCATCTGCTTCGCATTCTATCTACGAACTCGTACTCGAAGACACCATACGATGAGGACATAGACGGCATGCATTCCTACTGTAATGAAAGCACAGAATTCTTCCTGTTAAACTGCAGCATTTCAGAAGAGACTAAGGACTGAGAGCCCACTTAAGAGAGTTCCGGGATGAGGGAGCTGCCTGCATGTTGAACACCCTATGAAGAAAAGTTGATTCAGGGAGGGTACTAGTGTGTAGCTAGAGCCTCCTTTGACTTGTGAGAAAACACAGGGTTATAGCTGCATGTTCACTGGAGACGGAGGCCAGATGGCAGAAATCTTCCCTGCCCGTTTATTTTGCCCCTTCTTCGGCCACGTGCGGGCCTCTGACTGTTGTGGCCTCTCCCGTTGCGGATCACACGTTCCAGAAGCCCAGGCCCAGCGGCCATGGCTCACGGGCCCAGCCGCTCTGCGTCCTGTGGGATCTTCCCAGACTGGGCTACGAAACCGTGTTGACGGCTTCGGCAGGCGGACTCTCAACCACTGCGCCACCAGGGAAACCCCGCTTGCCCATCTTGAAAGGTCCATTCGTGCTGTCTGGAACCTTCCTAAAGTACAGGTTTCTAACGGGCCTGTAGGCAGTGTAGGCAGTACTCGGGGAACAAAGGCATTTTCGCCGAATATACAGGGTGCTACCGTAGCCCGTTTAGGAGCGGCACATGATTATAGGCCTAACTTGAGCCTGCCTCGGTTGACGCAGTTCACTAAACGCAGGACACCCTGCGAGTAGAAGTTCATTCAGGGAAGGACCCATTGTGTATCTTGAGGGAGAAAGGCTGCTCGTGTTCCACCTGCAACTAAAGGAGACTTCTTCGTGTAACACGGCAGTGTTTTGGGAGAGGAAATGCTTATAGGCCTCACTAGAGCCTGTCTTGTTGGAGGCAGTTTGCTACCCGCAGAAGTCTCTGCGAAAGAAGTTGTTTCACGTCAGGGCCCATTGTGAACCTCCTGTGTCTTTCGACACCTTAAATTTACAGGTAAGTATACTGCATGTTTGCCTGCAAATGCAGGCCTGATGGCACAAGGCGTGTTTCCCATTCTGAAAGTTCTGTTCACGGGGCCTTGAATTTCCCGGAGAGGCATACTGTTCACGGCTCTGTTGAAATTGTAGGCCTGGCTCTGGGAAGAAATGGGGTTTTCGCTACTAAAACATGCTGCTTCCAAGGCCCGGTTGGGAGCTCATGCTCTCATTCTCTATACCTACGTGAAGACCAAAAGTCAGCCGTTGCCTCGAGGTAAGGCCCTGAATTGCCCTGCTGAAGCGGAGGCATGCAGCAGTTTCAAAATGGACTTCGTCGCAGTGCAGGAAGGCTTTTTTTCTTCTTCTTCTTCTTTGTACACGGGGCTCTCACTGTTGTGGCCTCTCCCGCTCCGGAGCAGAGACTACAGACGCGCAGGCTCAGCGGCCTGGGCTCTCGGGCCTATTCATTCAAGGGCATGTTGGAACCTCCCGGTCCGGGGCACGAACTCGTGTCTCCTGCATCGGCAGGCAGACCCTCCACCACTGCGCCACCGGGGAAGCCCGACTTTCTGCATTATTGTAACGTTAGCACACATTTCCGGACACATAGAACACTCGCGTGGGCACCCTATTCCCTGCAAGGACACTGAGTAGTGGCAGGCTCCACTCTTCTGCTCAGAAACATCCAGGCCCGGAAGCCATTCCCAGTCACTCTGTGTATGCCGAGCGTAGGGAAACACACGGCACTCTCCCCTGGGACAGCTAGATTTCGTCAGCACACCAACAACTCCAGGAAGTCCGTTCTCTCGCGTGCTACAGGCCATAGAGGTCTTCCTCATTGCCCTCATCTGAGCTGCACCAGGAAAAACCCTCTGCTTCGCATTCTATCTACGAACTCGTTCTCGAAGACACCATACGATGAGGACATAGCCGGCATGCATTCCTACTGAAATGAAAGCACAGAATTCTTCCTGTTAAACTGCAGCATTTCAGAAGAGACTAAGGACCGAGAGCCTACGTAAGAGAGTTCCGGGATGAGGGAGCTGCCTGCATGTTGAACACCCTATGAAGAAAAGTTGATTCAGGGAGGGTACTAGTGTGTAGCTAGAGCCTCCTTTGACTTGTGAGAAAACACAAGGATATAGGCTGCATGTTCACTGGAGACGGAGGCCAGATGGCAGAAATCTACCCTGCCCTTTTATTTTCCATATGCGGGCCTCTAACTGCTGTGGCCTCTCCCGTTGCGGATCCCAGGCTCCAGAAGCGCGGGCCCAGCGGCCATGGCTCACGGGCCCAGCCGCCTCTGCGTCCTGTGCGATCTCCCCGGGACGGGCCACGAACCTGTGTACCCCGCTTCGGCAGGGAGACTCTCAAACACTGCGCCACCAGGGAAGCCCGAAAGTCTGCATTTCTCTACCGTTAGCACACGTCGCCGGACACTTAGAACACTCGCGTTGGCACCCTCGTCCCTGTGAGGACACTGAGGAGCTGCAGGCTCCAGTGTTCCGCTTAGAAACATCCAGGCCCGGATGCACTTCCCGATCTCTCCGTGTATGCCGAGTGCGTGGCAACAAACTGCACTCTTCCTTGGGACAGCTAGATTTCGTCAGCACGCCCAGCGCTCCAGGAAGTCCGCTCTCTCACGTCCTACGTGCCACAGAAGTCTTCCTCATTGCCCTCATCTGAGCTGCACCGGGAAAAACCATCTGCTTCGCATTCTATCTACGAACTCGTACTCGAAGACACCATACGATGAGGACATAGCCGGCATGCATTCCTACTGTAATGAAAGCACAGAATTCTTCCTGTTAAACTGCAGCATTTCAGAAGAGACTAAGGACCGAGAGCCCACTTAAGAGAGTTCCGGGATGAGGGAGCTGCCTGCATGTTGAACACCCTATGAAGAAAAGTTGATTCAGGGAGGGTACTAGTGTGTAGCTAGAGCCTCCTTTGACTTGTGAGAAAACACAGGGTTATAGCTGCATGTTCACTGGAGACGGAGGCCAGATGGCAGAAATCTTCCCTGCCCGTTTATTTTGCCCCTTCTTCGGCCACGTGCGGGCCTCTGACTGTTGTGGCCTCTCCCGTTGCGGATCACACGTTCCAGAAGCCCAGGCCCAGCGGCCATGGCTCACGGGCCCAGCCGCTCTGCGTCCTGTGGGATCTTCCCAGACTGGGCTACGAAACCGTGTTGACGGCTTCGGCAGGCGGACTCTCAACCACTGCGCCACCAGGGAAACCCCGCTTGCCCATCTTGAAAGGTCCATTCGTGCTGTCTGGAACCTTCCTAAAGTACAGGTTTCTAACGGGCCTGTAGGCAGTGTAGGCAGTACTCGGGGAACAAAGGCATTTTCGCCGAATATACAGGGTGCTACCGTAGCCCGTTTAGGAGCGGCACATGATTATAGGCCTAACTTGAGCCTGCCTCGGTTGACGCAGTTCACTAAACGCAGGACACCCTGCGAGTAGAAGTTCATTCAGGGAAGGACCCATTGTGTATCTTGAGGGAGAAAGGCTGCTCGTGTTCCACCTGCAACTAAAGGAGACTTCTTCGTGTAACACGGCAGTGTTTTGGGAGAGGAAATGCTTATAGGCCTCACTAGAGCCTGTCTTGTTGGAGGCAGTTTGCTACCCGCAGAAGTCTCTGCGAAAGAAGTTGTTTCACGTCAGGGCCCATTGTGAACCTCCTGTGTCTTTCGACACCTTAAATTTACAGGTAAGTATACTGCATGTTTGCCTGCAAATGCAGGCCTGATGGCACAAGGCGTGTTTCCCATTCTGAAAGTTCTGTTCACGGGGCCTTGAATTTCCCGGAGAGGCATACTGTTCACGGCTCTGTTGAAATTGTAGGCCTGGCTCTGGGAAGAAATGGGGTTTTCGCTACTAAAACATGCTGCTTCCAAGGCCCGGTTGGGAGCTGATGCTGTCATTCTCTATACCTACGTGAAGACCAAAAGTCAGCCGTTGCCTCGAGGTAAGGCCCTGAATTGCCCTGCTGAAGCGGAGGCATGCAGCAGTTTCAAAATGGACTTCGTCGCAGTGCAGGAAGGCTTTTTTTCTTCTTCTTCTTCTTTGTACACGGGGCTCTCACTGTTGTGGCCTCTCCCGCTCCGGAGCAGAGACTACAGACGCGCAGGCTCAGCGGCCTGGGCTCTCGGGCCTATTCATTCAAGGGCATGTTGGAACCTCCCGGTCCGGGGCACGAACTCGTGTCTCCTGCATCGGCAGGCAGACCCTCCACCACTGCGCCACCGGGGAAGCCCGACTTTCTGCATTATTGTAACGTTAGCACACATTTCCGGACACATAGAACACTCGCGTGGGCACCCTATTCCCTGCAAGGACACTGAGTAGCGGCAGGCTCCACTCTTCTGCTCAGAAACATCCAGGCCCGGAAGCCATTCCCAGTCACTCTGTGTATGCCGAGCGTAGGGAAACACACGGCACTCTCCCCTGGGACAGCTAGATTTCGTCAGCACACCAACAACTCCAGGAAGTCCGTTCTCTCGCGTGCTACAGGCCATAGAGGTCTTCCTCATTGCCCTCATCTGAGCTGCACCGGGAAAAACCATCTGCTTCGCATTCTATCTACGAACTCGTACTCGAAGACACCATACGATGAGGACATAGCCGGCATGCATCCCTACTGTAATGAAAGCACAGAATTCTTCCTGTTAAACTGCAGCATTTCAGAAGAGACTAAGGACCGAGAGCCTACTTAAGAGAGTTCCGGGATGAGGGAGCTGCCTGCATGTTGAACACTCTATGAAGAAAAGTTGATTCAGGGAGGGTACTAGTGTGTAGCTAGAGCCTCCTTTGACTTGTGAGAAAACACAAGGATATAGGCTGCATGTTCACTGGAGACGGAGGCCAGATGGCAGAAATCTTCCCTGCCCGTTTATTTTGCCCCTTCTTCGGCCACGTGCGGGCCTCTGACTGTTGTGGCCTCTCCCGTTGCGGATCACACGTTCCAGAAGCCCAGGCCCAGCGGCCATGGCTCACGGGACCAGCCGCTCTGCGTCCTGTGGGATCTTCCCAGACTGGGCTACGAAACCGTGTTGACGGCTTCGGCAGGCGGACTCTCAACCACTGCGCCACCAGGGAAACCCCGCTTGCCCATCTTGAAAGGTCCATTCGTGCTGTCTGGAACCTTCCTAAAGTACAGGTTTCTAACGGGCCTGTAGGCAGTGTAGGCAGTACTCGGGGAACAAAGGCATTTTCGCCGAATATACAGGGTGCTACCGTAGCCCGTTTAGGTGCGGCACATGATTATAGGCCTAACTTGAGCCTGCCTCGGTTGACGCAGTTCACTAAACGCAGGACACCCTGCGAGTAGAAGTTCATTCAGGGAAGGACCCATTGTGTATCTTGAGGGAGAAAGGCTGCTCGTGTTCCACCTGCAACTAAAGGAGACTTCTTCGTGTAACACGGCAGTGTTTTGGGAGAGGAAATGCTTATAGGCCTCACTAGAGCCTGTCTTGTTGGAGGCAGTTTGCTACCCGCAGAAGTCTCTGCGAAAGAAGTTGATTCACGTCAGGGCCCATTGTGAACCTCCTGTGTCTTTCGACACCTTAAATTTACAGGTAAGTATACTGCATGTTTGCCTGCAAATGCAGGCCTGATGGCACAAGGCGTGTTTCCCATTCTGAAAGTTCTGTTCACGGGGCCTTGAATTTCCCGGAGAGGCATACTGTTCACGGCTCTGTTGAAATTGTAGGCCTGGCTCTGGGAAGAAATGGGGTTTTCGCTACTAAAACATGCTGCTTCCAAGGCCCGGTTGGGAGCTGATGCTGTCATTCTCTATACCTACGTGAAGACCAAAAGTCAGCCGTTGCCTCGAGGTAAGGCCCTGAATTGCCCTGCTGAAGCGGAGGCATGCAGCAGTTTCAAAATGGACTTCGTCGCAGTGCAGGAAGGCTTTTTTTCTTCTTCTTCTTCTTTGTACACGGGGCTCTCACTGTTGTGGCCTCTCCCGCTCCGGAGCAGAGACTACAGACGCGCAGGCTCAGCGGCCTGGGCTCTCGGGCCTATTCATTCAAGGGCATGTTGGAACCTCCCGGTCCGGGGCACGAACTCGTGTCTCCTGCATCGGCAGGCAGACCCTCCACCACTGCGCCACCGGGGAAGCCCGACTTTCTGCATTATTGTAACGTTAGCACACATTTCCGGACACATAGAACACTCGCGTGGGCACCCTATTCCCTGCAAGGACACTGAGTAGCGGCAGGCTCCACTCTTCTGCTCAGAAACATCCAGGCCCGGAAGCCATTCCCAGTCACTCTGTGTATGCCGAGCGTAGGGAAACACACGGCACTCTCCCCTGGGACAGCTAGATTTCGTCAGCACACCAACAACTCCAGGAAGTCCGTTCTCTCGCGTGCTACAGGCCATAGAGGTCTTCCTCATTGCCCTCATCTGAGCTGCACCGGGAAAAACCATCTGCTTCGCATTCTATCTACGAACTCGTACTCAAAGACACCATACGATGAGGACATAGCCGGCATGCATTCCTACTGTAATGAAAGCACAGAATTCTTCCTGTTAAACTGCAGCATTTCAGAAGAGACTAAGGACCGAGAGCCCACTTAAGAGAGTTCCGGGATGAGGGAGCTGCCTGCATGTTGAACACCCTATGAAGAAAAGTTGATTCAGGGAGGGTACTAGTGTGTAGCTAGAGCCTCCTTTGACTTGTGAGAAAACACAAGGATATAGGCTGCATGTTCACTGGAGACGGAGGCCAGATGGCAGAAATCTACCCTGCCCTTTTATTTTCCATATGCGGGCCTCTAACTGCTGTGGCCTCTCCCGTTGCGGATCCCAGGCTCCAGAAGCGCGGGCCCAGCGGCCATGGCTCACGGGCCCAGCCGCCTCTGCGTCCTGTGCGATCTCCCCGGGACGGGCCACGAACCTGTGTACCCCGCTTCGGCAGGCAGACTCTCAAACACTGCGCCACCAGGGAAGCCCGAAGTTCTGCATTTCTTTACCGTTAGCACACGTCGCCGGACACTTAGAACACTCGCGTTGGCACCCTCGTCCCTGTGAGGACACTGAGGAGCTGCAGGCTCCAGTGTTCCGCTTAGAAACATCCAGGCCCGGATGCACTTCCCGATCTCTCCGTGTATGCCGAGTGCGTGGCAACAAACTGCACTCTTCCTTGGGACAGCTAGATTTCGTCAGCACGCCCAGAGCTCCAGGAAGTCCGCTCTCTCACGTCCTACGTGCCACAGAAGTCTTCCTCATTGCCCTCATCTGAGCTGCACCGGGAAAAAGCATCTGCTTCGCATTCTATCTACGAACTCGTACTCGAAGACACCATACGATGAGGACATAGCCGGCATGCATTCCTACTGTAATGAAAGCACAGAATTCTTCCTGTTAAACTGCAGCATTTCAGAAGAGACTAAGGACCGAGAGCCCACTTAAGAGAGTTCCGGGATGAGGGAGCTGCCTGCATGTTGAACACCCTATGAAGAAAAGTTGATTCAGGGAGGGTACTAGTGTGTAGCTAGAGCCTCCTTTGACTTGTGAGAAAACACAGGGTTATAGCTGCATGTTCACTGGAGACGGAGGCCAGATGGCAGAAATCTTCCCTGCCCGTTTATTTTGCCCCTTCTTCGGCCACGTGCGGGCCTCTGACTGTGGTGGCCTCTCCCGTTGCGGATCACACGTTCCAGAAGCCCAGGCCCAGCGGCCATGGCTCACGGGCCCAGCCGCTCTGCGTCCTGTGGGATCTTCCCAGACTGGGCTACGAAACCGTGTTGACGGCTTCGGCAGGCGGACTCTCAACCACTGCGCCACCAGGGAAACCCCGCTTGCCCATCTTGAAAGGTCCATTCGTGCTGTCTGGAACCTTCCTAAAGTACAGGTTTCTAACGGGCCTGTAGGCAGTGTAGGCAGTACTCGGGGAACAAAGGCATTTTCGCCGAATATACAGGGTGCTACCGTAGCCCGTTTAGGAGCGGCACATTATTATAGGCCTAACTTGAGCCTGCCTCGGTTGACGCAGTTCGCTAAACGCAGGACACCCTGCGAGTAGAAGTTCATTCAGGGAAGGACCCATTGTGTATCTTGAGGGAGAAAGGCTGCTCGTGTTCCACCTGCAACTAAAGGAGACTTCTTCGTGCAACACGGCAGTGTTTTGGGAGAGGAAATGCTTATAGGCCTCACTAGAGCCTGTCTTGTTGGAGGCAGTTTGCTACCCGCAGAAGTCTCTGCGAAAGAAGTTGTTTCACGTCAGGGCCCATTGTGAACCTCCTGTGTCTTTCGACACCTTAAATTTACAGGTAAGTATACTGCATGTTTGCCTGCAAATGCAGGCCTGATGGCACAAGGCGTGTTTCCCATTCTGAAAGTTCTGTTCACGGAGCCTTGAATTTCCCAGAGAGGCATACTGTTCACGGCTCTGTTGAAATTGTAGGCCTGGCTCTGGGAAGAAATGGGGTTTTCGCTACTAAAACATGCTGCTTCCAAGGCCCGGTTGGGAGCTGATGCTGTCATTCTCTATACCTACGTGAAGACCAAAAGTCAGCCGTTGCCTCGAGGTAAGGCCCTGAATTGCCCTGCTGAAGCGGAGGCATGCAGCAGTTTCAAAATGGACTTCGTCGCAGTGCAGGAAGGCTTTTTTTCTTCTTCTTCTTCTTTGTACACGGGGCTCTCACTGTTGTGGCCTCTCCCGCTCCGGAGCAGAGACTACAGACGCGCAGGCTCAGCGGCCTGGGCTCTCGGGCCTATTCATTCAAGGGCATGTTGGAACCTCCCGGTCCGGGGCACGAACTCGTGTCTCCTGCATCGGCAGGCAGACCCTCCACCACTGCGCCACCGGGGAAGCCCGACTTTCTGCATTATTGTAACGTTAGCACACATTTCCGGACACATAGAACACTCGCGTGGGCACCCTATTCCCTGCAAGGACACTGAGTAGCGGCAGGCTCCACTCTTCTGCTCAGAAACATCCAGGCCCGGAAGCCATTCCCAGTCACTCTGTGTATGCCGAGCGTAGGGAAACACACGGCACTCTCCCCTGGGACAGCTAGATTTCGTCAGCACACCAACAACTCCAGGAAGTCCGTTCTCTCGCGTGCTACAGGCCATAGAGGTCTTCCTCATTGCCCTCATCTGAGCTGCACCGGGAAAAACCATCTGCTTCGCATTCTATCTACGAACTCGTACTCGAAGACACCATACGATGAGGACATAGCCGGCATGCATTCCTACTGTAATGAAAGCACAGAATTCTTCCTGTTAAACTGCAGCATTTCAGAAGAGACTAAGGACCGAGAGCCCACTTAAGAGAGTTCCGGGATGAGGGAGCTGCCTGCATGTTGAACACCCTATGAAGAAAAGTTGATTCAGGGAGGGTACTAGTGTGTAGCTAGAGCCTCCTTTGACTTGTGAGAAAACACAAGGATATAGGCTGCATGTTCACTGGAGACGGAGGCCAGATGGCAGAAATCTACCCTGCCCTTTTATTTTCCATATGCGGGCCTCTAACTGCTGTGGCCTCTCCCGTTGCGGATCCCAGGCTCCAGAAGCGCGGGCCCAGCGGCCATGGCTCACGGGCCCAGCCGCCTCTGCGTCCTGTGCGATCTCCCCGGGACGGGCCACGAACCTGTGTACCCCGCTTCGGCAGGCAGACTCTCAAACACTGCGCCACCAGGGAAGCCCGAAGTTCTGCATTTCTTTACCGTTAGCACACGTCGCCGGACACTTAGAACACTCGCGTTGGCACCCTCGTCCCTGTGAGGACACTGAGGAGCTGCAGGCTCCAGTGTTCCGCTTAGAAACATCCAGGCCCGGATGCACTTCCCGATCTCTCCGTGTATGCCGAGTGCGTGGCAACAAACTGCACTCTTCCTTGGGACAGCTAGATTTCGTCAGCACGCCCAGAGCTCCAGGAAGTCCGCTCTCTCACGTCCTACGTGCCACAGAAGTCTTCCTCATTGCCCTCATCTGAGCTGCACCGGGAAAAACCATCTGCTTCGCATTCTATCTACGAACTCGTACTCGAAGACACCATACGATGAGGACATAGCCGGCATGCATTCCTACTGTAATGAAAGCACAGAATTCTTCCTGTTAAACTGCAGCATTTCAGAAGAGACTAAGGACCGAGAGCCCACTTAAGAGAGTTCCGGGATGAGGGAGCTGCCTGCATGTTGAACACCCTATGAAGAAAAGTTGATTCAGGGAGGGTACTAGTGTGTAGCTAGAGCCTCCTTTGACTTGTGAGAAAACACAGGGTTATAGCTGCATGTTCACTGGAGACGGAGGCCAGATGGCAGAAATCTTCCCTGCCCGTTTATTTTGCCCCTTCTTCGGCCACGTGCGGGCCTCTGACTGTGGTGGCCTCTCCCGTTGCGGATCACACGTTCCAGAAGCCCAGGCCCAGCGGCCATGGCTCACGGGCCCAGCCGCTCTGCGTCCTGTGGGATCTTCCCAGACTGGGCTACGAAACCGTGTTGACGGCTTCGGCAGGCGGACTCTCAACCACTGCGCCACCAGGGAAACCCCGCTTGCCCATCTTGAAAGGTCCATTCGTGCTGTCTGGAACCTTCCTAAAGTACAGGTTTCTAACGGGCCTGTAGGCAGTGTAGGCAGTACTCGGGGAACAAAGGCATTTTCGCCGAATATACAGGGTGCTACCGTAGCCCGTTTAGGAGCGGCACATTATTATAGGCCTAACTTGAGCCTGCCTCGGTTGACGCAGTTCGCTAAACGCAGGACACCCTGCGAGTAGAAGTTCATTCAGGGAAGGACCCATTGTGTATCTTGAGGGAGAAAGGCTGCTCGTGTTCCACCTGCAACTAAAGGAGACTTCTTCGTGTAACACGGCAGTGTTTTGGGAGAGGAAATGCTTATAGGCCTCACTAGAGCCTGTCTTGTTGGAGGCAGTTTGCTACCCGCAGAAGTCTCTGCGAAAGAAGTTGTTTCACGTCAGGGCCCATTGTGAACCTCCTGTGTCTTTCGACACCTTAAATTTACAGGTAAGTATACTGCATGTTTGCCTGCAAATGCAGGCCTGATGGCACAAGGCGTGTTTCCCATTCTGAAAGTTCTGTTCACGGGGCCTTGAATTTCCCGGAGAGGCATACTGTTCACGGCTCTGTTGAAATTGTAGGCCTGGCTCTGGGAAGAAATGGGGTTTTCGCTACTAAAACATGCTGCTTCCAAGGCCCGGTTGGGAGCTGATGCTGTCATTCTCTATACCTACGTGAAGACCAAAAGTCAGCCGTTGCCTCGAGGTAAGGCCCTGAATTGCCCTGCTGAAGCGGAGGCATGCAGCAGTTTCAAAATGGACTTCGTCGCAGTGCAGGAAGGCTTTTTTTCTTCTTCTTCTTCTTTGTACACGGGGCTCTCACTGTTGTGGCCTCTCCCGCTCCGGAGCAGAGACTACAGACGCGCAGGCTCAGCGGCCTGGGCTCTCGGGCCTATTCATTCAAGGGCATGTTGGAACCTCCCGGTCCGGGGCACGAACTCGTGTCTCCTGCATCGGCAGGCAGACCCTCCACCACTGCGCCACCGGGGAAGCCCGACTTTCTGCATTATTGTAACGTTAGCACACATTTCCGGACACATAGAACACTCGCGTGGGCACCCTATTCCCTGCAAGGACACTGAGTAGCGGCAGGCTCCACTCTTCTGCTCAGAAACATCCAGGCCCGGAAGCCATTCCCAGTCACTCTGTGTATGCCGAGCGTAGGGAAACACACGGCACTCTCCCCTGGGACAGCTAGATTTCGTCAGCACACCAACAACTCCAGGAAGTCCGTTCTCTCGCGTGCTACAGGCCATAGAGGTCTTCCTCATTGCCCTCATCTGAGCTGCACCGGGAAAAACCATCTGCTTCGCATTCTATCTACGAACTCGTACTCGAAGACACCATACGATGAGGACATAGCCGGCATGCATCCCTACTGTAATGAAAGCACAGAATTCTTCCTGTTAAACTGCAGCATTTCAGAAGAGACTAAGGACCGAGAGCCTACTTAAGAGAGTTCCGGGATGAGGGAGCTGCCTGCATGTTGAACACTCTATGAAGAAAAGTTGATTCAGGGAGGGTACTAGTGTGTAGCTAGAGCCTCCTTTGACTTGTGAGAAAACACAAGGATATAGGCTGCATGTTCACTGGAGACGGAGGCCAGATGGCAGAAATCTTCCCTGCCCGTTTATTTTGCCCCTTCTTCGGCCACGTGCGGGCCTCTGACTGTTGTGGCCTCTCCCGTTGCGGATCACACGTTCCAGAAGCCCAGGCCCAGCGGCCATGGCTCACGGGACCAGCCGCTCTGCGTCCTGTGGGATCTTCCCAGACTGGGCTACGAAACCGTGTTGACGGCTTCGGCAGGCGGACTCTCAACCACTGCGCCACCAGGGAAACCCCGCTTGCCCATCTTGAAAGGTCCATTCGTGCTGTCTGGAACCTTCCTAAAGTACAGGTTTCTAACGGGCCTGTAGGCAGTGTAGGCAGTACTCGGGGAACAAAGGCATTTTCGCCGAATATACAGGGTGCTACCGTAGCCCGTTTAGGTGCGGCACATGATTATAGGCCTAACTTGAGCCTGCCTCGGTTGACGCAGTTCACTAAACGCAGGACACCCTGCGAGTAGAAGTTCATTCAGGGAAGGACCCATTGTGTATCTTGAGGGAGAAAGGCTGCTCGTGTTCCACCTGCAACTAAAGGAGACTTCTTCGTGTAACACGGCAGTGTTTTGGGAGAGGAAATGCTTATAGGCCTCACTAGAGCCTGTCTTGTTGGAGGCAGTTTGCTACCCGCAGAAGTCTCTGCGAAAGAAGTTGATTCACGTCAGGGCCCATTGTGAACCTCCTGTGTCTTTCGACACCTTAAATTTACAGGTAAGTATACTGCATGTTTGCCTGCAAATGCAGGCCTGATGGCACAAGGCGTGTTTCCCATTCTGAAAGTTCTGTTCACGGGGCCTTGAATTTCCCGGAGAGGCATACTGTTCACGGCTCTGTTGAAATTGTAGGCCTGGCTCTGGGAAGAAATGGGGTTTTCGCTACTAAAACATGCTGCTTCCAAGGCCCGGTTGGGAGCTGATGCTGTCATTCTCTATACCTACGTGAAGACCAAAAGTCAGCCGTTGCCTCGAGGTAAGGCCCTGAATTGCCCTGCTGAAGCGGAGGCATGCAGCAGTTTCAAAATGGACTTCGTCGCAGTGCAGGAAGGCTTTTTTTCTTCTTCTTCTTCTTTGTACACGGGGCTCTCACTGTTGTGGCCTCTCCCGCTCCGGAGCAGAGACTACAGACGCGCAGGCTCAGCGGCCTGGGCTCTCGGGCCTATTCATTCAAGGGCATGTTGGAACCTCCCGGTCCGGGGCACGAACTCGTGTCTCCTGCATCGGCAGGCAGACCCTCCACCACTGCGCCACCGGGGAAGCCCGACTTTCTGCATTATTGTAACGTTAGCACACATTTCCGGACACATAGAACACTCGCGTGGGCACCCTATTCCCTGCAAGGACACTGAGTAGCGGCAGGCTCCACTCTTCTGCTCAGAAACATCCAGGCCCGGAAGCCATTCCCAGTCACTCTGTGTATGCCGAGCGTAGGGAAACACACGGCACTCTCCCCTGGGACAGCTAGATTTCGTCAGCACACCAACAACTCCAGGAAGTCCGTTCTCTCGCGTGCTACAGGCCATAGAGGTCTTCCTCATTGCCCTCATCTGAGCTGCACCGGGAAAAACCATCTGCTTCGCATTCTATCTACGAACTCGTACTCAAAGACACCATACGATGAGGACATAGCCGGCATGCATTCCTACTGTAATGAAAGCACAGAATTCTTCCTGTTAAACTGCAGCATTTCAGAAGAGACTAAGGACCGAGAGCCCACTTAAGAGAGTTCCGGGATGAGGGAGCTGCCTGCATGTTGAACACCCTATGAAGAAAAGTTGATTCAGGGAGGGTACTAGTGTGTAGCTAGAGCCTCCTTTGACTTGTGAGAAAACACAAGGATATAGGCTGCATGTTCACTGGAGACGGAGGCCAGATGGCAGAAATCTACCCTGCCCTTTTATTTTCCATATGCGGGCCTCTAACTGCTGTGGCCTCTCCCGTTGCGGATCCCAGGCTCCAGAAGCGCGGGCCCAGCGGCCATGGCTCACGGGCCCAGCCGCCTCTGCGTCCTGTGCGATCTCCCCGGGACGGGCCACGAACCTGTGTACCCCGCTTCGGCAGGCAGACTCTCAAACACTGCGCCACCAGGGAAGCCCGAAGTTCTGCATTTCTTTACCGTTAGCACACGTCGCCGGACACTTAGAACACTCGCGTTGGCACCCTCGTCCCTGTGAGGACACTGAGGAGCTGCAGGCTCCAGTGTTCCGCTTAGAAACATCCAGGCCCGGATGCACTTCCCGATCTCTCCGTGTATGCCGAGTGCGTGGCAACAAACTGCACTCTTCCTTGGGACAGCTAGATTTCGTCAGCACGCCCAGAGCTCCAGGAAGTCCGCTCTCTCACGTCCTACGTGCCACAGAAGTCTTCCTCATTGCCCTCATCTGAGCTGCACCGGGAAAAAGCATCTGCTTCGCATTCTATCTACGAACTCGTACTCGAAGACACCATACGATGAGGACATAGCCGGCATGCATTCCTACTGTAATGAAAGCACAGAATTCTTCCTGTTAAACTGCAGCATTTCAGAAGAGACTAAGGACCGAGAGCCCACTTAAGAGAGTTCCGGGATGAGGGAGCTGCCTGCATGTTGAACACCCTATGAAGAAAAGTTGATTCAGGGAGGGTACTAGTGTGTAGCTAGAGCCTCCTTTGACTTGTGAGAAAACACAGGGTTATAGCTGCATGTTCACTGGAGACGGAGGCCAGATGGCAGAAATCTTCCCTGCCCGTTTATTTTGCCCCTTCTTCGGCCACGTGCGGGCCTCTGACTGTGGTGGCCTCTCCCGTTGCGGATCACACGTTCCAGAAGCCCAGGCCCAGCGGCCATGGCTCACGGGCCCAGCCGCTCTGCGTCCTGTGGGATCTTCCCAGACTGGGCTACGAAACCGTGTTGACGGCTTCGGCAGGCGGACTCTCAACCACTGCGCCACCAGGGAAACCCCGCTTGCCCATCTTGAAAGGTCCATTCGTGCTGTCTGGAACCTTCCTAAAGTACAGGTTTCTAACGGGCCTGTAGGCAGTGTAGGCAGTACTCGGGGAACAAAGGCATTTTCGCCGAATATACAGGGTGCTACCGTAGCCCGTTTAGGAGCGGCACATTATTATAGGCCTAACTTGAGCCTGCCTCGGTTGACGCAGTTCGCTAAACGCAGGACACCCTGCGAGTAGAAGTTCATTCAGGGAAGGACCCATTGTGTATCTTGAGGGAGAAAGGCTGCTCGTGTTCCACCTGCAACTAAAGGAGACTTCTTCGTGCAACACGGCAGTGTTTTGGGAGAGGAAATGCTTATAGGCCTCACTAGAGCCTGTCTTGTTGGAGGCAGTTTGCTACCCGCAGAAGTCTCTGCGAAAGAAGTTGTTTCACGTCAGGGCCCATTGTGAACCTCCTGTGTCTTTCGACACCTTAAATTTACAGGTAAGTATACTGCATGTTTGCCTGCAAATGCAGGCCTGATGGCACAAGGCGTGTTTCCCATTCTGAAAGTTCTGTTCACGGAGCCTTGAATTTCCCAGAGAGGCATACTGTTCACGGCTCTGTTGAAATTGTAGGCCTGGCTCTGGGAAGAAATGGGGTTTTCGCTACTAAAACATGCTGCTTCCAAGGCCCGGTTGGGAGCTGATGCTGTCATTCTCTATACCTACGTGAAGACCAAAAGTCAGCCGTTGCCTCGAGGTAAGGCCCTGAATTGCCCTGCTGAAGCGGAGGCATGCAGCAGTTTCAAAATGGACTTCGTCGCAGTGCAGGAAGGCTTTTTTTCTTCTTCTTCTTCTTTGTACACGGGGCTCTCACTGTTGTGGCCTCTCCCGCTCCGGAGCAGAGACTACAGACGCGCAGGCTCAGCGGCCTGGGCTCTCGGGCCTATTCATTCAAGGGCATGTTGGAACCTCCCGGTCCGGGGCACGAACTCGTGTCTCCTGCATCGGCAGGCAGACCCTCCACCACTGCGCCACCGGGGAAGCCCGACTTTCTGCATTATTGTAACGTTAGCACACATTTCCGGACACATAGAACACTCGCGTGGGCACCCTATTCCCTGCAAGGACACTGAGTAGCGGCAGGCTCCACTCTTCTGCTCAGAAACATCCAGGCCCGGAAGCCATTCCCAGTCACTCTGTGTATGCCGAGCGTAGGGAAACACACGGCACTCTCCCCTGGGACAGCTAGATTTCGTCAGCACACCAACAACTCCAGGAAGTCCGTTCTCTCGCGTGCTACAGGCCATAGAGGTCTTCCTCATTGCCCTCATCTGAGCTGCACCGGGAAAAACCATCTGCTTCGCATTCTATCTACGAACTCGTACTCGAAGACACCATACGATGAGGACATAGCCGGCATGCATTCCTACTGTAATGAAAGCACAGAATTCTTCCTGTTAAACTGCAGCATTTCAGAAGAGACTAAGGACCGAGAGCCCACTTAAGAGAGTTCCGGGATGAGGGAGCTGCCTGCATGTTGAACACCCTATGAAGAAAAGTTGATTCAGGGAGGGTACTAGTGTGTAGCTAGAGCCTCCTTTGACTTGTGAGAAAACACAAGGATATAGGCTGCATGTTCACTGGAGACGGAGGCCAGATGGCAGAAATCTACCCTGCCCTTTTATTTTCCATATGCGGGCCTCTAACTGCTGTGGCCTCTCCCGTTGCGGATCCCAGGCTCCAGAAGCGCGGGCCCAGCGGCCATGGCTCACGGGCCCAGCCGCCTCTGCGTCCTGTGCGATCTCCCCGGGACGGGCCACGAACCTGTGTACCCCGCTTCGGCAGGCAGACTCTCAAACACTGCGCCACCAGGGAAGCCCGAAGTTCTGCATTTCTTTACCGTTAGCACACGTCGCCGGACACTTAGAACACTCGCGTTGGCACCCTCGTCCCTGTGAGGACACTGAGGAGCTGCAGGCTCCAGTGTTCCGCTTAGAAACATCCAGGCCCGGATGCACTTCCCGATCTCTCCGTGTATGCCGAGTGCGTGGCAACAAACTGCACTCTTCCTTGGGACAGCTAGATTTCGTCAGCACGCCCAGAGCTCCAGGAAGTCCGCTCTCTCACGTCCTACGTGCCACAGAAGTCTTCCTCATTGCCCTCATCTGAGCTGCACCGGGAAAAACCATCTGCTTCGCATTCTATCTACGAACTCGTACTCGAAGACACCATACGATGAGGACATAGCCGGCATGCATTCCTACTGTAATGAAAGCACAGAATTCTTCCTGTTAAACTGCAGCATTTCAGAAGAGACTAAGGACCGAGAGCCCACTTAAGAGAGTTCCGGGATGAGGGAGCTGCCTGCATGTTGAACACCCTATGAAGAAAAGTTGATTCAGGGAGGGTACTAGTGTGTAGCTAGAGCCTCCTTTGACTTGTGAGAAAACACAGGGTTATAGCTGCATGTTCACTGGAGACGGAGGCCAGATGGCAGAAATCTTCCCTGCCCGTTTATTTTGCCCCTTCTTCGGCCACGTGCGGGCCTCTGACTGTGGTGGCCTCTCCCGTTGCGGATCACACGTTCCAGAAGCCCAGGCCCAGCGGCCATGGCTCACGGGCCCAGCCGCTCTGCGTCCTGTGGGATCTTCCCAGACTGGGCTACGAAACCGTGTTGACGGCTTCGGCAGGCGGACTCTCAACCACTGCGCCACCAGGGAAACCCCGCTTGCCCATCTTGAAAGGTCCATTCGTGCTGTCTGGAACCTTCCTAAAGTACAGGTTTCTAACGGGCCTGTAGGCAGTGTAGGCAGTACTCGGGGAACAAAGGCATTTTCGCCGAATATACAGGGTGCTACCGTAGCCCGTTTAGGAGCGGCACATTATTATAGGCCTAACTTGAGCCTGCCTCGGTTGACGCAGTTCGCTAAACGCAGGACACCCTGCGAGTAGAAGTTCATTCAGGGAAGGACCCATTGTGTATCTTGAGGGAGAAAGGCTGCTCGTGTTCCACCTGCAACTAAAGGAGACTTCTTCGTGCAACACGGCAGTGTTTTGGGAGAGGAAATGCTTATAGGCCTCACTAGAGCCTGTCTTGTTGGAGGCAGTTTGCTACCCGCAGAAGTCTCTGCGAAAGAAGTTGTTTCACGTCAGGGCCCATTGTGAACCTCCTGTGTCTTTCGACACCTTAAATTTACAGGTAAGTATACTGCATGTTTGCCTGCAAATGCAGGCCTGATGGCACAAGGCGTGTTTCCCATTCTGAAAGTTCTGTTCACGGAGCCTTGAATTTCCCAGAGAGGCATACTGTTCACGGCTCTGTTGAAATTGTAGGCCTGGCTCTGGGAAGAAATGGGGTTTTCGCTACTAAAACATGCTGCTTCCAAGGCCCGGTTGGGAGCTGATGCTGTCATTCTCTATACCTACGTGAAGACCAAAAGTCAGCCGTTGCCTCGAGGTAAGGCCCTGAATTGCCCTGCTGAAGCGGAGGCATGCAGCAGTTTCAAAATGGACTTCGTCGCAGTGCAGGAAGGCTTTTTTTCTTCTTCTTCTTCTTTGTACACGGGGCTCTCACTGTTGTGGCCTCTCCCGCTCCGGAGCAGAGACTACAGACGCGCAGGCTCAGCGGCCTGGGCTCTCGGGCCTATTCATTCAAGGGCATGTTGGAACCTCCCGGTCCGGGGCACGAACTCGTGTCTCCTGCATCGGCAGGCAGACCCTCCACCACTGCGCCACCGGGGAAGCCCGACTTTCTGCATTATTGTAACGTTAGCACAAATTTCCGGACACATAGAACACTCGCGTGGGCACCCTATTCCCTGCAAGGACACTGAGTAGCGGCAGGCTCCACTCTTCTGCTCAGAAACATCCAGGCCCGGAAGCCATTCCCAGTCACTCTGTGTATGCCGAGCGTAGGGAAACACACGGCACTCTCCCCAGGGACAGCTAGATTTCGTCAGCACACCAACAACTCCAGGAAGTCCGTTCTCTCGCGTGCTACAGGCCATAGAGGTCTTCCTCATTGCCCTCATCTGAGCTGCACCGGGAAAAACCATCTGCTTCGCATTCTATCTACGAACTCGTACTCGAAGACACCATACGATGAGGACATAGCCGGCATGCATTCCTACTGTAATGAAAGCACAGAATTCTTCCTGTTAAACTGCAGCATTTCAGAAGAGACTAATGAACGAGAGCCCACTTAAGAGAGTTCTGGGATGAGGGAGCTGCCTGCATGTTGAACACCCTATGAAGAAAAGTTGATTCAGGGAGGGTACTAGTGTGTAGCTAGAGCCTCCTTTGACTTGTGAGAAAACACAAGGATATAGGCTGCATGTTCACTGGAGACGGAGGCCAGATGGCAGAAATCTACCCTGCCCTTTTATTTTCCATATGCGGGCCTCTAACTGCTGTGGCCTCTCCCGTTGCGGATCCCAGGCTCCAGAAGCGCGGGCCCAGCGGCCATGGCTCACGGGCCCAGCCGCCTCTGCGTCCTGTGCGATCTCCCCGGGACGGGCCACGAACCTGTGTACCCCGCTTCGGCAGGCAGACTCTCAAACACTGCGCCACCAGGGAAGCCCGAAGTTCTGCATTTCTTTACCGTTAGCACACGTCGCCGGACACTTAGAACACTCGCGTTGGCACCCTCGTCCCTGTGAGGACACTGAGGAGCTGCAGGCTCCAGTGTTCCGCTTAGAAACATCCAGGCCCGGATGCACTTCCCGATCTCTACGTGTATGCCGAGTGCGTGGCAACAAACTGCACTCTTCCTTGGGACAGCTAGATTTCGTCAGCACGCCCAGAGCTCCAGGAAGTCCGCTCTCTCACGTCCTACGTGCCACAGAAGTCTTCCTCATTGCCCTCATCTGAGCTGCACCGGGAAAAACCATCTGCTTCGCATTCTATCTACGAACTCGTACTCGAAGACACCATACGATGAGGACATAGCCGGCATGCATTCCTACTGTAATGAAGGCACAGAATTCTTCCTGTTAAACTGCAGCATTTCAGAAGAGACTAAGGACCGAGAGCCCACTTAAGAGAGTTCCGGGATGAGGGAGCTGCCTGCATGTTGAACACCCTATGAAGAAAAGTTGATTCAGGGAGGGTACTAGTGTGTAGCTAGAGCCTCCTTTGACTTGTGAGAAAACACAGGGTTATAGCTGCATGTTCACTGGAGACGGAGGCCAGATGGCAGAAATCTTCCCTGCCCGTTTATTTTGCCCCTTCTTCGGCCACGTGCGGGCCTCTGACTGTTGTGGCCTCTCCCGTTGCGGATCACACGTTCCAGAAGCCCAGGTCCAGCGGCCATGGCTCACGGGCCCAGCCGCTCTGCGTCCTGTGGGATCTTCCCAGACTGGGCTACGAAACCGTGTTGACGGCTTCGGCAGGCGGACTCTCAACCACTGCGCCACCAGGGAAACCCCGCTTGCCCATCTTGAAAGGTCCATTCGTGCTGTCTGGAACCTTCCTAAAGTACAGGTTTCTAACGGGCCTGTAGGCAGTGTAGGCAGTACTCGGGGAACAAAGGCATTTTCGCCGAATATACAGGGTGCTACCGTAGCCCGTTTAGGAGCGGCACATGATTATAGGCCTAACTTGAGCCTGCCTCGGTTGACGCAGTTCACTAAACGCAGGACACCCTGCGAGTAGAAGTTCATTCAGGGAAGGACCCATTGTGTATCTTGAGGGAGAAAGGCTGCTCGTGTTCCACCTGCAACTAAAGGAGACTTCTTCGTGTAACACGGCAGTGTTTTGGGAGAGGAAATGCTTATAGGCCTCACTAGAGCCTGTCTTGTTGGAGGCAGTTTGCTACACGCAGAAGTCTCTGCGAAAGAAGTTGATTCACGTCAGGGCCCATTGTGAACCTCCTGTGTCTTTCGACACCTTAAATTTACAGGTAAGTATACTGCATGTTTGCCTGCAAATGCAGGCCTGATGGCACAAGGCGTGCTTCCCATTCTGAAAGTTCTGTTCACGGGGCCTTGAATTTCCCGGAGAGGCATACTGTTCACGGCTCTGTTGAAATTGTAGGCCTGGCTCTGGGAAGAAATGGGGTTTTCGCTACTAAAACATGCTGCTTCCAAGGCCCGGTTGGGAGCTGATGCTGTCATTCTCTATACCTACGTGAAGACCAAAAGTCAGCCGTTGCCTCGAGGTAAGGCCCTGAATTGCCCTGCTGAAGCGGAGGCATGCAGCAGTTTCAAAATGGACTTCGTCGCAGCGCAGGAAGGCTTTTTTTCTTCTTCTTCTTCTTTGTACACGGGGCTCTCACTGTTGTGGCCTCTCCCGCTCCGGAGCAGAGACTACAGACGCGCAGGCTCAGCGGCCTGGGCTCTCGGGCCTATTCATTCAAGGGCATGTTGGAACCTCCCGGTCCGGGGCACGAACTCGTGTCTCCTGCATCGGCAGGCAGACCCTCCACCACTGCGCCACCGGGGAAGCCCGACTTTCTGCATTATTGTAACGTTAGCACACATTTCCGGACACATAGAACACTCGCGTGGGCACCCTATTCCCTGCAAGGACACTGAGTAGCGGCAGGCTCCACTCTTCTGCTCAGAAACATCCAGGCCCGGAAGCCATTCCCAGTCACTCTGTGTATGCCGAGCGTAGGGAAACACACGGCACTCTCCCCTGGGACAGCTAGATTTCGTCAGCACACCAACAACTCCAGGAAGTCCGTTCTCTCGCGTGCTACAGGCCATAGAGGTCTTCCTCATTGCCCTCATCTGAGCTGCACCGGGAAAAACCATCTGCTTCGCATTCTATCTACGAACTCGTACTCGAAGACACCATACGATGAGGACATAGCCGGCATGCATTCCTAGTGTAATGAAAGCACAGAATTCTTCCTGTTAAACTGCAGCATTTCAGAAGAGACTAAGGACCGAGAGCCCACTTAAGAGAGTTCCGGGATGAGGGAGCTGCCTGCATGTTGAACACCCTATGAAGAAAAGTTGATTCAGGGAGGGTACTAGTGTGTAGCTAGAGCCTCCTTTGACTTGTGAGAAAACACAAGGATATAGGCTGCATGTTCACTGGAGACGGAGGCCAGATGGCAGAAATCTACCCTGCCCTTTTATTTTCCATATGCGGGCCTCTAACTGCTGTGGCCTCTCCCGTTGCGGATCCCAGGCTCCAGAAGCGCGGGCCCAGCGGCCATGGCTCACGGGCCCAGCCGCCTCTGCGTCCTGTGCGATCTCCCCGGGACGGGCCACGAACCTGTGTACCCCGCTTCGGCAGGCAGACTCTCAAACACTGCGCCACCAGGGAAGCCCGAAGTTCTGCATTTCTTTACCGTTAGCACACGTCGCCGGACACTTAGAACACTCGCGTTGGCACCCTCGTCCCTGTGAGGACACTGAGGAGCTGCAGGCTCCAGTGTTCCGCTTAGAAACATCCAGGCCCGGATGCACTTCCCGATCTCTCCGTGTATGCCGAGTGCGTGGCAACAAACTGCACTCTTCCTTGGGACAGCTAGATTTCGTCAGCACGCCCAGAGCTCCAGGAAGTCCGCTCTCTCACGTCCTACGTGCCACAGAAGTCTTCCTCATTGCCCTCATCTGAGCTGCACCGGGAAAAACCATCTGCTTCGCATTCTATCTACGAACTCGTACTCGAAGACACCATACGATGAGGACATAGCCGGCATGCATTCCTACTGTAATGAAAGCACAGAATTCTTCCTGTTAAACTGCAGCATTTCAGAAGAGACTAAGGAACGAGAGCCCACTTAAGAGAGTTCCGGGATGAGGGAGCTGCCTGCATGTTGAACACCCTATGAAGAAAAGTTGATTCAGGGAGGGTACTAGTGTGTAGCTAGAGCCTCCTTTGACTTGTGAGAAAACACAAGGATATAGGCTGCATGTTCACTGGAGACGGAGGCCAGATGGCAGAAATCTACCCTGCCCTTTTATTTTCCATATGCGGGCCTCTAACTGCTGTGGCCTCTCCCGTTGCGGATCCCAGGCTCCAGAAGCGCGGGCCCAGCGGCCATGGCTCACGGGCCCAGCCGCCTCTGCGTCCTGTGCGATCTCCCCGGGACGGGCCACGAACCTGTGTACCCCGCTTCGGCAGGCAGACTCTCAAACACTGCGCCACCAGGGAAGCCCGAAGTTCTGCATTTCTTTACCGTTAGCACACGTCGCCGGACACTTAGAACACTCGCGTTGGCACCCTCGTCCCTGTGAGGACACTGAGGAGCTGCAGGCTCCAGTGTTCCGCTTAGAAACATCCAGGCCCGGATGCACTTCCCGATCTCTCCGTGTATGCCGAGTGCGTGGCAACAAACTGCACTCTTCCTTGGGACAGCTAGATTTCGTCAGCACGCCCAGAGCTCCAGGAAGTCCGCTCTCTCACGTCCTACGTGCCACAGAAGTCTTCCTCATTGCCCTCATCTGAGCTGCACCGGGAAAAACCATCTGCTTCGCATTCTATCTACGAACTCGTACTCGAAGACACCATACGATGAGGACATAGCCGGCATGCATTCCTACTGTAATGAAAGCACAGAATTCTTCCTGTTAAACTGCAGCATTTCAGAAGAGACTAAGGACCGAGAGCCCACTTAAGAGAGTTCCGGGATGAGGGAGCTGCCTGCATGTTGAACACCCTATGAAGAAAAGTTGATTCAGGGAGGGTACTAGTGTGTAGCTAGAGCCTCCTTTGACTTGTGAGAAAACACAGGGTTATAGCTGCATGTTCACTGGAGACGGAGGCCAGATGGCAGAAATCTTCCCTGCCCGTTTATTTTGCCCCTTCTTCGGCCACGTGCGGGCCTCTGACTGTTGTGGCCTCTCCCGTTGCGGATCACACGTTCCAGAAGCCCAGGCCCAGCGGCCATGGCTCACGGGCCCAGCCGCTCTGCGTCCTGTGGGATCTTCCCAGACTGGGCTACGAAACCGTGTTGACGGCTTCGGCAGGCGGACTCTCAACCACTGTGCCACCAGGGAAACCCCGCTTGCCCATCTTGAAAGGTCCATTCGTGCTGTCTGGAACCTTCCTAAAGTACAGGTTTCTAACGGGCCTGTAGGCAGTGTAGGCAGTACTCGGGGAACAAAGGCATTTTCGCCGAATATACAGGGTGCTACCGTAGCCCGTTTAGGAGCGGCACATGATTATAGGCGTAACTTGAGCCTGCCTCGGTTGACGCAGTTCACTAAACGCAGGACACCCTGCGAGTAGAAGTTCATTCAGGGAAGGACCCATTGTGTATCTTGAGGGAGAAAGGCTGCTCGTGTTCCACCTGCAACTAAAGGAGACTTCTTCGTGTAACACGGCAGTGTTTTGGGAGAGGAAATGCTTATAGGCCTCACTAGAGCCTGTCTTGTTGGAGGCAGTTTGCTACACGCAGAAGTCTCTGCGAAAGAAGTTGATTCACGTCAGGGCCCATTGTGAACCTCCTGTGTCTTTCGACACCTTAAATTTACAGGTAAGTATACTGCATGTTTGCCTGCAAATGCAGGCCTGATGGCACAAGGCGTGCTTCCCATTCTGAAAGTTCTGTTCACGGGGCCTTGAATTTCCCGGAGAGGCATACTGTTCACGGCTCTGTTGAAATTGTAGGCCTGGCTCTGGGAAGAAATGGGGTTTTCGCTACTAAAACATGCTGCTTCCAAGGCCCGGTTGGGAGCTGATGCTGTCATTCTCTATACCTACGTGAAGACCAAAAGTCAGCCGTTGCCTCGAGGTAAGGCCCTGAATTGCCCTGCTGAAGCGGAGGCATGCAGCAGTTTCAAAATGGACTTCGTCGCAGCGCAGGAAGGCTTTTTTTCTTCTTCTTCTTCTTTGTACACGGGGCTCTCACTGTTGTGGCCTCTCCCGCTCCGGAGCAGAGACTACAGACGCGCAGGCTCAGCGGCCTGGGCTCTCGGGCCTATTCATTCAAGGGCATGTTGGAACCTCCCGGTCCGGGGCACGAACTCGTGTCTCCTGCATCGGCAGGCAGACCCTCCACCACTGCGCCACCGGGGAAGCCCGACTTTCTGCATTATTGTAACGTTAGCACACATTTCCGGACACATAGAACACTCGCGTGGGCACCCTATTCCCTGCAAGGACACTGAGTAGCGGCAGGCTCCACTCTTCTGCTCAGAAACATCCAGGCCCGGAAGCCATTCCCAGTCACTCTGTGTATGCCGAGCGTAGGGAAACACACGGCACTCTCCCCTGGGACAGCTAGATTTCGTCAGCACACCAACAACTCCAGGAAGTCCGTTCTCTCGCGTGCTACAGGCCATAGAGGTCTTCCTCATTGCCCTCATCTGAGCTGCACCGGGAAAAACCATCTGCTTCGCATTCTATCTACGAACTCGTACTCGAAGACACCATACGATGAGGACATAGCCGGCATGCATTCCTACTGTAATGAAAGCACAGAATTCTTCCTGTTAAACTGCAGCATTTCAGAAGAGACTAAGGACCGAGAGCCCACTTAAGAGAGTTCCGGGATGAGGGAGCTGCCTGCATGTTGAACACCCTATGAAGAAAAGTTGATTCAGGGAGGGTACTAGTGTGTAGCTAGAGCCTCCTTTGACTTGTGAGAAAACACAAGGATATAGGCTGCATGTTCACTGGAGACGGAGGCCAGATGGCAGAAATCTACCCTGCCCTTTTATTTTCCATATGCGGGCCTCTAACTGCTGTGGCCTCTCCCGTTGCGGATCCCAGGCTCCAGAAGCGCGGGCCCAGCGGCCATGGCTCACGGGCCCAGCCGCCTCTGCGTCCTGTGCGATCTCCCCGGGACGGGCCACGAACCTGTGTACCCCGCTTCGGCAGGCAGACTCTCAAACACTGCGCCACCAGGGAAGCCCGAAGTTCTGCATTTCTTTACCGTTAGCACACGTCGCCGGACACTTAGAACACTCGCGTTGGCACCCTCGTCCCTGTGAGGACACTGAGGAGCTGCAGGCTCCAGTGTTCCGCTTAGAAACATCCAGGCCCGGATGCACTTCCCGATCTCTCCGTGTATGCCGAGTGCGTGGCAACAAACTGCACTCTTCCTTGGGACAGCTAGATTTCGTCAGCACGCCCAGAGCTCCAGGAAGTCCGCTCTCTCACGTCCTACGTGCCACAGAAGTCTTCCTCATTGCCCTCATCTGAGCTGCACCGGGAAAAACCATCTGCTTCGCATTCTATCTACGAACTCGTACTCGAAGACACCATACGATGAGGACATAGCCGGCATGCATTCCTACTGTAATGAAAGCACAGAATTCTTCCTGTTAAACTGCAGCATTTCAGAAGAGACTAAGGACCGAGAGCCCACTTAAGAGAGTTCCGGGATGAGGGAGCTGCCTGCATGTTGAACACCCTATGAAGAAAAGTTGATTCAGGGAGGGTACTAGTGTGTAGCTAGAGCCTCCTTTGACTTGTGAGAAAACACAGGGTTATAGCTGCATGTTCACTGGAGACGGAGGCCAGATGGCAGAAATCTTCCCTGCCCGTTTATTTTGCCCCTTCTTCGGCCACGTGCGGGCCTCTGACTGTTGTGGCCTCTCCCGTTGCGGATCACACGTTCCAGAAGCCCAGGCCCAGCGGCCATGGCTCACGGGCCCAGCCGCTCTGCGTCCTGTGGGATCTTCCCAGACTGGGCTACGAAACCGTGTTGACGGCTTCGGCAGGCGGACTCTCAACCACTGCGCCACCAGGGAAACCCCGCTTGCCCATCTTGAAAGGTCCATTCGTGCTGTCTGGAACCTTCCTAAAGTACAGGTTTCTAACGGGCCTGTAGGCAGTGTAGGCAGTACTCGGGGAACAAAGGCATTTTCGCCGAATATACAGGGTGCTACCGTAGCCCGTTTAGGAGCGGCACATGATTATAGGCGTAACTTGAGCCTGCCTCGGTTGACGCAGTTCACTAAACGCAGGACACCCTGCGAGTAGAAGTTCATTCAGGGAAGGACCCATTGTGTATCTTGAGGGAGAAAGGCTGCTCGTGTTCCACCTGCAACTAAAGGAGACTTCTTCGTGTAACACGGCAGTGTTTTGGGAGAGGAAATGCTTATAGGCCTCACTAGAGCCTGTCTTGTTGGAGGCAGTTTGTTACATGCAGAAGTCTCTGCGAAAGAAGTTGATTCACGTCAGGGCCCATTGTGAACCTCCTGTGTCTTTCGACACCTTAAATTTACAGGTAAGTATACTGCATGTTTGCCTGCAAATGCAGGCCTGATGGCACAAGGCTTGCTTCCCATTCTGAAAGTTCTGTTCACGGGGCCTTGAATTTCCCGGAGAGGCATACTGTTCACGGCTCTGTTGAAATTGTAGGCCTGGCTCTGGGAAGAAATGGGGTTTTCGCTACTAAAACATGCTGCTTCCAAGGCCCGGTTGGGAGCTGATGCTGTCATTCTCTATACCTACGTGAAGACCAAAAGTCAGCCGTTGCCTCGAGGTAAGGCCCTGAATTGCCCTGCTGAAGCGGAGGCATGCAGCAGTTTCAAAATGGACTTCGTCGCAGTGCAGGAAGGCTTTTTTTCTTCTTCTTCTTCTTTGTACACGGGGCTCTCACTGTTGTGGCCTCTCCCGCTCCGGAGCAGAGACTACAGACGCGCAGGCTCAGCGGCCTGGGCTCTCGGGCCTATTCATTCAAGGGCATGTTGGAACCTCCCGGTCCGGGGCACGAACTCGTGTCTCCTGCATCGGCAGGCAGACCCTCCACCACTGCGCCACCGGGGAAGCCCGACTTTCTGCATTATTGTAACGTTAGCACACATTTCCGGACACATAGAACACTCGCGTGGGCACCCTATTCCCTGCAAGGACACTGAGTAGCGGCAGGCTCCACTCTTCTGCTCAGAAACATCCAGGCCCGGAAGCCATTCCCAGTCACTCTGTGTATGCCGAGCGTAGGGAAACACACGGCACTCTCCCCTGGGACAGCTAGATTTCGTCAGCACACCAACAACTCCAGGAAGTCCGTTCTCTCGCGTGCTACAGGCCATAGAGGTCTTCCTCATTGCCCTCATCTGAGCTGCACCGGGAAAAACCATCTGCTTTGCATTCTATCTACGAACTCGTACTCGAAGACACCATACGATGAGGACATAGCCGGCATGCATTCCTACTGTAATGAAAGCACAGAATTCTTCCTGTTAAACTGCAGCATTTCAGAAGAGACTAAGGACCGAGAGCCCACTTAAGAGAGTTCCGGGATGAGGGAGCTGCCTGCATGTTGAACACCCTATGAAGAAAAGTTGATTCAGGGAGGGTACTAGTGTGTAGCTAGAGCCTCCTTTGACTTGTGAGAAAACACAATGATATAGGCTGCATGTTCACTGGAGACGGAGGCCAGATGGCAGAAATCTTCCCTGCCCGTTTATTTTGCCCCTTCTTCGGCCACGTGCGGGCCTCTGACTGTTGTGGCCTCTCCCGTTGCGGATCACACGTTCCAGAAGCCCAGGCCCAGCGGCCATGGCTCACGGGACCAGCCGCTCTGCGTCCTGTGGGATCTTCCCAGACTGGGCTACGAAACCGTGTTGACGGCTTCGGCAGGCGGACTCTCAACCACTGCGCCACCAGGGAAACCCCGCTTGCCCATCTTGAAAGGTCCATTCGTGCTGTCTGGAACCTTCCTAAAGTACAGGTTTCTAACGGGCCTGTAGGCAGTGTAGGCAGTACTCGGGGAACAAAGGCATTTTCGCCGAATATACAGGGTGCTACCGTAGCCCGTTTAGGAGCGGCACATGATTATAGGCCTAACTTGAGCCTGCCTCGGTTGACGCAGTTCACTAAACGCAGGACACCCTGCGAGTAGAAGTTCATTCAGGGAAGGACCCATTGTGTATCTTGAGGGAGAAAGGCTGCTCGTGTTCCACCTGCAACTAAAGGAGACTTCTTCGTGTAACACGGCAGTGTTTTGGGAGAGGAAATGCTTATAGGCCTCACTAGAGCCTGTCTTGTTGGAGGCAGTTTGCTACCCGCAGAAGTCTCTGCGAAAGAAGTTGTTTCACGTCAGGGCCCATTGTGAACCTCCTGTGTCTTTCGACACCTTAAATTTACAGGTAAGTATACTGCATGTTTGCCTGCAAATGCAGGCCTGATGGCACAAGGCGTGTTTCCCATTCTGAAAGTTCTGTTCACGGGGCCTTGAATTTCCCGGAGAGGCATACTGTTCACGGCTCTGTTGAAATTGTAGGCCTGGCTCTGGGAAGAAATGGGGTTTTCGCTACTAAAACATGCTGCTTCCAAGGCCCGGTTGGGAGCTGATGCTGTCATTCTCTATACCTACGTGAAGACCAAAAGTCAGCCGTTGCCTCGAGGTAAGGCCCTGAATTGCCCTGCTGAAGCGGAGGCATGCAGCAGTTTCAAAATGGACTTCGTCGCAGTGCAGGAAGGCTTTTTTTCTTCTTCTTCTTCTTTGTACACGGGGCTCTCACTGTTGTGGCCTCTCCCGCTCCGGAGCAGAGACTACAGACGCGCAGGCTCAGCGGCCTGGGCTCTCGGGCCTATTCATTCAAGGGCATGTTGGAACCTCCCGGTCCGGGGCACGAACTCGTGTCTCCTGCATCGGCAGGCAGACCCTCCACCACTGCGCCACCGGGGAAGCCCGACTTTCTGCATTATTGTAACGTTAGCACACATTTCCGGACACATAGAACACTCGCGTGGGCACCCTATTCCCTGCAAGGACACTGAGTAGCGGCAGGCTCCACTCTTCTGCTCAGAAACATCCAGGCCCGGAAGCCATTCCCAGTCACTCTGTGTATGCCGAGCGTAGGGAAACACACGGCACTCTCCCCTGGGACAGCTAGATTTCGTCAGCACACCAACAACTCCAGGAAGTCCGTTCTCTCGCGTGCTACAGGCCATAGAGGTCTTCCTCATTGCCCTCATCTGAGCTGCACCGGGAAAAACCATCTGCTTCGCATTCTATCTACGAACTCGTACTCGAAGACACCATACGATGAGGACATAGCCGGCATGCATTCCTACTGTAATGAAAGCACAGAATTCTTCCTGTTAAACTGCAGCATTTCAGAAGAGACTAAGGACCGAGAGCCCACTTAAGAGAGTTCCGGGATGAGGGAGCTGCCTGCATGTTGAACACCCTATGAAGAAAAGTTGATTCAGGGAGGGTACTAGTGTGTAGCTAGAGCCTCCTTTGACTTGTGAGAAAACACAAGGATATAGGCTGCATGTTCACTGGAGACGGAGGCCAGATGGCAGAAATCTACCCTGCCCTTTTATTTTCCATATGCGGGCCTCTAACTGCTGTGGCCTCTCCCGTTGCGGATCCCAGGCTCCAGAAGCGCGGGCCCAGCGGCCATGGCTCACGGGCCCAGCCGCCTCTGCGTCCTGTGCGATCTCCCCGGGACGGGCCACGAACCTGTGTACCCCGCTTCGGCAGGCAGACTCTCAAACACTGCGCCACCAGGGAAGCCCGAAGTTCTGCATTTCTTTACCGTTAGCACACGTCGCCGGACACTTAGAACACTCGCGTTGGCACCCTCGTCCCTGTGAGGACACTGAGGAGCTGCAGGCTCCAGTGTTCCGCTTAGAAACATCCAGGCCCGGATGCACTTCCCGATCTCTCCGTGTATGCCGAGTGCGTGGCAACAAACTGCACTCTTCCTTGGGACAGCTAGATTTCGTCAGCACGCCCAGAGCTCCAGGAAGTCCGCTCTCTCACGTCCTACGTGCCACAGAAGTCTTCCTCATTGCCCTCATCTGAGCTGCACCGGGAAAAACCATCTGCTTCGCATTCTATCTACGAACTCGTACTCGAAGACACCATACGATGAGGACATAGCCGGCATGCATTCCTACTGTAATGAAAGCACAGAATTCTTCCTGTTAAACTGCAGCATTTCAGAAGAGACTAAGGACCGAGAGCCCACTTAAGAGAGTTCCGGGATGAGGGAGCTGCCTGCATGTTGAACACCCTATGAAGAAAAGTTGATTCAGGGAGGGTACTAGTGTGTAGCTAGAGCCTCCTTTGACTTGTGAGAAAACACAATGATATAGGCTGCATGTTCACTGGAGACGGAGGCCAGATGGCAGAAATCTTCCCTGCCCGTTTATTTTGCCCCTTCTTCGGCCACGTGCGGGCCTCTGACTGTTGTGGCCTCTCCCGTTGCGGATCACACGTTCCAGAAGCCCAGGCCCAGCGGCCATGGCTCACGGGACCAGCCGCTCTGCGTCCTGTGGGATCTTCCCAGACTGGGCTACGAAACCGTGTTGACGGCTTCGGCAGGCGGACTCTCAACCACTGCGCCACCAGGGAAACCCCGCTTGCCCATCTTGAAAGGTCCATTCGTGCTGTCTGGAACCTTCCTAAAGTACAGGTTTCTAACGGGCCTGTAGGCAGTGTAGGCAGTACTCGGGGAACAAAGGCATTTTCGCCGAATATACAGGGTGCTACCGTAGCCCGTTTAGGAGCGGCACATGATTATAGGCCTAACTTGAGCCTGCCTCGGTTGACGCAGTTCACTAAACGCAGGACACCCTGCGAGTAGAAGTTCATTCAGGGAAGGACCCATTGTGTATCTTGAGGGAGAAAGGCTGCTCGTGTTCCACCTGCAACTAAAGGAGACTTCTTCGTGTAACACGGCAGTGTTTTGGGAGAGGAAATGCTTATAGGCCTCACTAGAGCCTGTCTTGTTGGAGGCAGTTTGCTACCCGCAGAAGTCTCTGAGAAAGAAGTTGATTCACGTCAGGGCCCATTGTGAACCTCCTGTGTCTTTCGACACCTTAAATTTACAGGTAAGTATACTGCATGTTTGCCTGCAAATGCAGGCCTGATGGCACAAGGCGTGTTTCCCATTCTGAAAGTTCTGTTCACGGGGCCTTGAATTTCCCGGAGAGGCATACTGTTCACGGCTCTGTTGAAATTGTAGGCCTGGCTCTGGGAAGAAATGGGGTTTTCGCTACTAAAACATGCTGCTTCCAAGGCCCGGTTGGGAGCTGATGCTGTCATTCTCTATACCTACGTGAAGACCAAAAGTCAGCCGTTGCCTCGAGGTAAGGCCCTGAATTGCCCTGCTGAAGCGGAGGCATGCAGCAGTTTCAAAATGGACTTCGTCGCAGTGCAGGAAGGCTTTTTTTCTTCTTCTTCTTCTTTGTACACGGGGCTCTCACTGTTGTGGCCTCTCCCGCTCCGGAGCAGAGACTACAGACGCGCAGGCTCAGCGGCCTGGGCTCTCGGGCCTATTCATTCAAGGGCATGTTGGAACCTCCCGGTCCGGGGCACGAACTCGTGTCTCCTGCATCGGCAGGCAGACCCTCCACCACTGCGCCACCGGGGAAGCCCGACTTTCTGCATTATTGTAACGTTAGCACACATTTCCGGACACATAGAACACTCGCGTGGGCACCCTATTCCCTGCAAGGACACTGAGTAGCGGCAGGCTCCACTCTTCTGCTCAGAAACATCCAGGCCCGGAAGCCATTCCCAGTCACTCTGTGTATGCCGAGCGTAGGGAAACACACGGCACTCTCCCCTGGGACAGCTAGATTTCGTCAGCACACCAACAACTCCAGGAAGTCCGTTCTCTCGCGTGCTACAGGCCATAGAGGTCTTCCTCATTGCCCTCATCTGAGCTGCACCAGGAAAAACCATCTGCTTCGCATTCTATCTACGAACTCCTACTCGAAGACACCATACGATGAGGACATAGCCGGCATGCATTCCTACTGTAATGAAAGCACAGAATTCTTCCTGTTAAACTGCAGCATTTCAGAAGAGACTAAGGACCGAGAGCCCACTTAAGAGAGTTCCGGGATGAGGGAGCTGCCTGCATGTTGAACACCCTATGAAGAAAAGTTGATTCAGGGAGGGTACTAGTGTGTAGCTAGAGCCTCCTTTGACTTGTGAGAAAACACAAGGATATAGGCTGCATGTTCACTGGAGACGGAGGCCAGATGGCAGAAATCTACCCTGCCCTTTTATTTTCCATATGCGGGCCTCTAACTGCTGTGGCCTCTCCCGTTGCGGATCCCAGGCTCCAGAAGCGCGGGCCCAGCGGCCATGGCTCACGGGCCCAGCCGCCTCTGCGTCCTGTGCGATCTCCCCGGGACGGGCCACGAACCTGTGTACCCCGCTTCGGCAGGCAGACTCTCAAACACTGCGCCACCAGGGAAGCCCGAAGGTCTGCATTTCTCTACCGTTAGCACACGTCGCCGGACACTTAGAACACTCGCGTTGGCACCCTCGTCCCTGTGAGGACACTGAGGAGCTGCAGGCTCCAGTGTTCCGCTTAGAAACATCCAGGCCCGGATGCACTTCCCGATCTCTCCGTGTATGCCGAGTGCGTGGCAACAAACTGCACTCTTCCTTGGGACAGCTAGATTTCGTCAGCACGCCCAGCGCTCCAGGAAGTCCGCTCTCTCACGTCCTACGTGCCACAGAAGTCTTCCTCATTGCCCTCATCTGAGCTGCACCGGGAAAAAGCATCTGCTTCGCATTCTATCTACGAACTCGTACTCGAAGACACCATACGATGAGGACATAGCCGGCATGCATTCCTACTGTAATGAAAGCACAGAATTCTTCCTGTTAAACTGCAGCATTTCAGAAGAGACTAAGGACCGAGAGCCCACTTAAGAGAGTTCCGGGATGAGGGAGCTGCCTGCATGTTGAACACCCTATGAAGAAAAGTTGATTCAGGGAGGGTACTAGTGTGTAGCTAGAGCCTCCTTTGACTTGTGAGAAAACACAGGGTTATAGCTGCATGTTCACTGGAGACGGAGGCCAGATGGCAGAAATCTTCCCTGCCCGTTTATTTTGCCCCTTCTTCGGCCACGTGCGGGCCTCTGACTGTTGTGGCCTCTCCCGTTGCGGATCACACGTTCCAGAAGCCCAGGCCCAGCGGCCATGGCTCACGGGACCAGCCGCTCTGCGTCCTGTGGGATCTTCCCAGACTGGGCTACGAAACCGTGTTGACGGCTTCGGCAGGCGGACTCTCAACCACTGCGCCACCAGGGAAACCCCGCTTGCCCATCTTGAAAGGTCCATTCGTGCTGTCTGGAACCTTCCTAAAGTACAGGTTTCTAACGGGCCTGTAGGCAGTGTAGGCAGTACTCGGGGAACAAAGGCATTTTCGCCGAATATACAGGGTGCTACCGTAGCCCGTTTAGGAGCGGCACATGATTATAGGCCTAACTTGAGCCTGCCTCGGTTGACGCAGTTCACTAAACGCAGGACACCCTGCGAGTAGAAGTTCATTCAGGGAAGGACCCATTGTGTATCTTGAGGGAGAAAGGCTGCTCGTGTTCCACCTGCAACTAAAGGAGACTTCTTCGTGTAACACGGCAGTGTTTTGGGAGAGGAAATGCTTATAGGCCTCACTAGAGCCTGTCTTGTTGGAGGCAGTTTGCTACCCGCAGAAGTCTCTGCGAAAGAAGTTGATTCACGTCAGGGCCCATTGTGAACCTCCTGTGTCTTTCGACACCTTAAATTACAGGTAAGTATACTGCATGTTTGCCTGCAAATGCAGGCCTGATGGCACAAGGCGTGTTTCCCATTCTGAAAGTTCTGTTCACGGGGCCTTGAATTTCCCGGAGAGGCATACTGTTCACGGCTCTGTTGAAATTGTAGGCCTGGCTCTGGGAAGAAATGGGGTTTTCGCTACTAAAACATGCTGCTTCCAAGGCCCGGTTGGGAGCTGATGCTGTCATTCTCTATACCTATGTGAAGACCAAAAGTCAGCCGTTGCCTCGAGGTAAGGCCCTGAATTGCCCTGCTGAAGCGGAGGCATGCAGCAGTTTCAAAATGGACTTCGTCGCAGTGCAGGAAGGCTTTTTTTCTTCTTCTTCTTCTTTGTACACGGGGCTCTCACTGTTGTGGCCTCTCCCGCTCCGGAGCAGAGACTACAGACGCGCAGGCTCAGCGGCCTGGGCTCTCGGGCGTATTCATTCAAGGGCATGTTGGAACCTCCCGGTCCGGGGCACGAACTCATGTCTCCTGCATCGGCAGGCAGACCCTCCACCACTGCGCCACCGGGGAAGCCCGACTTTCTGCATTATTGTAACGTTAGCACACATTTCCGGACACATAGAACACTCGCGTGGGCACCCTATTCCCTGCAAGGACACTGAGTAGCGGCAGGCTCCACTCTTCTGCTCAGAAACATCCAGGCCCGGAAGCCATTCCCAGTCACTCTGTGTATGCCGAGCGTAGGGAAACACACGGCACTCTCCCCTGGGACAGCTAGATTTCGTCAGCACACCAACAACTCCAGGAAGTCCGTTCTCTCGCGTGCTACAGGCCATAGAGGTCTTCCTCATTGCCCTCATCTGAGCTGCACCAGGAAAAACCATCTGCTTCGCATTCTATCTACGAACTCGTACTCGAAGACACCATACGATGAGGACATAGCCGGCATGCATTCCTACTGTAATGAAAGCACAGAATTCTTCCTGTTAAACTGCAGCATTTCAGAAGAGACTAAGGACCGAGAGCCCACTTAAGAGAGTTCCGGGATGAGGGAGCTGCCTGCATGTTGAACACCCTATGAAGAAAAGTTGATTCAGGGAGGGTACTAGTGTGTAGCTAGAGCCTCCTTTGACTTGTGAGAAAACACAAGGATATAGGCTGCATGTTCACTGGAGACGGAGGCCAGATGGCAGAAATCTACCCTGCCCTTTTATTTTCCATATGCGGGCCTCTAACTGCTGTGGCCTCTCCCGTTGCGGATCCCAGGCTCCAGAAGCGCGGGCCCAGCGGCCATGGCTCACGGGCCCAGCCGCCTCTGCGTCCTGTGCGATCTCCCCGGGACGGGCCACGAACCTGTGTACCCCGCTTCGGCAGGCAGACTCTCAAACACTGCGCCACCAGGGAAGCCCGAAGGTCTGCATTTCTCTACCGTTAGCACACGTCGCCGGACACTTAGAACACTCGCGTTGGCACCCTCGTCCCTGTGAGGACACTGAGGAGCTGCAGGCTCCAGTGTTCCGCTTAGAAACATCCAGGCCCGGATGCACTTCCCGATCTCTCCGTGTATGCCGAGTGCGTGGCAACAAACTGCACTCTTCCTTGGGACAGCTAGATTTCGTCAGCACGCCCAGAGCTCCAGGAAGTCCGCTCTCTCACGTCCTACGTGCCACAGAAGTCTTCCTCATTGCCCTCATCTGAGCTGCACCGGGAAAAAGCATCTGCTTCGCATTCTATCTACGAACTCGTACTCGAAGACACCATACGATGAGGATATAGCCGGCATGCATTCCTACTGTAATGAAAGCACAGAATTCTTCCTGTTAAACTGCAGCATTTCAGAAGAGACTAAGGACCGAGAGCCCACTTAAGAGAGTTCCGGGATGAGGGAGCTGCCTGCATGTTGAACACCCTATGAAGAAAAGGTGATTCAGGGAGGGTAGTAGTGTGTAGCTAGAGCCTCCTTTGACTTGTGAGAAAACACAGGGTTATAGCTGCATGTTCACTGGAGACGGAGGCCAGATGGCAGAAATCTTCCCTGCCCGTTTATTTTGCCCCTTCTTCGGCCACGTGCGGGCCTCTGACTGTTGTGGCCTCTCCCGTTGCGGATCACACGTTCCAGAAGCCCAGGCCCAGCGGCCATGGCTCACGGGCCCAGCCGCTCTGCGTCCTGTGGGATCTTCCCAGACTGGGCTACGAAACCGTGTTGACGGCTTCGGCAGGCGGACTCTCAACCACTGCGCCACCAGGGAAACCCCGCTTGCCCATCTTGAAAGGTCCATTCGTGCTGTCTGGAACCTTCCTAAAGTACAGGTTTCTAACGGGCCTGTAGGCAGTGTAGGCAGTACTCGGGGAACAAAGGCATTTTCGCCGAATATACAGGGTGCTACCGTAGCCCGTTTAGGAGCGGCACATGATTATAGGCCTAACTTGAGCCTGCCTCGGTTGACGCAGTTCACTAAACGCAGGACACCCTGCGAGTAGAAGTTCATTCAGGGAAGGACCCATTGTGTATCTTGAGGGAGAAAGGCTGCTCGTGTTCCACCTGCAACTATAGGAGACTTCTTCGTGTAACACGGCAGTGTTTTGGGAGAGGAAATGCTTATAGGCCTCACTAGAGCCTGTCTTGTTGGAGGCAGTTTGCTACCCGCAGAAGTCTCTGCGAAAGAAGTTGATTCACGTCAGGGCCCATTGTGAACCTCCTGTGTCTTTCGACACCTTAAATTTACAGGTAAGTATACTGCATGTTTGCCTGCAAATGCAGGCCTGATGGCACAAGGCGTGTTTCCCATTCTGAAAGTTCTGTTCACGGGGCCTTGAATTTCCCGGAGAGGCATACTGTTCACGGCTCTGTTGAAATTGTAGGCCTGGCTCTGGGAAGAAATGGGGTTTTCGCTACTAAAACATGCTGCTTCCAAGGCCCGGTTGGGAGCTGATGCTGTCATTCTCTATACCTACGTGAAGACCAAAAGTCAGCCGTTGCCTCGAGGTAAGGCCCTGAATTGCCCTGCTGAAGCGGAGGCATGCAGCAGTTTCAAAATGGACTTCGTCGCAGTGCAGGAAGGCTTTTTTTCTTCTTCTTCTTCTTTGTACACGGGGCTCTCACTGTTGTGGCCTCTCCCGCTCCGGAGCAGAGACTACAGACGCGCAGGCTCAGCGGCCTGGGCTCTCGGGCCTATTCATTCAAGGGCATGTTGGAACCTCCCGGTCCGGGGCACGAACTCGTGTCTCCTGCATCGGCAGGCAGACCCTCCACCACTGCGCCACCGGGGAAGCCCGACTTTCTGCATTATTGTAACGTTAGCACACATTTCCGGACACATAGAACACTCGCGTGGGCACCCTATTCCCTGCAAGGACACTGAGTAGCGGCAGGCTCCACTCTTCTGCTCAGAAACATCCAGGCCCGGAAGCCATTCCCAGTCACTCTGTGTATGCCGAGCGTAGGGAAACACACGGCACTCTCCCCTGGGACAGCTAGATTTCGTCAGCACACCAACAACTCCAGGAAGTCCGTTCTCTCGCGTGCTACAGGCCATAGAGGTCTTCCTCATTGCCCTCATCTGAGCTGCACCAGGAAAAACCATCTGCTTCGCATTCTATCTACGAACTCGTACTCGAAGACACCATACGATGAGGACATAGCCGGCATGCATTCCTACTGTAATGAAAGCACAGAATTCTTCCTGTTAAACTGCAGCATTTCAGAAGAGACTAAGGACCGAGAGCCCACTTAAGAGAGTTCCGGGATGAGGGAGCTGCCTGCATGTTGAACACCCTATGAAGAAAAGTTGATTCAGGGAGGGTACTAGTGTGTAGCTAGAGCCTCCTTTGACTTGTGAGAAAACACAAGGATATAGGCTGCATGTTCACTGGAGACGGAGGCCAGATGGCAGAAATCTACCCTGCCCTTTTATTTTCCATATGCGGGCCTCTAACTGCTGTGGCCTCTCCCGTTGCGGATCCCAGGCTCCAGAAGCGCGGGCCCAGCGGCCATGGCTCACGGGCCCAGCCGCCTCTGCATCCTGTGCGATCTCCCCGGGACGGGCCACGAACCTGTGTACCCCGCTTCGGCAGGCAGACTCTCAAACACTGCGCCACCAGGGAAGCCCGAAGGTCTGCATTTCTCTACCGTTAGCACACGTCGCCGGACACTTAGAACACTCGCGTTGGCACCCTCGTCCCTGTGAGGACACTGAGGAGCTGCAGGCTCCAGTGTTCCGCTTAGAAACATCCAGGCCCGGATGCACTTCCCGATCTCTCCGTGTATGCCGAGTGCGTGGCAACAAACTGCACTCTTCCTTGGGACAGCTAGATTTCGTCAGCACGCCCAGCGCTCCAGGAAGTCCGCTCTCTCACGTCCTACGTGCCACAGAAGTCTTCCTCATTGCCCTCATCTGAGCTGCACCGGGAAAAAGCATCTGCTTCGCATTCTATCTACGAACTCGTACTCGAAGACACCATACGATGAGGACATAGCCGGCATGCATTCCTACTGTAATGAAAGCACAGAATTCTTCCTGTTAAACTGCAGCATTTCAGAAGAGACTAAGGACCGAGAGCCCACTTAAGAGAGTTCCGGGATGAGGGAGCTGCCTGCATGTTGAACACCCTATGAAGAAAATTTGATTCAGGGAGGGTACTAGTGTGTAGCTAGAGCCTCCTTTGACTTGTGAGAAAACACAGGGTTATAGCTGCATGTTCACTGGAGACGGAGGCCAGATGGCAGAAATCTTCCCTGCCCGTTTATTTTGCCCCTTCTTCGGCCACGTGCGGGCCTCTGACTGTTGTGGACTCTCCCGTTGCGGATCAAACGTTCCAGAGGCCCAGGCCCAGCGGCCATGGCTCACGGGCCCAGCCGCTCTGCGTCCTGTGGGATCTTCCCAGACTGGGCTACGAAACCGTGTTGACGGCTTCGGCAGGCGGACTCTCAACCACTGCGCCACCAGGGAAACCCCGCTTGCCCATCTTGAAAGGTCCATTCGTGCTGTCTGGAACCGTCCTAAAGTACAGGTTTCTAACGGGCCTGTAGGCAGTGTAGGCAGTACTCGGGGAACAAAGGCATTTTCGCCGAATATACAGGGTGCTACCGTAGCCCGTTTAGGAGCGGCACATGATTATAGGCCTAACTTGAGCCTGCCTCGGTTGACGCAGTTCACTAAACGCAGGACACCCTGCGAGTAGAAGTTCATTCAGGGAAGGACCCATTGTGTATCTTGAGGGAGAAAGGCTGCTCGTGTTCCACCTGCAACTAAAGGAGACTTCTTCGTGTAACACGGCAGTGTTTTGGGAGAGGAAATGCTTATAGGCCTCACTAGAGCCTGTCTTGTTGGAGGCAGTTTGCTACCCGCAGAAGTCTCTGCGAAAGAAGTTGTTTCACGTCAGGGCCCTTTGTGAACCTCCTGTGTCTTTCGACACCTTAAATTTACAGGTAAGTATACTGCATGTTTGCCTGCAAATGCAGGCCTGATGGCACAAGGCGTGTTTCCCATTCTGAAAGTTCTGTTCACGGGGCCTTGAATTTCCCGGAGAGGCATACTGTTCACGGCTCTGTTGAAATTGTAGGCCTGGCTCTGGGAAGAAATGGGGTTTTCGCTACTAAAACATGCTGCTTCCAAGGCCCGGTTGGGAGCTGATGCTGTCATTCTCTATACCTACGTGAAGACCAAAAGTCAGCCGTTGCCTCGAGGTAAGGCCCTGAATTGCCCTGCTGAAGCGGAGGCATGCAGCAGTTTCAAAATGGACTTCGTCGCAGTGCAGGAAGGCTTTTTTTCTTCTTCTTCTTCTTTGTACACGGGGCTCTCACTGTTGTGGCCTCTCCCGCTCCGGAGCAGAGACTACAGACGCGCAGGCTCAGCGGCCTGGGCTCTCGGGCCTATTCATTCAAGGGCATGTTGGAACCTCCCGGTCCGGGGCACGAACTCGTGTCTCCTGCATCGGCAGGCAGACCCTCCACCACTGCGCCACCGGGGAAGCCCGACTTTCTGCATTATTGTAACGTTAGCACACATTTCCGGACACATAGAACACTCGCGTGGGCACCCTATTCCCTGCAAGGACACTGAGTAGCGGCAGGCTCCACTCTTCTGCTCAGAAACATCCAGGCCCGGAAGCCATTCCCAGTCACTCTGTGTATGCCGAGCGTAGGGAAACACACGGCACTCTCCCCTGGGACAGCTAGATTTCGTCAGCACACCAACAACTCCAGGAAGTCCGTTCTCTCGCGTGCTACAGGCCATAGAGGTCTTCCTCATTGCCCTCATCTGAGCTGCACCGGGAAAAACCATCTGCTTCGCATTCTATCTACGAACTCGTACTCGAAGACACCATACGATGAGGACATAGCCGGCATGCATTCCTACTGTAATGAAAGCACAGAATTCTTCCTGTTAAACTGCAGCATTTCAGAAGAGACTAAGGACCGAGAGCCCACTTAAGAGAGTTCCGGGATGAGGGAGCTGCCTGCATGTTGAACACCCTATGAAGAAAAGTTGATTCAGGGAGGGTACTAGTGTGTAGCTAGAGCCTCCTTTGACTTGTGAGAAAACACAAGGATATAGGCTGCATGTTCACTGGAGACGGAGGCCAGATGGCAGAAATCTACCCTGCCCTTTTATTTTCCATATGCGGGCCTCTAACTGCTGTGGCCTCTCCCGTTGCGGATCCCAGGCTCCAGAAGCGCGGGCCCAGCGGCCATGGCTCACGGGCCCAGCCGCCTCTGCGTCCTGTGCGATCTCCCCGGGACGGGCCACGAACCTGTGTACCCCGCTTCGGCAGGCAGACTCTCAAACACTGCGCCACCAGGGAAGCCCGAAGTTCTGCATTTCTTTACCGTTAGCACACGTCGCCGGACACTTAGAACACTCGCGTTGGCACCCTCGTCCCTGTGAGGACACTGAGGAGCTGCAGGCTCCAGTGTTCCGCTTAGAAACATCCAGGCCCGGATGCACTTCCCGATCTCTCCGTGTATGCCGAGTGCGTGGCAACAAACTGCACTCTTCCTTGGGACAGCTAGATTTCGTCAGCACGCCCAGAGCTCCAGGAAGTCCGCTCTCTCACGTCCTACGTGCCACAGAAGTCTTCCTCATTGCCCTCATCTGAGCTGCACCGGGAAAAAGCATCTGCTTCGCATTCTATCTACGAACTCGTACTCGAAGACACCATACGATGAGGACATAGCCGGCATGCATTCCTACAGTAATGAAAGCACAGAATTCTTCCTGTTAAACTGCAGCATTTCAGAAGAGACTAAGGACCGAGAGCCCACTTAAGAGAGTTCCGGGATGAGGGAGCTGCCTGCATGTTGAACACCCTATGAAGAAAAGTTGATTCAGGGAGGGTACTAGTGTGTAGCTAGAGCCTCCTTTGACTTGTGAGAAAACACAATGATATAGGCTGCATGTTCACTGGAGACGGAGGCCAGATGGCAGAAATCTTCCCTGCCCGTTTATTTTGCCCCTTCTTCGGCCACGTGCGGGCCTCTGACTGTTGTGGCCTCTCCCGTTGCGGATCACACGTTCCAGAAGCCCAGGCCCAGCAGCCATGGCTCACGGGCCCAGCCGCTCTGCGTCCTGTGGGATCTTCCCAGACTGGGCTACGAAACCGTGTTGACGGCTTCGGCAGGCGGACTCTCAACCACTGCGCCACCAGGGAAACCCCGCTTGCCCATCTTGAAAGGTCCATTCGTGCTGTCTGGAACCTTCCTAAAGTTCAGGTTTCTAACGGGCCTGTAGGCAGTGTAGGCAGTACTCGGGGAACAAAGGCATTTTCGCCGAATATACAGGGTGCTACCGTAGCCCGTTTAGGAGCGGCACATGATTATAGGCCTAACTTGAGCCTGCCTCGGTTGACGCAGTTCACTAAACGCAGGACACCCTGCGAGTAGAAGTTCATTCAGGGAAGGACCCATTGTGTATCTTGAGGGAGAAAGGCTGCTCGTGTTCCACCTGCAACTAAAGGAGACTTCTTCGTGTAACACGGCAGTGTTTTGGGAGAGGAAATGCTTATAGGCCTCACTAGAGCCTGTCTTGTTGGAGGCAGTTTGCTACCCGCAGAAGTCTCTGAGAAAGAAGTTGATTCACGTCAGGGCCCATTGTGAACCTCCTGTGTCTTTCGACACCTTAAATTTACAGGTAAGTATACTGCATGTTTGCCTGCAAATGCAGGCCTGATGGCACAAGGCGTGTTTCCCATTCTGAAAGTTCTGTTCACGGGGCCTTGAATTTCCCGGAGAGGCATACTGTTCACGGCTCTGTTGAAATTGTAGGCCTGGCTCTGGGAAGAAATGGGGTTTTCGCTACTAAAACATGCTGCTTCCAAGGCCCGGTTGGGAGCTGATGCTGTCATTCTCTATACCTACGTGAAGACCAAAAGTCAGCCGTTGCCTCGAGGTAAGGCCCTGAATTGCCCTGCTGAAGCGGAGGCATGCAGCAGTTTCAAAATGGACTTCGTCGCAGTGCAGGAAGGCTTTTTTTCTTCTTCTTCTTCTTTGTACACGGGGCTCTCACTGTTGTGGCCTCTCCCGCTCCGGAGCAGAGACTACAGACGGGCAGGCTCAGCGGCCTGGGCTCTCGGGCCTATTCATTCAAGGGCATGTTGGAACCTCCCGGTCCGGGGCACGAACTCGTGTCTCCTGCATCGGCAGGCAGACCCTCCACCACTGCGCCACCGGGGAAGCCCGACTTTCTGCATTATTGTAACGTTAGCACACATTTCCGGACACATAGAACACTCGCGTGGGCACCCTATTCCCTGCAAGGACACTGAGTAGCGGCAGGCTCCACTCTTCTGCTCAGAAACATCCAGGCCCGGAAGCCATTCCCAGTCACTCTGTGTATGCCGAGCGTAGGGAAACACACGGCACTCTCCCCTGGGACAGCTAGATTTCGTCAGCACACCAACAACTCCAGGAAGTCCGTTCTCTCGCGTGCTACAGGCCATAGAGGTCTTCCTCATTGCCCTCATCTGAGCTGCACCAGGAAAAACCATCTGCTTCGCATTCTATCTACGAACTCGTACTCGAAGACACCATACGATGAGGACATAGCCGGCATGCATTCCTACTGTAATGAAAGCACAGAATTCTTCCTGTTAAACTGCAGCATTTCAGAAGAGACTAAGGACCGAGAGCCCACTTAAGAGAGTTCCGGGATGAGGGAGCTGCCTGCATGTTGAACACCCTATGAAGAAAAGTTGATTCAGGGAGGGTACTAGTGTGTAGCTAGAGCCTCCTTTGACTTGTGAGAAAACACAAGGATATAGGCTGCATGTTCACTGGAGACGGAGGCCAGATGGCAGAAATCTACCCTGCCCTTTTATTTTCCATATGCGGGCCTCTAACTGCTGTGGCCTCTCCCGTTGCGGATCCCAGGCTCCAGAAGCGCGGGCCCAGCGGCCATGGCTCACGGGCCCAGCCGCCTCTGCGTCCTGTGCGATCTCCCCGGGACGGGCCACGAACCTGTGTACCCCGCTTCGGCAGGCAGACTCTCAAACACTGCGCCACCAGGGAAGCCCGAAGGTCTGCATTTCTCTACCGTTAGCACACGTCGCCGGACACTTAGAACACTCGCGTTGGCACCCTCGTCCCTGTGAGGACACTGAGGAGCTGCAGGCTTCAGTGTTCCGCTTAGAAACATCCAGGCCCGGATGCACTTCCCGATCTCTCCGTGTATGCCGAGTGCGTGGCAACAAACTGCACTCTTCCTTGGGACAGCTAGATTTCGTCAGCACGCCCAGCGCTCCAGGAAGTCCGCTCTCTCACGTCCTACGTGCCACAGAAGTCTTCCTCATTGCCCTCATCTGAGCTGCACCGGGAAAAAGCATCTGCTTCGCATTCTATCTACGAACTCGTACTCGAAGACACCATACGATGAGGACATAGCCGGCATGCATTCCTACTGTAATGAAAGCACAGAATTCTTCCTGTTAAACTGCAGCATTTCAGAAGAGACTAAGGACCGAGAGCCCACTTAAGAGAGTTCCGGGATGAGGGAGCTGCCTGCATGTTGAACACCCTATGAAGAAAAGTTGATTCAGGGAGGGTACTAGTGTGTAGCTAGAGCCTCCTTTGACTTGTGAGAAAACACAGGGTTATAGCTGCATGTTCACTGGAGACGGAGGCCAGATGGCAGAAATCTTCCCTGCCCGTTTATTTTGCCCCTTCTTCGGCCACGTGCGGGCCTCTGACTGTTGTGGCCTCTCCCGTTGCGGATCACACGTTCCAGAAGCCCAGGCCCAGCGGCCATGGCTCACGGGCCCAGCCGCTCTGCGTCCTGTGGGATCTTCCCAGACTGGGCTACGAAACCGTGTTGACGGCTTCGGCAGGCGGACTCTCAACCACTGCGCCACCAGGGAAACCCCGCTTGCCCATCTTGAAAGGTCCATTCGTGCTGTCTGGAACCTTCCTAAAGTACAGGTTTCTAACGGGCCTGTAGGCAGTGTAGGCAGTACTCGGGGAACAAAGGCATTTTCGCCGAATATACAGGGTGCTACCGTAGCCCGTTTAGGAGCGGCACATGATTATAGGCCTAACTTGAGCCTGCCTCGGTTGACGCAGTTCACTAAACGCAGGACACCCTGCGAGTAGAAGTTCATTCAGGGAAGGACCCATTGTGTATCTTGAGGGAGAAAGGCTGCTCGTGTTCCACCTGCAACTAAAGGAGACTTCTTCGTGTAACACGGCAGTGTTTTGGGAGAGGAAATGCTTATAGGCCTCACTAGAGCCTGTCTTGTTGGAGGCAGTTTGCTACCCGCAGAAGTCTCTGCGAAAGAAGTTGTTTCACGTCAGGGCCCATTGTGAACCTCCTGTGTCTTTCGACACCTTAAATTTACAGGTAAGTATACTGCATGTTTGCCTGCAAATGCAGGCCTGATGGCACAAGGCGTGTTTCCCATTCTGAAAGTTCTGTTCACGGGGCCTTGAATTACCCAGAGAGGCATACTGTTCACGGCTCTGTTGAAATTGTAGGCCTGGCTCTGGGAAGAAATGGGGTTTTCGCTACTAAAACATGCTGCTTCCAAGGCCCGGTTGGGAGCTGATGCTGTCATTCTCTATACCTACGTGAAGACCAAAAGTCAGCCGTTGCCTCGAGGTAAGGCCCTGAATTGCCCTGCTGAAGCGGAGGCATGCAGCAGTTTCAAAATGGACTTCGTCGCAGTGCAGGAAGGCTTTTTTTCTTCTTCTTCTTCTTTGTACACGGGGCTCTCACTGTTGTGGCCTCTCCCGCTCCGGAGCAGAGACTACAGACGCGCAGGCTCAGCGGCCTGGGCTCTCGGGCCTATTCATTCAAGGGCATGTTGGAACCTCCCGGTCCGGGGCACGAACTCGTGTCTCCTGCATCGGCAGGCAGACCCTCCACCACTGCGCCACCGGGGAAGCCCGACTTTCTGCATTATTGTAACGTTAGCACACATTTCCGGACACATAGAACACTCGCGTGGGCACCCTATTCCCTGCAAGGACACTGAGTAGCGGCAGGCTCCACTCTTCTGCTCAGAAACATCCAGGCCCGGAAGCCATTCCCAGTCACTCTGTGTATGCCGAGCGTAGGGAAACACACGGCACTCTCCCCTGGGACAGCTAGATTTCGTCAGCACACCAACAACTCCAGGAAGTCCGTTCTCTCGCGTGCTACAGGCCATAGAGGTCTTCCTCATTGCCCTCATCTGAGCTGCACCGGGAAAAACCATCTGCTTCGCATTCTATCTACGAACTCGTACTCGAAGACACCATACGATGAGGACATAGCCGGCATGCATTCCTACTGTAATGAAAGCACAGAATTCTTCCTGTTAAACTGCAGCATTTCAGAAGAGACTAAGGACCGAGAGCCCACTTAAGAGAGTTCCGGGATGAGGGAGCTGCCTGCATGTTGAACACCCTATGAAGAAAAGTTGATTCAGGGAGGGTACTAGTGTGTAGCTAGAGCCTCCTTTGACTTGTGAGAAAACACAAGGATATAGGCTGCATGTTCACTGGAGACGGAGGCCAGATGGCAGAAATCTACCCTGCCCTTTTATTTTCCATATGCGGGCCTCTAACTGCTGTGGCCTCTCCCGTTGCGGATCCCAGGCTCCAGAAGCGCGGGCCCAGCGGCCATGGCTCACGGGCCCAGCCGCCTCTGCATCCTGTGCGATCTCCCCGGGACGGGCCACGAACCTGTGTACCCCGCTTCGGCAGGCAGACTCTCAAACACTGCGCCACCAGGGAAGCCCGAAGTTCTGCATTTCTTTACCGTTAGCACACGTCGCCGGACACTTAGAACACTCGCGTTGGCACCCTCGTCCCTGTGAGGACACTGAGGAGCTGCAGGCTCCAGTGTTCCGCTTAGAAACATCCAGGCCCGGATGCACTTCCCGATCTCTCCGTGTATGCCGAGTGCGTGGCAACAAACTGCACTCTTCCTTGGGACAGCTAGATTTCGTCAGCATGCCCAGAGCTCCAGGAAGTCCGCTCTCTCACGTCCTACGTGCCACAGAAGTCTTCCTCATTGCCCTCATCTGAGCTGCACCGGGAAAAAGCATCTGCTTCGCATTCTATCTACGAACTCGTACTCGAAGACACCATACGATGAGGACATAGCCGGCATGCATTCCTACAGTAATGAAAGCACAGAATTCTTCCTGTTAAACTGCAGCATTTCAGAAGAGACTAAGGACCGAGAGCCCACTTAAGAGAGTTCCGGGATGAGGGAGCTGCCTGCATGTTGAACACCCTATGAAGAAAAGTTGATTCAGGGAGGGTACTAGTGTGTAGCTAGAGCCTCCTTTGACTTGTGAGAAAACACAATGATATAGGCTGCATGTTCACTGGAGACGGAGGCCAGATGGCAGAAATCTTCCCTGCCCGTTTATTTTGCCCCTTCTTCGGCCACGTGCGGGCCTCTGACTGTTGTGGCCTCTCCCGTTGCGGATCACACGTTCCAGAAGCCCAGGCCCAGCGGCCATGGCTCACGGGCCCAGCCGCTCTGCGTCCTGTGGGATCTTCCCAGACTGGGCTACGAAACCGTGTTGACGGCTTCGGCAGGCGGACTCTCAACCACTGCGCCACCAGGGAAACCCCGCTTGCCCATCTTGAAAGGTCCATTCGTGCTGTCTGGAACCTTCCTAAAGTACAGGTTTCTAACGGGCCTGTAGGCAGTGTAGGCAGTACTCGGGGAACAAAGGCATTTTCGCCGAATATACAGGGTGCTACCGTAGCCCGTTTAGGAGCGGCACATGATTATAGGCCTAACTTGAGCCTGCCTCGGTTGACGCAGTTCACTAAACGCAGGACACCCTGCGAGTAGAAGTTCATTCAGGGAAGGACCCATTGTGTATCTTGAGGGAGAAAGGCTGCTCGTGTTCCACCTGCAACTAAAGGAGACTTCTTCGTGTAACACGGCAGTGTTTTGGGAGAGGAAATGCTTATAGGCCTCACTAGAGCCTGTCTTGTTGGAGGCAGTTTGCTACCCGCAGAAGTCTCTGCGAAAGAAGTTGATTCACGTCAGGGCCCATTGTGAACCTCCTGTGTCTTTCGACACCTTAAATTTACAGGTAAGTATACTGCATGTTTGCCTGCAAATGCAGGCCTGATGGCACAAGGCGTGTTTCCCATTCTGAAAGTTCTGTTCACGGGGCCTTGAATTTCCCGGAGAGGCATACTGTTCACGGCTCTGTTGAAATTGTAGGCCTGGCTCTGGGAAGAAATGGGGTTTTCGCTACTAAAACATGCTGCTTCCAAGGCCCGGTTGGGAGCTGATGCTGTCATTCTCTATACCTACGTGAAGACCAAAAGTCAGCCGTTGCCTCGAGGTAAGGCCCTGAATTGCCCTGCTGAAGCGGAGGCATGCAGCAGTTTCAAAATGGACTTCGTCGCAGTGCAGGAAGGCTTTTTTTCTTCTTCTTCTTCTTTGTACACGGGGCTCTCACTGTTGTGGCCTCTCCCGCTCCGGAGCAGAGACTACAGACGCGCAGGCTCAGCGGCCTGGGCTCTCGGGCCTATTCATTCAAGGGCATGTTGGAACCTCCCGGTCCGGGGCACGAACTCGTGTCTCCTGCATCGGCAGGCAGACCCTCCACCACTGCGCCACCGGGGAAGCCCGACTTTCTGCATTATTGTAACGTTAGCACACATTTCCGGACACATAGAACACTCGCGTGGGCACCCTATTCCCTGCAAGGACACTGAGTAGCGGCAGGCTCCACTCTTCTGCTCAGAAACATCCAGGCCCGGAAGCCATTCCCAGTCACTCTGTGTATGCCGAGCGTAGGGAAACACACGGCACTCTCCCCTGGGACAGCTAGATTTCGTCAGCACACCAACAACTCCAGGAAGTCCGTTCTCTCGCGTGCTACAGGCCATAGAGGTCTTCCTCATTGCCCTCATCTGAGCTGCACCAGGAAAAACCATCTGCTTCGCATTCTATCTACGAACTCGTACTCGAAGACACCATACGATGAGGACATAGCCGGCATGCATTCCTACTGTAATGAAAGCACAGAATTCTTCCTGTTAAACTGCAGCATTTCAGAAGAGACTAAGGACCGAGAGCCCACTTAAGAGAGTTCCGGGATGAGGGAGCTGCCTGCATGTTGAACACCCTATGAAGAAAAGTTGATTCAGGGAGGGTACTAGTGTGTAGCTAGAGCCTCCTTTGACTTGTGAGAAAACACAAGGATATAGGCTGCATGTTCACTGGAGACGGAGGCCAGATGGCAGAAATCTACCCTGCCCTTTTATTTTCCATATGCGGGCCTCTAACTGCTGTGGCCTCTCCCGTTGCGGATCCCAGGCTCCAGAAGCGCGGGCCCAGCGGCCATGGCTCACGGGCCCAGCCGCCTCTGCGTCCTGTGCGATCTCCCCGGGACGGGCCACGAACCTGTGTACCCCGCTTCGGCAGGCAGACTCTCAAACACTGCGCCACCAGGGAAGCCCGAAGGTCTGCATTTCTCTACCGTTAGCACACGTCGCCGGACACTTAGAACACTCGCGTTGGCACCCTCGTCCCTGTGAGGACACTGAGGAGCTGCAGGCTTCAGTGTTCCGCTTAGAAACATCCAGGCCCGGATGCACTTCCCGATCTCTCCGTGTATGCCGAGTGCGTGGCAACAAACTGCACTCTTCCTTGGGACAGCTAGATTTCGTCAGCACGCCCAGCGCTCCAGGAAGTCCGCTCTCTCACGTCCTACGTGCCACAGAAGTCTTCCTCATTGCCCTCATCTGAGCTGCACCGGGAAAAAGCATCTGCTTCGCATTCTATCTACGAACTCGTACTCGAAGACACCATACGATGAGGACATAGCCGGCATGCATTCCTACTGTAATGAAAGCACAGAATTCTTCCTGTTAAACTGCAGCATTTCAGAAGAGACTAAGGACCGAGAGCCCACTTAAGAGAGTTCCGGGATGAGGGAGCTGCCTGCATGTTGAACACCCTATGAAGAAAAGTTGATTCAGGGAGGGTACTAGTGTGTAGCTAGAGCCTCCTTTGACTTGTGAGAAAACACAGGGTTATAGCTGCATGTTCACTGGAGACGGAGGCCAGATGGCAGAAATCTTCCCTGCCCGTTTATTTTGCCCCTTCTTCGGCCACGTGCGGGCCTCTGACTGTTGTGGCCTCTCCCGTTGCGGATCACACGTTCCAGAAGCCCAGGCCCAGCGGCCATGGCTCACGGGCCCAGCCGCTCTGCGTCCTGTGGGATCTTCCCAGACTGGGCTACGAAACCGTGTTGACGGCTTCGGCAGGCGGACTCTCAACCACTGCGCCACCAGGGAAACCCCGCTTGCCCATCTTGAAAGGTCCATTCGTGCTGTCTGGAACCTTCCTAAAGTACAGGTTTCTAACGGGCCTGTAGGCAGTGTAGGCAGTACTCGGGGAACAAAGGCATTTTCGCCGAATATACAGGGTGCTACCGTAGCCCGTTTAGGAGCGGCACATGATTATAGGCCTAACTTGAGCCTGCCTCGGTTGACGCAGTTCACTAAACGCAGGACACCCTGCGAGTAGAAGTTCATTCAGGGAAGGACCCATTGTGTATCTTGAGGGAGAAAGGCTGCTCGTGTTCCACCTGCAACTAAAGGAGACTTCTTCGTGTAACACGGCAGTGTTTTGGGAGAGGAAATGCTTATAGGCCTCACTAGAGCCTGTCTTGTTGGAGGCAGTTTGCTACCCGCAGAAGTCTCTGCGAAAGAAGTTGTTTCACGTCAGGGCCCATTGTGAACCTCCTGTGTCTTTCGACACCTTAAATTTACAGGTAAGTATACTGCATGTTTGCCTGCAAATGCAGGCCTGATGGCACAAGGCGTGTTTCCCATTCTGAAAGTTCTGTTCACGGGGCCTTGAATTACCCAGAGAGGCATACTGTTCACGGCTCTGTTGAAATTGTAGGCCTGGCTCTGGGAAGAAATGGGGTTTTCGCTACTAAAACATGCTGCTTCCAAGGCCCGGTTGGGAGCTGATGCTGTCATTCTCTATACCTACGTGAAGACCAAAAGTCAGCCGTTGCCTCGAGGTAAGGCCCTGAATTGCCCTGCTGAAGCGGAGGCATGCAGCAGTTTCAAAATGGACTTCGTCGCAGTGCAGGAAGGCTTTTTTTCTTCTTCTTCTTCTTTGTACACGGGGCTCTCACTGTTGTGGCCTCTCCCGCTCCGGAGCAGAGACTACAGACGCGCAGGCTCAGCGGCCTGGGCTCTCGGGCCTATTCATTCAAGGGCATGTTGGAACCTCCCGGTCCGGGGCACGAACTCGTGTCTCCTGCATCGGCAGGCAGACCCTCCACCACTGCGCCACCGGGGAAGCCCGACTTTCTGCATTATTGTAACGTTAGCACACATTTCCGGACACATAGAACACTCGCGTGGGCACCCTATTCCCTGCAAGGACACTGAGTAGCGGCAGGCTCCACTCTTCTGCTCAGAAACATCCAGGCCCGGAAGCCATTCCCAGTCACTCTGTGTATGCCGAGCGTAGGGAAACACACGGCACTCTCCCCTGGGACAGCTAGATTTCGTCAGCACACCAACAACTCCAGGAAGTCCGTTCTCTCGCGTGCTACAGGCCATAGAGGTCTTCCTCATTGCCCTCATCTGAGCTGCACCAGGAAAAACCATCTGCTTCGCATTCTATCTACGAACTCGTACTCGAAGACACCATACGATGAGGACATAGCCGGCATGCATTCCTACTGTAATGAAAGCACAGAATTCTTCCTGTTAAACTGCAGCATTTCAGAAGAGACTAAGGACCGAGAGCCCACTTAAGAGAGTTCCGGGATGAGGGAGCTGCCTGCATGTTGAACACCCTATGAAGAAAAGTTGATTCAGGGAGGGTACTAGTGTGTAGCTAGAGCCTCCTTTGACTTGTGAGAAAACACAAGGATATAGGCTGCATGTTCACTGGAGACGGAGGCCAGATGGCAGAAATCTACCCTGCCCTTTTATTTTCCATATGCGGGCCTCTAACTGCTGTGGCCTCTCCCGTTGCGGATCCCAGGCTCCAGAAGCGCGGGCCCAGCGGCCATGGCTCACGGGCCCAGCCGCCTCTGCGTCCTGTGCGATCTCCCCGGGACGGGCCACGAACCTGTGTACCCCGCTTCGGCAGGCAGACTCTCAAACACTGCGCCACCAGGGAAGCCCGAAGGTCTGCATTTCTCTACCGTTAGCACACGTCGCCGGACACTTAGAACACTCGCGTTGGCACCCTCGTCCCTGTGAGGACACTGAGGAGCTGCAGGCTCCAGTGTTCCGCTTAGAAACATCCAGGCCCGGATGCACTTCCCGATCTCTCCGTGTATGCCGAGTGCGTGGCAACAAACTGCACTCTTCCTTGGGACAGCTAGATTTCGTCAGCACGCCCAGCGCTCCAGGAAGTCCGCTCTCTCACGTCCTACGTGCCACAGAAGTCTTCCTCATTGCCCTCATCTGAGCTGCACCGGGAAAAAGCATCTGCTTCGCATTCTATCTACGAACTCGTACTCGAAGACACCATACGATGAGGACATAGCCGGCATGCATTCCTACTGTAATGAAAGCACAGAATTCTTCCTGTTAAACTGCAGCATTTCAGAAGAGACTAAGGACCGAGAGCCCACTTAAGAGAGTTCCGGGATGAGGGAGCTGCCTGCATGTTGAACACCCTATGATGAAAAGTTGATTCAGGGAGGGTACTAGTGTGTAGCTAGAGCCTCCTTTGACTTGTGAGAAAACACAGGGTTATAGCTGCATGTTCACTGGAGACGGAGGCCAGATGGCAGAAATCTTCCCTGCCCGTTTATTTTGCCCCTTCTTCGGCCACGTGCGGGCCTCTGACTGTTGTGGCCTCTCCCGTTGCGGATCACACGTTCCAGAAGCCCAGGCCCAGCGGCCATGGCTCACGGGCCCAGCCGCTCTGCGTCCTGTGGGATCTTCCCAGACTGGGCTACGAAACCGTGTTGACGGCTTCGGCAGGCGGACTCTCAACCACTGCGCCACCAGGGAAACCCCGCTTGCCCATCTTGAAAGGTCCATTCGTGCTGTCTGGAACCTTCCTAAAGTACAGGTTTCTAACGGGCCTGTAGGCAGTGTAGGCAGTACTCGGGGAACAAAGGCATTTTCGCCGAATATACAGGGTGCTACCGTAGCCCGTTTAGGAGCGGCACATGATTATAGGCCTAACTTGAGCCTGCCTCGGTTGACGCAGTTCACTAAACGCAGGACACCCTGCGAGTAGAAGTTCATTCAGGGAAGGACCCATTGTGTATCTTGAGGGAGAAAGGCTGCTCGTGTTCCACCTGCAACTAAAGGAGACTTCTTCGTGTAACACGGCAGTGTTTTGGGAGAGGAAATGCTTATAGGCCTCACTAGAGCCTGTCTTGTTGGAGGCAGTTTGCTACCCGCAGAAGTCTCTGCGAAAGAAGTTGTTTCACGTCAGGGCCCATTGTGAACCTCCTGTGTCTTTCGACACCTTAAATTTACAGGTAAGTATACTGCATGTTTGCCTGCAAATGCAGGCCTGATGGCACAAGGCGTGTTTCCCATTCTGAAAGTTCTGTTCACGGGGCCTTGAATTTCCCAGAGAGGCATACTGTTCACGGCTCTGTTGAAATTGTAGGCCTGGCTCTGGGAAGAAATGGGGTTTTCGCTACTAAAACATGCTGCTTCCAAGGCCCGGTTGGGAGCTGATGCTGTCATTCTCTATACCTACGTGAAGACCAAAAGTCAGCCGTTGCCTCGAGGTAAGGCCCTGAATTGCCCTGCTGAAGCGGAGGCATGCAGCAGTTTCAAAATGGACTTCGTCGCAGTGCAGGAAGGCTTTTTTTCTTCTTCTTCTTCTTTGTACACGGGGCTCTCACTGTTGTGGCCTCTCCCGCTCCGGAGCAGAGACTACAGACGCGCAGGCTCAGCGGCCTGGGCTCTCGGGCCTATTCATTCAAGGGCATGTTGGAACCTCCCGGTCCGGGGCACGAACTCGTGTCTCCTGCATCGGCAGGCAGACCCTCCACCACTGCGCCACCGGGGAAGCCCGACTTTCTGCATTATTGTAACGTTAGCACACATTTCCGGACACATAGAACACTCGCGTGGGCACCCTATTCCCTGCAAGGACACTGAGTAGCGGCAGGCTCCACTCTTCTGCTCAGAAACATCCAGGCCCGGAAGCCATTCCCAGTCACTCTGTGTATGCCGAGCGTAGGGAAACACACGGCACTCTCCCCTGGGACAGCTAGATTTCGTCAGCACACCAACAACTCCAGGAAGTCCGTTCTCTCGCGTGCTACAGGCCATAGAGGTCCTCCTCATTGCCCTCATCTGAGCTGCACCGGGAAAAACCCTCTGCTTCGCATTCTATCTACGAACTCGTTCTCGAAGACACCATACGATGAGGACATAGCCGGCATGCATTCCTACTGAAATGAAAGCACAGAATTCTTCCTGTTAAACTGCAGCATTTCAGAAGAGGCTAAGGACCGAGAGCCCACTTAAGAGAGTTCCGGGATGAGGGAGCTGCCTGCATGTTGAACACCCTATGAAGAAAAGTTGATTCAGGGAGGGTACTAGTGTGTAGCTAGAGCCTCCTTTGACTTGTGAGAAAACACAAGGATATAGGCTGCATGTTCACTGGAGACGGAGGCCAGATGGCAGAAATCTACCCTGCCCTTTTATTTTCCATATGCGGGCCTCTAACTGCTGTGGCCTCTCCCGTTGCGGATCCCAGGCTCCAGAAGCGCGGGCCCAGCGGCCATGGCTCACGGGCCCAGCCGCCTCTGCGTCCTGTGCGATCTCCCCGGGACGGGCCACGAACCTGTGTACCCCGCTTCGGCAGGCAGACTCTCAAACACTGCGCCACCAGGGAAGCCCGAAGGTCTGCATTTCTCTACCGTTAGCACACGTCGCCGGACACTTAGAACACTCGCGTTGGCACCCTCGTCCCTGTGAGGACACTGAGGAGCTGCAGGCTCCAGTGTTCCGCTTAGAAACATCCAGGCCCGGATGCACTTCCCGATCTCTCCGTGTATGCCGAGTGCGTGGCAACAAACTGCACTCTTCCTTGGGACAGCTAGATTTCGTCAGCACGCCCAGCGCTCCAGGAAGTCCGCTCTCTCACGTCCTACGTGCCACAGAAGTCTTCCTCATTGCCCTCATCTGAGCTGCACCGGGAAAAAGCATCTGCTTCGCATTCTATCTACGAACTCGTACTCGAAGACACCATACGATGAGGACATAGCCGGCATGCATTCCTACTGTAATGAAAGCACAGAATTCTTCCTGTTAAACTGCAGCATTTCAGAAGAGACTAAGGACCGAGAGCCCACTTAAGAGAGTTCCGGGATGAGGGAGCTGCCTGCATGTTGAACACCCTATGATGAAAAGTTGATTCAGGGAGGGTACTAGTGTGTAGCTAGAGCCTCCTTTGACTTGTGAGAAAACACAGGGTTATAGCTGCATGTTCACTGGAGACGGAGGCCAGATGGCAGAAATCTTCCCTGCCCGTTTATTTTGCCCCTTCTTCGGCCACGTGCGGGCCTCTGACTGTTGTGGCCTCTCCCGTTGCGGATCACACGTTCCAGAAGCCCAGGCCCAGCGGCCATGGCTCACGGGCCCAGCCGCTCTGCGTCCTGTGGGATCTTCCCAGACTGGGCTACGAAACCGTGTTGACGGCTTCGGCAGGCGGACTCTCAACCACTGCGCCACCAGGGAAACCCCGCTTGCCCATCTTGAAAGGTCCATTCGTGCTGTCTGGAACCTTCCTAAAGTACAGGTTTCTAACGGGCCTGTAGGCAGTGTAGGCAGTACTCGGGGAACAAAGGCATTTTCGCCGAATATACAGGGTGCTACCGTAGCCCGTTTAGGAGCGGCACATGATTATAGGCCTAACTTGAGCCTGCCTCGGTTGACGCAGTTCACTAAACGCAGGACACCCTGCGAGTAGAAGTTCATTCAGGGAAGGACCCATTGTGTATCTTGAGGGAGAAAGGCTGCTCGTGTTCCACCTGCAACTAAAGGAGACTTCTTCGTGTAACACGGCAGTGTTTTGGGAGAGGAAATGCTTATAGGCCTCACTAGAGCCTGTCTTGTTGGAGGCAGTTTGCTACCCGCAGAAGTCTCTGCGAAAGAAGTTGTTTCACGTCAGGGCCCATTGTGAACCTCCTGTGTCTTTCGACACCTTAAATTTACAGGTAAGTATACTGCATGTTTGCCTGCAAATGCAGGCCTGATGGCACAAGGCGTGTTTCCCATTCTGAAAGTTCTGTTCACGGGGCCTTGAATTTCCCAGAGAGGCATACTGTTCACGGCTCTGTTGAAATTGTAGGCCTGGCTCTGGGAAGAAATGGGGTTTTCGCTACTAAAACATGCTGCTTCCAAGGCCCGGTTGGGAGCTGATGCTGTCATTCTCTATACCTACGTGAAGACCAAAAGTCAGCCGTTGCCTCGAGGTAAGGCCCTGAATTGCCCTGCTGAAGCGGAGGCATGCAGCAGTTTCAAAATGGACTTCGTCGCAGTGCAGGAAGGCTTTTTTTCTTCTTCTTCTTCTTTGTACACGGGGCTCTCACTGTTGTGGCCTCTCCCGCTCCGGAGCAGAGACTACAGACGCGCAGGCTCAGCGGCCTGGGCTCTCGGGCCTATTCATTCAAGGGCATGTTGGAACCTCCCGGTCCGGGGCACGAACTCGTGTCTCCTGCATCGGCAGGCAGACCCTCCACCACTGCGCCACCGGGGAAGCCCGACTTTCTGCATTATTGTAACGTTAGCACACATTTCCGGACACATAGAACACTCGCGTGGGCACCCTATTCCCTGCAAGGACACTGAGTAGCGGCAGGCTCCACTCTTCTGCTCAGAAACATCCAGGCCCGGAAGCCATTCCCAGTCACTCTGTGTATGCCGAGCGTAGGGAAACACACGGCACTCTCCCCTGGGACAGCTAGATTTCGTCAGCACACCAACAACTCCAGGAAGTCCGTTCTCTCGCGTGCTACAGGCCATAGAGGTCCTCCTCATTGCCCTCATCTGAGCTGCACCGGGAAAAACCCTCTGCTTCGCATTCTATCTACGAACTCGTTCTCGAAGACACCATACGATGAGGACATAGCCGGCATGCATTCCTACTGAAATGAAAGCACAGAATTCTTCCTGTTAAACTGCAGCATTTCAGAAGAGGCTAAGGACCGAGAGCCCACTTAAGAGAGTTCCGGGATGAGGGAGCTGCCTGCATGTTGAACACCCTATGAAGAAAAGTTGATTCAGGGAGGGTACTAGTGTGTAGCTAGAGCCTCCTTTGACTTGTGAGAAAACACAAGGATATAGGCTGCATGTTCACTGGAGACGGAGGCCAGATGGCAGAAATCTACCCTGCCCTTTTATTTTCCATATGCGGGCCTCTAACTGCTGTGGCCTCTCCCGTTGCGGATCCCAGGCTCCAGAAGCGCGGGCCCAGCGGCCATGGCTCACGGGCCCAGCCGCCTCTGCGTCCTGTGCGATCTCCCCGGGACGGGCCACGAACCTGTGTACCCCGCTTCGGCAGGCAGACTCTCAAACACTGCGCCACCAGGGAAGCCCGAAGGTCTGCATTTCTCTACCGTTAGCACACGTCGCCGGACACTTAGAACACTCGCGTTGGCACCCTCGTCCCTGTGAGGACACTGAGGAGCTGCAGGCTCCAGTGTTCCGCTTAGAAACATCCAGGCCCGGATGCACTTCCCGATCTCTCCGTGTATGCCGAGTGCGTGGCAACAAACTGCACTCTTCCTTGGGACAGCTAGATTTCGTCAGCACGCCCAGCGCTCCAGGAAGTCCGCTCTCTCACGTCCTACGTGCCACAGAAGTCTTCCTCATTGCCCTCATCTGAGCTGCACCGGGAAAAAGCATCTGCTTCGCATTCTATCTACGAACTCGTACTCGAAGACACCATACGATGAGGACATAGCCGGCATGCATTCCTACTGTAATGAAAGCACAGAATTCTTCCTGTTAAACTGCAGCATTTCAGAAGAGACTAAGGACCGAGAGCCCACTTAAGAGAGTTCCGGGATGAGGGAGCTGCCTGCATGTTGAACACCCTATGAAGAAAAGTTGATTCAGGGAGGGTACTAGTGTGTAGCTAGAGCCTCCTTTGACTTGTGAGAAAACACAGGGTTATAGCTGCATGTTCACTGGAGACGGAGGCCAGATGGCAGAAATCTTCCCTGCCCGTTTATTTTGCCCCTTCTTCGGCCACGTGCGGGCCTCTGACTGTTGTGGCCTCTCCCGTTGCGGATCACACGTTCCAGAAGCCCAGGCCCAGCGGCCATGGCTCACGGGCCCAGCCGCTCTGCGTCCTGTGGGATCTTCCCAGACTGGGCTACGAAACCGTGTTGACGGCTTCGGCAGGCGGACTCTCAACCACTGCGCCACCAGGGAAACCCCGCTTGCCCATCTTGAAAGGTCCATTCGTGCTGTCTGGAACCTTCCTAAAGTACAGGTTTCTAACGGGCCTGTAGGCAGTGTAGGCAGTACTCGGGGAACAAAGGCATTTTCGCCGAATATACAGGGTGCTACCGTAGCCCGTTTAGGAGCGGCACATGATTATAGGCCTAACTTGAGCCTGCCTCGGTTGACGCAGTTCACTAAACGCAGGACACCCTGCGAGTAGAAGTTCATTCAGGGAAGGACCCATTGTGTATCTTGAGGGAGAAAGGCTGCTCGTGTTCCACCTGCAACTAAAGGAGACTTCTTCGTGTAACACGGCAGTGTTTTGGGAGAGGAAATGCTTATAGGCCTCACTAGAGCCTGTCTTGTTGGAGGCAGTTTGCTACCCGCAGAAGTCTCTGCGAAAGAAGTTGATTCACGTCAGGGCCCATTGTGAACCTCCTGTGTCTTTCGACACCTTAAATTTACAGGTAAGTATACTGCATGTTTGCCTGCAAATGCAGGCCTGATGGCACAAGGCGTGTTTCCCATTCTGAAAGTTCTGTTCACGGGGCCTTGAATTTCCCGGAGAGGCATACTGTTCACGGCTCTGTTGATATTGTAGGCCTGGCTCTGGGAAGAAATGGGGTTTTCGCTACTAAAACATGCTGCTTCCAAGGCCCGGTTGGGAGCTGATGCTGTCATTCTCTATACCTACGTGAAGACCAAAAGTCAGCCGTTGCCTCGAGGTAAGGCCCTGAATTGCCCTGCTGAAGCGGAGGCATGCAGCAGTTTCAAAATGGACTTCGTCGCAGTGCAGGAAGGCTTTTTTTCTTCTTCTTCTTCTTTGTACACGGGGCTCTCACTGTTGTGGCCTCTCCCGCTCCGGAGCAGAGACTACAGACGCGCAGGCTCAGTGGCCTGGGCTCTCGGGCCTATTCATTCAAGGGCATGTTGGAACCTCCCGGTCCGGGGCACGAACTCGTGTCTCCTGCATCGGCAGGCAGACCCTCCACCACTGCGCCACCGGGGAAGCCCGACTTTCTGCATTATTGTAACGTTAGCACACATTTCCGGACACATAGAACACTCGCGTGGGCACCCTATTCCCTGCAAGGACACTGAGTAGCGGCAGGCTCCACTCTTCTGCTCAGAAACATCCAGGCCCGGAAGCCATTCCCAGTCACTCTGTGTATGCCGAGCGTAGGGAAACACACGGCACTCTCCCCTGGGACAGCTAGATTTCGTCAGCACACCAACAACTCCAGGAAGTCCGTTCTCTCGCGTGCTACAGGCCATAGAGGTCTTCCTCATTGCCCTCATCTGAGCTGCACCGGGAAAAACCCTCTGCTTCGCATTCTATCTACGAACTCGTACTCGAAGACACCATACGATGAGGACATAGCCGGCATGCATTCCTACTGAAATGAAAGCACAGAATTCTTCCTGTTAAACTGCAGCATTTCAGAAGAGGCTAAGGACCGAGAGCCTACGTAAGAGAGTTCCGGGATGAGGGAGCTGCCTGCATGTTGAACACCCTATGAAGAAAAGTTGATTCAGGGAGGGTACTAGTGTGTAGCTAGAGCCTCCTTTGACTTGTGAGAAAACACAAGGATATAGGCTGCATGTTCACTGGAGACGGAGGCCAGATGGCAGAAATCTACCCTGCCCTTTTATTTTCCATATGCGGGCCTCTAACTGCTGTGGCCTCTCCCGTTGCGGATCCCAGGCTCCAGAAGCGCGGGCCCAGCGGCCATGGCTCACGGGCCCAGCCGCCTCTGCGTCCTGTGCGATCTCCCCGGGACGGGCCACGAACCTGTGTACCCCGCTTCGGCAGGCAGACTCTCAAACACTGCGCCACCAGGGAAGCCCGAAGGTCTGCATTTCTCTACCGTTAGCACACGTCGCCGGACACTTAGAACACTCGCGTTGGCACCCTCGTCCCTGTGAGGACACTGAGGAGCTGCAGGCTCCAGTGTTCCGCTTAGAAACATCCAGGCCCGGATGCACTTCCCGATCTCTCCGTGTATGCCGAGTGCGTGGCAACAAACTGCACTCTTCCTTGGGACAGCTAGATTTCGTCAGCACGCCCAGCGCTCCAGGAAGTCCGCTCTCTCACGTCCTACGTGCCACAGAAGTCTTCCTCATTGCCCTCATCTGAGCTGCACCGGGAAAAAGCATCTGCTTCGCATTCTATCTACGAACTCGTACTCGAAGACACCATACGATGAGGACATAGCCGGCATGCATTCCTACTGTAATGAAAGCACAGAATTCTTCCTGTTAAACTGCAGCATTTCAGAAGAGACTAAGGACCGAGAGCCCACTTAAGAGAGTTCCGGGATGAGGGAGCTGCCTGCATGTTGAACACCCTATGAAGAAAAGTTGATTCAGGGAGGGTACTAGTGTGTAGCTAGAGCCTCCTTTGACTTGTGAGAAAACACAGGGTTATAGCTGCATGTTCACTGGAGACGGAGGCCAGATGGCAGAAATCTTCCCTGCCCGTTTATTTTGCCCCTTCTTCGGCCACGTGCGGGCCTCTGACTGTTGTGGCCTCTCCCGTTGCGGATCACACGTTCCAGAAGCCCAGGCCCAGCGGCCATGGCTCACGGGCCCAGCCGCTCTGCGTCCTGTGGGATCTTCCCAGACTGGGCTACGAAACCGTGTTGACGGCTTCGGCAGGCGGACTCTCAACCACTGCGCCACCAGGGAAACCCCGCTTGCCCATCTTGAAAGGTCCATTCGTGCTGTCTGGAACCTTCCTAAAGTACAGGTTTCTAACGGGCCTGTAGGCAGTGTAGGCAGTACTCGGGGAACAAAGGCATTTTCGCCGAATATACAGGGTGCTACCGTAGCCCGTTTAGGAGCGGCACATGATTATAGGCCTAACTTGAGCCTGCCTCGGTTGACGCAGTTCACTAAACGCAGGACACCCTGCGAGTAGAAGTTCACTCAGGGAAGGACCCATTGTGTATCTTGAAGGAGAAAGGCTGCTCGTGTTCCACCTGCAACTAAAGGAGACTTCTTCGTGTAACACGGCAGTGTTTTGGGAGAGGAAATGCTTATAGGCCTCACTAGAGCCTGTCTTGTTGGAGGCAGTTTGCTACCCGCAGAAGTCTCTGCGAAAGAAGTTGATTCACGTCAGGGCCCATTGTGAACCTCCTGTGTCTTTCGACACCTTAAATTTACAGGTAAGTATACTGCATGTTTGCCTGCAAATGCAGGCCTGATGGCACAAGGCGTGTTTCCCATTCTGAAAGTTCTGTTCACGGGGCCTTGAATTTCCCGGAGAGGCATACTGTTCACGGCTCTGTTGAAATTGTAGGCCTGGCTCTGGGAAGAAATGGGGTTTTCGCTACTAAAACATGCTGCTTCCAAGGCCCGGTTGGGAGCTGATGCTGTCATTCTCTATACCTACGTGAAGACCAAAAGTCAGCCGTTGCCTCGAGGTAAGGCCCTGAATTGCCCTGCTGAAGCGGAGGCATGCAGCAGTTTCAAAATGGACTTCGTCGCAGTGCAGGAAGGCTTTTTTTTTTCTTCTTCTTCTTTGTACACGGGGCTCTCACTGTTGTGGCCTCTCCCGCTCCGGAGCAGAGACTACAGACGCGCAGGCTCAGCGGCCTGGGCTCTCGGGCCTTTTCATTCAAGGGCATGTTGGAACCTCCCGGTCCGGGGCACGAACTCGTGTCTCCTGCATCGGCAGGCAGACCCTCCACCACTGCGCCACCGGGGAAGCCCGACTTTCTGCATTATTGTAACGTTAGCACACATTTCCGGACACATAGAACACTCGCGTGGGCACCCTATTCCCTGCAAGGACACTGAGTAGCGGCAGGCTCCACTCTTCTGCTCAGAAACATCCAGGCCCGGAAGCCATTCCCAGTCACTCTGTGTATGCTGAGCGTAGGGAAACACACGGCACTCTCCCCTGGGACAGCTAGATTTCGTCAGCACACCAACAACTCCAGGAAGTCCGTTCTCTCGCGTGCTACAGGCCATAGAGGTCTTCCTCATTGCCCTCATCTGAGCTGCACCGGGAAAAACCATCTGCTTCGCATTCTATCTACGAACTCGTACTCGAAGACACCATACGATGAGGACATAGCCGGCATGCATTCCTACTGTAATGAAAGCACAGAATTCTTCCTGTTAAACTGCAGCATTTCAGAAGAGACTAAGGACCGAGAGCCCACTTAAGAGAGTTCCGGGATGAGGGAGCTGCCTGCATGTTGAACACCCTATGAAGAAAAGTTGATTCAGGGAGGGTACTAGTGTGTAGCTAGAGCCTCCTTTGACTTGTGAGAAAACACAGGGTTATAGCTGCATGTTCACTGGAGACGGAGGCCAGATGGCAGAAATCTTCCCTGCCCGTTTATTTTGCCCCTTCTTCGGCCACGTGCGGGCCTCTGACTGTTGTGGCCTCTCCCGTTGCGGATCACACGTTCCAGAAGCCCAGGCCCAGCGGCCATGGCTCACGGGCCCAGCCGCTCTGCGTCCTGTGGGATCTTCCCAGACTGGGCTACGAAACCGTGTTGACGGCTTCGGCAGGCGAACTCTCAACCACTGCGCAACCAGGGAAACCCCGCTTGCCCATCTTGAAAGGTCCATTCGTGCTGTCTGGAACCTTCCTAAAGTACAGGTTTCTAACGGGCCTGTAGGCAGTGTAGGCAGTACTCGGGGAACAAAGGCATTTTCGCCGAATATACAGGGTGCTACCGTAGCCCGTTTAGGAGCGGCACATGATTATAGGCCTAACTTGAGCCTGCCTCGGTTGACGCAGTTCACTAAACGCAGGACACCCTGCGAGTAGAAGTTCACTCAGGGAAGGACCCATTGTGTATCTTGAGGGAGAAAGGCTGCTCGTGTTCCACCTGCAACTAAAGGAGACTTCTTCGTGTAACACGGCAGTGTTTTGGGAGAGGAAATGCTTATAGGCCTCACTAGAGCCTGCCTTGTTGGAGGCAGTTTGCTACCCGCAGAAGTCTCTGCGAAAGAAGTTGATTCACGTCAGGGCCCATTGTGAACCTCCTGTGTCTTTCGACACCTTAAATTTACAGGTAAGTATACTGCATGTTTGCCTGCAAATGCAGGCCTGATGGCACAAGGCGTGTTTCCCATTCTGAAAGTTCTGTTCACGGGGCCTTGAATTTCCCGGAGAGGCATACTGTTCACGGCTCTGTTGAAATTGTAGGCCTGGCTCTGGGAAGAAATGGGGTTTTCGCTACTAAAACATGCTGCTTCCAAGGCCCGGTTGGGAGCTGATGCTGTCATTCTCTATACCTACGTGAAGACCAAAAGTCAGCCGTTGCCTCGAGGTAAGGCCCTGAATTGCCCTGCTGAAGCGGAGGCATGCAGCAGTTTCAAAATGGACTTCGTCGCAGTGCAGGAAGGCTTTTTTTCTTCTTCTTCTTCTTTGTACACGGGGCTCTCACTGTTGTGGCCTCTCCCGCTCCGGAGCAGAGACTACAGACGCGCAGGCTCAGCGGCCTGGGCTCTCGGGCCTATTCATTCAAGGGCATGTTGGAACCTCCCGGTCCGGGGCACGAACTCGTGTCTCCTGCATCGGCAGGCAGACCCTCCACCACTGCGCCACCGGGGAAGCCCGACTTTCTGCATTATTGTAACGTTAGCACACATTTCCGGACACATAGAACACTCGCGTGGGCACCCTATTCCCTGCAAGGACACTGAGTAGCGGCAGGCTCCACTCTTCTGCTCAGAAACATCCAGGCCCGGAAGCCATTCCCAGTCACTCTGTGTATGCCGAGCGTAGGGAAACACACGGCACTCTCCCCTGGGACAGCTAGATTTCGTCAGCACACCAACAACTCCAGGAAGTCCGTTCTCTCGCGTGCTACAGGCCATAGAGGTCTTCCTCATTGCCCTCATCTGAGCTGCACCGGGAAAAACCATCTGCTTCGCATTCTATCTACGAACTCGTACTCGAAGACACCATACGATGAGGACATAGCCGGCATGCATTCCTACTGTAATGAAAGCACAGAATTCTTCCTGTTAAACTGCAGCATTTCAGAAGAGACTAAGGACCGAGAGCCCACTTAAGAGAGTTCCGGGATGAGGGAGCTGCCTGCATGTTGAACACCCTATGAAGAAAAGTTGATTCAGGGAGGGTACTAGTGTGTAGCTAGAGCCTCCTTTGACTTGTGAGAAAACACAATGATATAGGCTGCATGTTCACTGGAGACGGAGGCCAGATGGCAGAAATCTTCCCTGCCCGTTTATTTTGCCCCTTCTTCGGCCACGTGCGGGCCTCTGACTGTTGTGGCCTCTCCCGTTGCGGATCACACGTTCCAGAAGCCCAGGCCCAGCGGACATGGCTCACGGGCCCAGCCGCTCTGCGTCCTGTGGGATCTTCCCAGACTGGGCTACGAAACCGTGTTGACGGCTTCGGCAGGCGGACTCTCAACCACTGCGCCACCAGGGAAACCCCGCTTGCCCATCTTGAAAGGTCCATTCGTGCTGTCTGGAACCTTCCTAAAGTACAGGTTTCTAACGGGCCTGTAGGCAGTGTAGGCAGTACTCGGGGAACAAAGGCATTTTCGCCGAATATACAGGGTGCTACCGTAGCCCGTTTAGGAGCGGCACATGATTATAGGCCTAACTTGAGCCTGCCTCGGTTGACGCAGTTCACTAAACGCAGGACACCCTGCGAGTAGAAGTTCATTCAGGGAAGGACCCATTGTGTATCTTGAGGGAGAAAGGCTGCTCGTGTTCCACCTGCAACTAAAGGAGACTTCTTCGTGTAACACGGCAGTGTTTTGGGAGAGGAAATGCTTATAGGCCTCACTAGAGCCTGCCTTGTTGGAGGCAGTTTGCTACCCGCAGAAGTCTCTGCGAAAGAAGTTGATTCACGTCAGGGCCCATTGTGAACCTCCTGTGTCTTTCGACACCTTAAATTTACAGGTAAGTATACTGCATGTTTGCCTGCAAATGCAGGCCTGATGGCACAAGGCGTGTTTCCCATTCTGAAAGTTCTGTTCACGGGGCCTTGAATTTCCCGGAGAGGCATACTGTTCACGGCTCTGTTGAAATTGTAGGCCTGGCTCTGGGAAGAAATGGGGTTTTCGCTACTAAAACATGCTGCTTCCAAGGCCCGGTTGGGAGCTGATGCTGTCATTCTCTATACCTACGTGAAGACCAAAAGTCAGCCGTTGCCTCGAGGTAAGGCCCTGAATTGCCCTGCTGAAGCGGAGGCATGCAGCAGTTTCAAAATGGACTTCGTCGCAGTGCAGGAAGGCTTTTTTTCTTCTTCTTCTTCTTTGTACACGGGGCTCTCACTGTTGTGGCCTCTCCCGCTCCGGAGCAGAGACTACAGACGCGCAGGCTCAGCGGCCTGGGCTCTCGGGCCTATTCATTCAAGGGCATGTTGGAACCTCCCGGTCCGGGGCACGAACTCGTGTCTCCTGCATCGGCAGGCAGACCCTCCACCACTGCGCCACCGGGGAAGCCCGACTTTCTGCATTATTGTAACGTTAGCACACATTTCCGGACACATAGAACACTCGCGTGGGCACCCTATTCCCTGCAAGGACACTGAGTAGCGGCAGGCTCCACTCTTCTGCTCAGAAACATCCAGGCCCGGAAGCCATTCCCAGTCACTCTGTGTATGCCGAGCGTAGGGAAACACACGGCACTCTCCCCTGGGACAGCTAGATTTCGTCAGCACACCAACAACTCCAGGAAGTCCGTTCTCTCGCGTGCTACAGGCCATAGAGGTCTTCCTCATTGCCCTCATCTGAGCTGCACCGGGAAAAACCATCTGCTTCGCATTCTATCTACGAACTCGTACTCGAAGACACCATACGATGAGGACATAGCCGGCATGCATTCCTACTGTAATGAAAGCACAGAATTCTTCTTGTTAAACTGCAGCATTTCAGAAGAGACTAAGGACCGAGAGCCCACTTAAGAGAGTTCCGGGATGAGGGAGCTGCCTGCATGTTGAACACCCTATGAAGAAAAGTTGATTCAGGGAGGGTACTAGTGTGTAGCTAGAGCCTCCTTTGACTTGTGAGAAAACACAATGATATAGGCTGCATGTTCACTGGAGACGGAGGCCAGATGGCAGAAATCTTCCCTGCCCGTTTATTTTGCCCCTTCTTCGGCCACGTGCGGGCCTCTGACTGTTGTGGCCTCTCCCGTTGCGGATCACACGTTCCAGAAGCCCAGGCCCAGCGGACATGGCTCACGGGCCCAGCCGCTCTGCGTCCTGTGGGATCTTCCCAGACTGGGCTACGAAACCGTGTTGACGGCTTCGGCAGGCGGACTCTCAACCACTGCGCCACCAGGGAAACCCCGCTTGCCCATCTTGAAAGGTCCATTCGTGCTGTCTGGAACCTTCCTAAAGTACAGGTTTCTAACGGGCCTGTAGGCAGTGTAGGCAGTACTCGGGGAACAAAGGCATTTTCGCCGAATATACAGGGTGCTACCGTAGCCCGTTTAGGAGCGGCACATGATTATAGGCCTAACTTGAGCCTGCCTCGGTTGACGCAGTTCACTAAACGCAGGACACCCTGCGAGTAGAAGTTCATTCAGGGAAGGACCCATTGTGTATCTTGAGGGAGAAAGGCTGCTCGTGTTCCACCTGCAACTAAAGGAGACTTCTTCGTGTAACACGGCAGTGTTTTGGGAGAGGAAATGCTTATAGGCCTCACTAGAGCCTGTCTTGTTGGAGGCAGTTTGCTACCCGCAGAAGTCTCTGAGAAAGAAGTTGATTCACGTCAGGGCCCATTGTGAACCTCCTGTGTCTTTCGACACCTTAAATTTACAGGTAAGTATACTGCATGTTTGCCTGCAAATGCAGGCCTGATGGCACAAGGCGTGTTTCCCATTCTGAAAGTTCTGTTCACGGGGCCTTGAATTTCCCGGAGAGGCATACTGTTCACGGCTCTGTTGAAATTGTAGGCCTGGCTCTGGGAAGAAATGGGGTTTTCGCTACTAAAACATGCTGCTTCCAAGGCCCGGTTGGGAGCTGATGCTGTCATTCTCTATACCTACGTGAAGACCAAAAGTCAGCCGTTGCCTCGAGGTAAGGCCCTGAATTGCCCTGCTGAAGCGGAGGCATGCAGCAGTTTCAAAATGGACTTCGTCGCAGTGCAGGAAGGCTTTTTTTCTTCTTCTTCTTCTTTGTACACGGGGCTCTCACTGTTGTGGCCTCTCCCGCTCCGGAGCAGAGACTACAGACGCGCAGGCTCAGCGGCCTGGGCTCTCGGGCCTATTCATTCAAGGGCATGTTGGAACCTCCCGGTCCGGGGCACGAACTCGTGTCTCCTGCATCGGCAGGCAGACCCTCCACCACTGCGCCACCGGGGAAGCCCGACTTTCTGCATTATTGTAACGTTAGCACACATTTCCGGACACATAGAACACTCGCGTGGGCACCCTATTCCCTGCAAGGACACTGAGTAGCGGCAGGCTCCACTCTTCTGCTCAGAAACATCCAGGCCCGGAAGCCATTCCCAGTCACTCTGTGTATGCCGAGCGTAGGGAAACACACGGCACTCTCCCCTGGGACAGCTAGATTTCGTCAGCACACCAACAACTCCAGGAAGTCCGTTCTCTCGCGTGCTACAGGCCATAGAGGTCTTCCTCATTGCCCTCATCTGAGCTGCACCGGGAAAAACCATCTGCTTCGCATTCTATCTACGAACTCGTACTCGAAGACACCATACGATGAGGACATAGCCGGCATGCATTCCTACTGTAATGAAAGCACAGAATTCTTCCTGTTAAACTGCAGCATTTCAGAAGAGACTAAGGACCGAGAGCCCACTTAAGAGAGTTCCGGGATGAGGGAGCTGCCTGCATGTTGAACACCCTATGAAGAAAAGTTGATTCAGGGAGGGTACTAGTGTGTAGCTAGAGCCTCCTTTGACTTGTGAGAAAACACAATGATATAGGCTGCATGTTCACTGGAGACGGAGGCCAGATGGCAGAAATCTTCCCTGCCCGTTTATTTTGCCCCTTCTTCGGCCACGTGCGGGCCTCTGACTGTTGTGGCCTCTCCCGTTGCGGATCACACGTTCCAGAAGCCCAGGCCCAGCGGCCATGGCTCACGGGCCCAGCCGCTCTGCGTCCTGTGGGATCTTCCCAGACTGGGCTACGAAACCGTGTTGACGGCTTCGGCAGGCGGACTCTCAACCACTGCGCCACCAGGGAAACCCCGCTTGCCCATCTTGAAAGGTCCATTCGTGCTGTCTGGAACCTTCCTAAAGTACAGGTTTCTAACGGGCCTGTAGGCAGTGTAGGCAGTACTCGGGGAACAAAGGCATTTTCGCCGAATATACAGGGTGCTACCGTAGCCCGTTTAGGAGCGGCACATGATTATAGGCCTAACTTGAGCCTGCCTCGGTTGACGCAGTTCACTAAACGCAGGACACCCTGCGAGTAGAAGTTCATTCAGGGAAGGACCCATTGTGTATCTTGAGGGAGAAAGGCTGCTCGTGTTCCACCTGCAACTAAAGGAGACTTCTTCGTGTAACACGGCAGTGTTTTGGGAGAGGAAATGCTTATAGGCCTCACTAGAGCCTGTCTTGTTGGAGGCAGTTTGCTACCCGCAGAAGTCTCTGAGAAAGAAGTTGATTCACGTCAGGGCCCATTGTGAACCTCCTGTGTCTTTCGACACCTTAAATTTACAGGTAAGTATACTGCATGTTTGCCTGCAAATGCAGGCCTGATGGCACAAGGCGTGTTTCCCATTCTGAAAGTTCTGTTCACGGGGCCTTGAATTTCCCGGAGAGGCATACTGTTCACGGCTCTGTTGAAATTGTAGGCCTGGCTCTGGGAAGAAATGGGGTTTTCGCTACTAAAACATGCTGCTTCCAAGGCCCGGTTGGGAGCTGATGCTGTCATTCTCTATACCTACGTGAAGACCAAAAGTCAGCCGTTGCCTCGAGGTAAGGCCCTGAATTGCCCTGCTGAAGCGGAGGCATGCAGCAGTTTCAAAATGGACTTCGTCGCAGTGCAGGAAGGCTTTTTTTCTTCTTCTTCTTCTTTGTACACGGGGCTCTCACTGTTGTGGCCTCTCCCGCTCCGGAGCAGAGACTACAGACGCGCAGGCTCAGCGGCCTGGGCTCTCGGGCCTATTCATTCAAGGGCATGTTGGAACCTCCCGGTCCGGGGCACGAACTCGTGTCTCCTGCATCGGCAGGCAGACCCTCCACCACTGCGCCACCGGGGAAGCCCGACTTTCTGCATTATTGTAACGTTAGCACACATTTCCGGACACATAGAACACTCGCGTGGGCACCCTATTCCCTGCAAGGACACTGAGTAGCGGCAGGCTCCACTCTTCTGCTCAGAAACATCCAGTCCCGGAAGCCATTCCCAGTCACTCTGTGTATGCCGAGCGTAGGGAAACACACGGCACTCTCCCCTGGGACAGCTAGATTTCGTCAGCACACCAACAACTCCAGGAAGTCCGTTCTCTCGCGTGCTACAGGCCATAGAGGTCTTCCTCATTGCCCTCATCTGAGCTGCACCAGGAAAAACCATCTGCTTCGCATTCTATCTACGAACTCGTACTCGAAGACACCATACGATGAGGACATAGCCGGCATGCATTCCTACTGTAATGAAAGCACAGAATTCTTCCTGTTAAACTGCAGCATTTCAGAAGAGACTAAGGACCGAGAGCCCACTTAAGAGAGTTCCGGGATGAGGGAGCTGCCTGCATGTTGAACACCCTATGAAGAAAAGTTGATTCAGGGAGGGTACTAGTGTGTAGCTAGAGCCTCCTTTGACTTGTGAGAAAACACAGGGTTATAGCTGCATGTTCACTGGAGACGGAGGCCAGATGGCAGAAATCTTCCCTGCCCGTTTATTTTGCCCCTTCTTCGGCCACGTGCGGGCCTCTGACTGTTGTGGCCTCTCCCGTTGCGGATCACACGTTCCAGAAGCCCAGGCCCAGCGGCCATGGCTCACGGGCCCAGCCGCTCTGCGTCCTGTGGGATCTTCCCAGACTGGGCTACGAAACCGTGTTGACGGCTTCGGCAGGCGGACTCTCAACCACTGCGCCACCAGGGAAACCCCGCTTGCCCATCTTGAAAGGTCCATTCGTGCTGTCTGGAACCTTCCTAAAGTACAGGTTTCTAACGGGCCTGTAGGCAGTGTAGGCAGTACTCGGGGAACAAAGGCATTTTCGCCGAATATACAGGGTGCTACCGTAGCCCGTTTAGGAGCGGCACATGATTATAGGCCTAACTTGAGCCTGCCTCGGTTGACGCAGTTCACTAAACGCAGGACACCCTGCGAGTAGAAGTTCATTCAGGGAAGGACCCATTGTGTATCTTGAGGGAGAAAGGCTGCTCGTGTTCCACCTGCAACTAAAGGAGACTTCTTCGTGTAACACGGCAGTGTTTTGGGAGAGGAAATGCTTATAGGCCTCACTAGAGCCTGTCTTGTTGGAGGCAGTTTGCTACCCGCAGAAGTCTCTGCGAAAGAAGTTGTTTCACGTCAGGGCCCATTGTGAACCTCCTGTGTCTTTCGACACCTTAAATTTACAGGTAAGTATACTGCATGTTTGCCTGCAAATGCAGGCCTGATGGCACAAGGCGTGTTTCCCATTCTGAAAGTTCTGTTCACGGGGCCTTGAATTTCCCGGAGAGGCATACTGTTCACGGCTCTGTTGAAATTGTAGGCCTGGCTCTGGGAAGAAATGGGGTTTTCGCTACTAAAACATGCTGCTTCCAAGGCCCGGTTGGGAGCTGATGCTGTCATTCTCTATACCTACGTGAAGACCAAAAGTCAGCCGTTGCCTCGAGGTAAGGCCCTGAATTGCCCTGCTGAAGCGGAGGCATGCAGCAGTTTCAAAATGGACTTCGTCGCAGTGCAGGAAGGCTTTTTTTCTTCTTCTTCTTCTTTGTACACGGGGCTCTCACTGTTGTGGCCTCTCCCGCTCCGGAGCAGAGACTACAGACGCGCAGGCTCAGCGGCCTGGGCTCTCGGGCCTATTCATTCAAGGGCATGTTGGAACCTCCCGGTCCGGGGCACGAACTCGTGTCTCCTGCATCGGCAGGCAGACCCTCCACCACTGCGCCACCGGGGAAGCCCGACTTTCTGCATTATTGTAACGTTAGCACACATTTCCGGACACATAGAACACTCGCGTGGGCACCCTATTCCCTGCAAGGACACTGAGTAGCGGCAGGCTCCACTCTTCTGCTCAGAAACATCCAGGCCCGGAAGCCATTCCCAGTCACTCTGTGTATGCCGAGCGTAGGGAAACACACGGCACTCTCCCCTGGGACAGCTAGATTTCGTCAGCACACCAACAACTCCAGGAAGTCCGTTCTCTCGCGTGCTACAGGCCATAGAGGTCTTCCTCATTGCCCTCATCTGAGCTGCACCGGGAAAAACCCTCTGCTTCGCATTCTATCTACGAACTCGTTCTCGAAGACACCATACGATGAGGACATAGCCGGCATGCATTCCTACTGAAATGAAAGCACAGAATTCTTCCTGTTAAACTGCAGCATTTCAGAAGAGACTAAGGACCGAGAGCCTACGTAAGAGAGTTCCGGGATGAGGGAGCTGCCTGCATGTTGAACACCCTATGAAGAAAAGTTGATTCAGGGAGGGTACTAGTGTGTAGCTAGAGCCTCCTTTGACTTGTGAGAAAACACAAGGATATAGGCTGCATGTTCACTGGAGACGGAGGCCAGATGGCAGAAATCTACCCTGCCCTTTTATTTTCCATATCCGGGCCTCTAACTGCTGTGGCCTCTCCCGTTGCGGATCCCAGGCTCCAGAAGCGCGGGCCCAGCGGCCATGGCTCACGGGCCCAGCCGCCTCTGCGTCCTGTGCGATCTCCCCGGGACGGGCCACGAACCTGTGTACCCCGCTTCGGCAGGCAGACTCTCAAACACTGCGCCACCAGGGAAGCCCGAAAGTCTGCATTTCTCTACCGTTAGCACACGTCGCCGGACACTTAGAACACTCGCGTTGGCACCCTCGTCCCTGTGAGGACACTGAGGAGCTGCAGGCTCCAGTGTTCCGCTTAGAAACATCCAGGCCCGGATGCACTTCCCGATCTCTCCGTGTATGCCGAGTGCGTGGCAACAAACTGCACTCTTCCTTGGGACAGCTAGATTTCGTCAGCACGCCCAGCGCTCCAGGAAGTCCGCTCTCTCACGTCCTACGTGCCACAGAAGTCTTCCTCATTGCCCTCATCTGAGCTGCACCGGGAAAAACCATCTGCTTCGCATTCTATCTACGAACTCGTACTCGAAGACACCATACGATGAGGACATAGCCGGCATGCATTCCTACTGTAATGAAAGCACAGAATTCTTCCTGTTAAACTGCAGCATTTCAGAAGAGACTAAGGACCGAGAGCCCACTTAAGAGAGTTCCGGGATGAGGGAGCTGCCTGCATGTTGAACACCCTATGAAGAAAAGTTGATTCAGGGAGGGTACTAGTGTGTAGCTAGAGCCTCCTTTGACTTGTGAGAAAACACAGGGTTATAGCTGCATGTTCACTGGAGACGGAGGCCAGATGGCAGAAATCTTCCCTGCCCGTTTATTTTGCCCCTTCTTCGGCCACGTGCGGGCCTCTGACTGTTGTGGCCTCTCCCGTTGCGGATCACACGTTCCAGAAGCCCAGGCCCAGCGGCCATGGCTCACGGGCCCAGCCGCTCTGCGTCCTGTGGGATCTTCCCAGACTGGGCTACGAAACCGTGTTGACGGCTTCGGCAGGCGGACTCTCAACCACTGCGCCACCAGGGAAACCCCGCTTGCCCATCTTGAAAGGTCCATTCGTGCTGTCTGGAACCTTCCTAAAGTACAGGTTTCTAACGGGCCTGTAGGCAGTGTAGGCAGTACTCGGGGAACAAAGGCATTTTCGCCGAATATACAGGGTGCTACCGTAGCCCGTTTAGGAGCGGCACATGATTATAGGCCTAACTTGAGCCTGCCTCGGTTGACGCAGTTCACTAAACGCAGGACACCCTGCGAGTAGAAGTTCATTCAGGGAAGGACCCATTGTGTATCTTGAGGGAGAAAGGCTGCTCGTGTTCCACCTGCAACTAAAGGAGACTTCTTCGTGTAACACGGCAGTGTTTTGGGAGAGGAAATGCTTATAGGCCTCACTAGAGCCTGTCTTGTTGGAGGCAGTTTGCTACCCGCAGAAGTCTCTGCGAAAGAAGTTGTTTCACGTCAGGGCCCATTGTGAACCTCCTGTGTCTTTCGACACCTTAAATTTACAGGTAAGTATACTGCATGTTTGCCTGCAAATGCAGGCCTGATGGCACAAGGCGTGTTTCCCATTCTGAAAGTTCTGTTCACGGGGCCTTGAATTTCCCGGAGAGGCATACTGTTCACGGCTCTGTTGAAATTGTAGGCCTGGCTCTGGGAAGAAATGGGGTTTTCGCTACTAAAACATGCTGCTTCCAAGGCCCGGTTGGGAGCTGATGCTGTCATTCTCTATACCTACGTGAAGACCAAAAGTCAGCCGTTGCCTCGAGGTAAGGCCCTGAATTGCCCTGCTGAAGCGGAGGCATGCAGCAGTTTCAAAATGGACTTCGTCGCAGTGCAGGAAGGCTTTTTTTCTTCTTCTTCTTCTTTGTACACGGGGCTCTCACTGTTGTGGCCTCTCCCGCTCCGGAGCAGAGACTACAGACGCGCAGGCTCAGCGGCCTGGGCTCTCGGGCCTATTCATTCAAGGGCATGTTGGAACCTCCCGGTCCGGGGCACGAACTCGTGTCTCCTGCATCGGCAGGCAGACCCTCCACCACTGCGCCACCGGGGAAGCCCGACTTTCTGCATTATTGTAACGTTAGCACACATTTCCGGACACATAGAACACTCGCGTGGGCACCCTATTCCCTGCAAGGACACTGAGTAGCGGCAGGCTCCACTCTTCTGCTCAGAAACATCCAGGCCCGGAAGCCATTCCCAGTCACTCTGTGTATGCCGAGCGTAGGGAAACACACGGCACTCTCCCCTGGGACAGCTAGATTTCGTCAGCACACCAACAACTCCAGGAAGTCCGTTCTCTCGCGTGCTACAGGCCATAGAGGTCTTCCTCATTGCCCTCATCTGAGCTGCACCGGGAAAAACCATCTGCTTCGCATTCTATCTACGAACTCGTACTCGAAGACACCATACGATGAGGACATAGCCGGCATGCATTCCTACTGTAATGAAAGCACAGAATTCTTCCTGTTAAACTGCAGCATTTCAGAAGAGACTAAGGACCGAGAGCCTACTTAAGAGAGTTCCAGGATGAGGGAGCTGCCTGCATGTTGAACACCCTATGAAGAAAAGTTGATTCAGGGAGGGTACTAGTGTGTAGCTAGAGCCTCCTTTGACTTGTGAGAAAACACAAGGATATAGGCTGCATGTTCACTGGAGACGGAGGCCAGATGGCAGAAATCTTCCCTGCCCGTTTATTTTGCCCCTTCTTCGGCCACGTGCGGGCCTCTGACTGTTGTGGCCTCTCCCGTTGCGGATCACACGTTCCAGAAGCCCAGGCCCAGCGGCCATGGCTCACGGGACCAGCCGCTCTGCGTCCTGTGGGATCTTCCCAGACTGGGCTACGAAACCGTGTTGACGGCTTCGGCAGGCGGACTCTCAACCACTGCGCCACCAGGGAAACCCCGCTTGCCCATCTTGAAAGGTCCATTCGTGCTGTCTGGAACCTTCCTAAAGTACAGGTTTCTAACGGGCCTGTAGGCAGTGTAGGCAGTACTCGGGGAACAAAGGCATTTTCGCCGAATATACAGGGTGCTACCGTAGCCCGTTTAGGAGCGGCACATGATTATAGGCCTAACTTGAGCCTGCCTCGGTTGACGCAGTTCACTAAACGCAGGACACCCTGCGAGTAGAAGTTCATTCAGGGAAGGACCCATTGTGTATCTTGAGGGAGAAAGGCTGCTCGTGTTCCACCTGCAACTAAAGGAGACTTCTTCGTGTAACACGGCAGTGTTTTCGGAGAGGAAATTCTTATAGGCCTCACTAGAGCCTGTCTTGTTGGAGGCAGTTTGCTACCCGCAGAAGTCTCTGCGAAAGAAGTTGATTCACGTCAGGGCCCATTGTGAACCTCCTGTGTCTTTCGACACCTTAAATTTACAGGTAAGTATACTGCATGTTTGCCTGCAAATGCAGGCCTGATGGCACAAGGCGTGTTTCCCATTCTGAAAGTTCTGTTCACGGGGCATTGAATTTCCCGGAGAGGCATACTGTTCACGGCTCTGTTGAAATTGTAGGCCTGGCTCTGGGAAGAAATGGGGTTTTCGCTACTAAAACATGCTGCTTCCAAGGCCCGGTTGGGAGCTGATGCTGTCATTCTCTATACCTACGTGAAGACCAAAAGTCAGCCGTTGCCTCGAGGTAAGGCCATGAATTGCCCTGCTGAAGCGGAGGCATGCAGCAGTTTCAAAATGGACTTCGTCGCAGTGCAGGAAGGCTTTTTTTCTTCTTCTTCTTCTTTGTACACGGGGCTCTCACTGTTGTGGCCTCTCCCGCTCCGGAGCAGAGACTACAGACGCGCAGGCTCAGCGGCCTGGGCTCTCGGGCCTATTCATTCAAGGGCATGTTGGAACCTCCCGGTCCGGGGCACGAACTCGTGTCTCCTGCATCGGCAGGCAGACCCTCCACCACTGCGCCACCGGGGAAGCCCGACTTTCTGCATTATTGTAACGTTAGCACACATTTCCGGACACATAGAACACTCGCGTGGGCACCCTATTCCCTGCAAGGACACTGAGTAGCGGCAGGCTCCACTCTTCTGCTCAGAAACATCCAGGCCCGGAAGCCATTCCCAGTCACTCTGTGTATGCCGAGCGTAGGGAAACACACGGCACTCTCCCCTGGGACAGCTAGATTTCGTCAGCACACCAACAACTCCAGGAAGTCCGTTCTCTCGCGTGCTACAGGCCATAGAGGTCTTCCTCATTGCCCTCATCTGAGCTGCACCGGGAAAAACCATCTGCTTCGCATTCTATCTACGAACTCGTACTCGAAGACACCATACGATGAGGACATAGCCGGCATGCATTCCTACTGTAATGAAAGCACAGAATTCTTCCTGTTAAACTGCAGCATTTCAGAAGAGACTAAGGACCGAGAGCCCACTTAAGAGAGTTCCGGGATGAGGGAGCTGCCTGCATGTTGAACACCCTATGAAGAAAAGTTGATTCAGGGAGGGTACTAGTGTGTAGCTAGAGCCTCCTTTGACTTGTGAGAAAACACAAGGATATAGGCTGCATGTTCACTGGAGACGGAGGCCAGATGGCAGAAATCTACCCTGCCCTTTTATTTTCCATATGCGGGCCTCTAACTGCTGTGGCCTCTCCCGTTGCGGATCCCAGGCTCCAGAAGCGCGGGCCCAGCGGCCATGGCTCACGGGCCCAGCCGCCTCTGCGTCCTGTGCGATCTCCCCGGGACGGGCCACGAACCTGTGTACCCCGCTTCGGCAGGCAGACTCTCAAACACTGCGCCACCAGGGAAGCCCGAAGTTCTGCATTTCTTTACCGTTAGCACACGTCGCCGGACACTTAGAACACTCGCGTTGGCACCCTCGTCCCTGTGAGGACACTGAGGAGCTGCAGGCTCCAGTGTTCCGCTTAGAAACATCCAGGCCCGGATGCACTTCCCGATCTCTCCGTGTATGCCGAGTGCGTGGCAACAAACTGCACTCTTCCTTGGGACAGCTAGATTTGGTCAGCACGCCCAGAGCTCCAGGAAGTCCGCTCTCTCACGTCCTACGTGCCACAGAAGTCTTCCTCATTGCCCTCATCTGAGCTGCACCGGGAAAAAGCATCTGCTTCGCATTCTATCTACGAACTCGTACTCGAAGACACCATACGATGAGGACATAGCCGGCATGCATTCCTACTGTAATGAAAGCACAGAATTCTTCCTGTTAAACTGCAGCATTTCAGAAGAGACTAAGGACCGAGAGCCCACTTAAGAGAGTTCCGGGATGAGGGAGCTGCCTGCATGTTGAACACCCTATGAAGAAAAGTTGATTCAGGGAGGGTACTAGTGTGTAGCTAGAGCCTCCTTTGACTTGTGAGAAAACACAGGGTTATAGCTGCATGTTCACTGGAGACGGAGGCCAGATGGCAGAAATCTTCCCTGCCCGTTTATTTTGCCCCTTCTTCGGCCACGTGCGGGCCTCTGACTGTGGTGGCCTCTCCCGTTGCGGATTACACGTTCCAGAAGCCCAGGCCCAGCGGCCATGGCTCACGGGCCCAGCCGCTCTGCGTCCTGTGGGATCTTCCCAGACTGGGCTACGAAACCGTGTTGACGGCTTCGGCAGGCGGACTCTCAACCACTGCGCCACCAGGGAAACCCCGCTTGCCCATCTTGAAAGGTCCATTCGTGCTGTCTGGAACCTTCCTAAAGTACAGGTTTCTAACGGGCCTGTAGGCAGTGTAGGCAGTACTCGGGTAACAAAGGCATTTTCGCCGAATATACAGGGTGCTACCGTAGCCCGTTTAGGAGCGGCACATTATTATAGGCCTAACTTGAGCCTGCCTCGGTTGACGCAGTTCGCTAAACGCAGGACACCCTGCGAGTAGAAGTTCATTCAGGGAAGGACCCATTGTGTATCTTGAGGGAGAAAGGCTGCTCGTGTTCCACCTGCAACTAAAGGAGACTTCTTCGTGTAACACGGCAGTGTTTTGGGAGAGGAAATGCTTATAGGCCTTACTAGAGCCTGTCTTGTTGGAGGCAGTTTGCTACCCGCAGAAGTCTCTGCGAAAGAAGTTGTTTCACGTCAGGGCCCATTGTGAACCTCCTGTGTCTTTCGACACCTTAAATTTACAGGTAAGTATACTGCATGTTTGCCTGCAAATGCAGGCCTGATGGCACAAGGCGTGTTTCCCATTCTGAAAGTTCTGTTCACGGGGCCTTGAATTTCCCAGAGAGGCATACTGTTCACGGCTCTGTTGAAATTGTAGGCCTGGCTCTGGGAAGAAATGGGGTTTTCGCTACTAAAACATGCTGCTTCCAAGGCCCGGTTGGGAGCTGATGCTGTCATTCTCTATACCTACGTGAAGACCAAAAGTCAGCCGTTGCCTCGAGGTAAGGCCCTGAATTGCCCTGCTGAAGCGGAGGCATGCAGCAGTTTCAAAATGGACTTCGTCGCAGTGCAGGAAGGCTTTTTTTCTTCTTCTTCTTCTTTGTACACGGGGCTCTCACTGTTGTGGCCTCTCCCGCTCCGGAGCAGAGACTACAGACGCGCAGGCTCAGCGGCCTGGGCTCTCGGGCCTATTCATTCAAGGGCATGTTGGAACCTCCCGGTCCGGGGCACGAACTCGTGTCTCCTGCATCGGCAGGCAGACCCTCCACCACTGCGCCACCGGGGAAGCCCGACTTTCTGCATTATTGTAACGTTAGCACACATTTCCGGACACATAGAACACTCGCGTGGGCACCCTATTCCCTGCAAGGACACTGAGTAGCGGCAGGCTCCACTCTTCTGCTCAGAAACATCCAGGCCCGGAAGCCATTCCCAGTCACTCTGTGTATGCCGAGCGTAGGGAAACACACGGCACTCTCCCCAGGGACAGCTAGATTTCGTCAGCACACCAACAACTCCAGGAAGTCCGTTCTCTCGCGTGCTACAGGCCATAGAGGTCTTCCTCATTGCCCTCATCTGAGCTGCACCGGGAAAAACCATCTGCTTCGCATTCTATCTACGAACTCGTACTCGAAGACACCATACGATGAGGACATAGCCGGCATGCATTCCTACTGTAATGAAAGCACAGAATTCTTCCTGTTAAACTGCAGCATTTCAGAAGAGACTAAGGACCGAGAGCCCACTTAAGAGAGTTCCGGGATGAGGGAGCTGCCTGCATGTTGAACACCCTATGAAGAAAAGTTGATTCAGGGAGGGTACTAGTGTGTAGCTAGAGCCTCCTTTGACTTGTGAGAAAACACAAGGATATAGGCTGCATGTTCACTGGAGACGGAGGCCAGATGGCAGAAATCTACCCTGCCCTTTTATTTTCCATATGCGGGCCTCTAACTGCTGTGGCCTCTCCCGTTGCGGATCCCAGGCTCCAGAAGCGCGGGCCCAGCGGCCATGGCTCACGGGCCCAGCCGCCTCTGCGTCCTGTGCGATCTCCCCGGGACGGGCCACGAACCTGTGTACCCCGCTTCGGCAGGCAGACTCTCAAACACTGCGCCACCAGGGAAGCCCGAAGTTCTGCATTTCTTTACCGTTAGCACACGTCGCCGGACACTTAGAACACTCGCGTTGGCACCCTCGTCCCTGTGAGGACACTGAGGAGCTGCAGGCTCCAGTGTTCCGCTTAGAAACATCCAGGCCCGGATGCACTTCCCGATCTCTCCGTGTATGCCGAGTGCGTGGCAACAAACTGCACTCTTCCTTGGGACAGCTAGATTTCGTCAGCACGCCCAGAGCTCCAGGAAGTCCGCTCTCTCACGTCCTACGTGCCACAGAAGTCTTCCTCATTGCCCTCATCTGAGCTGCACTGGGAAAAAGCATCTGCTTCGCATTCTATCTACGAACTCGTACTCGAAGACACCATACGATGAGGACATAGCCGGCATGCATTCCTACTGTAATGAAAGCACAGAATTCTTCCTGTTAAACTGCAGCATTTCAGAAGAGACTAAGGACCGAGAGCCCACTTAAGAGAGTTCCGGGATGAGGGAGCTGCCTGCATGTTGAACACCCTATGAAGAAAAGTTGATTCAGGGAGGGTACTAGTGTGTAGCTAGAGCCTCCTTTGACTTGTGAGAAAACACAGGGTTATAGCTGCATGTTCACTGGAGACGGAGGCCAGATGGCAGAAATCTTCCCTGCCCGTTTATTTTGCCCCTTCTTCGGCCACGTGCGGGCCTCTGACTGTTGTGGCCTCTCCCGTTGCGGATCACACGTTCCAGAAGCCCAGGCCCAGCGGCCATGGCTCACGGGCCCAGCCGCTCTGCGTCCTGTGGGATCTTCCCAGACTGGGCTACGAAACCGTGTTGACGGCTTCGGCAGGCGGACTCTCAACCACTGCGCCACCAGGGAAACCCCGCTTGCCCATCTTGAAAGGTCCATTCGTGCTGTCTGGAACCTTCCTAAAGTACAGGTTTCTAACGGGCCTGTCTGTAGGCAGTGTAGGCAGTACTCGGGGAACAAAGGCATTTTCGCCGAATATACAGGGTGCTACCGTAGCCCGTTTAGGAGCGGCACATGATTATAGGCGTAACTTGAGCCTGCCTCGGTTGACGCAGTTCACTAAACGCAGGACACCCTGCGAGTAGAAGTTCATTCAGGGAAGGACCCATTGTGTATCTTGAGGGAGAAAGGCTGCTCGTGTTCCACCTGCAACTAAAGGAGACTTCTTCGTGTAACACGGCAGTGTTTTGGGAGAGGAAATGCTTATAGGCCTCACTAGAGCCTGTCTTGTTGGAGGCAGTTTGCTACACGCAGAAGTCTCTGCGAAAGAAGTTGATTCACGTCAGGGCCCATTGTGAACCTCCTGTGTCTTTCGACACCTTAAATTTACAGGTAAGTATACTGCATGTTTGCCTGCAAATGCAGGCCTGATGGCACAAGGCGTGCTTCCCATTCTGAAAGTTCTGTTCACGGGGCCTTGAATTTCCCGGAGAGGCATACTGTTCACGGCTCTGTTGAAATTGTAGGCCTGGCTCTGGGAAGAAATGGGGTTTTCGCTACTAAAACATGCTGCTTCCAAGGCCCGGTTGGGAGCTGATGCTGTCATTCTCTATACCTACGTGAAGACCAAAAGTCAGCCGTTGCCTCGAGGTAAGGCCCTGAATTGCCCTGCTGAAGCGGAGGCATGCAGCAGTTTCAAAATGGACTTCGTCGCAGTGCAGGAAGGCTTTTTTTCTTCTTCTTCTTCTTTGTACACGGGGCTCTCACTGTTGTGGCCTCTCCCGCTCCGGAGCAGAGACTACAGACGCGCAGGCTCAGCGGCCTGGGCTCTCGGGCCTATTCATTCAAGGGCATGTTGGAACCTCCCGGTCCGGGGCACGAACTCGTGTCTCCTGCATCGGCAGGCAGACCCTCCACCACTGTGCCACCGGGGAAGCCCGACTTTCTGCATTATTGTAACGTTAGCACACATTTCCAGACACATAGAACACTCGCGTGGGCACCCTATTCCCTGCAAGGACACTGAGTAGCGGCAGGCTCCACTCTTCTGCTCAGAAACATCCAGGCCCGGAAGCCATTCCCAGTCACTCTGTGTATGCCGAGCGTAGGGAAACACACGGCACTCTCCCCTGGGACAGCTAGATTTCGTCAGCACACCAACAACTCCAGGAAGTCCGTTCTCTCGCGTGCTACAGGCCATAGAGGTCTTCCTCATTGCCCTCATCTGAGCTGCACCGGGAAAAACCATCTGCTTCGCATTCTATCTACGAACTCGTACTCGAAGACACCATACGATGAGGACATAGCCGGCATGCATTCCTACTGTAATGAAAGCACAGAATTCTTCCTGTTAAACTGCAGCATTTCAGAAGAGACTAAGGACCGAGAGCCCACTTAAGAGAGTTCCGGGATGAGGGAGCTGCCTGCATGTTGAACACCCTATGAAGAAAAGTTGATTCAGGGAGGGTACTAGTGTGTAGCTAGAGCCTCCTTTGACTTGTGAGAAAACACAAGGATATAGGCTGCATGTTCACTGGAGACGGAGGCCAGATGGCAGAAATCTACCCTGCCCTTTTATTTTCCATATGCGGGCCTCTAACTGCTGTGGCCTCTCCCGTTGCGGATCCCAGGCTCCAGAAGCGCGGGCCCAGCGGCCATGGCTCACGGGCCCAGCCGCCTCTGCGTCCTGTGCGATCTCCCCGGGACGGGCCACGAACCTGTGTACCCCGCTTCGGCAGGCAGACTCTCAAACACTGCGCCACCAGGGAAGCCCGAAGTTCTGCATTTCTTTACCGTTAGCACACGTCGCCGGACACTTAGAACACTCGCGTTGGCACCCTCGTCCCTGTGAGGACACTGAGGAGCTGCAGGCTCCAGTGTTCCGCTTAGAAACATCCAGGCCCGGATGCACTTCCCGATCTCTCCGTGTATGCCGAGTGCGTGGCAACAAACTGCACTCTTCCTTGGGACAGCTAGATTTCGTCAGCACGCCCAGCGCTCCAGGAAGTCCGCTCTCTCACGTCCTACGTGCCACAGAAGTCTTCCTCATTGCCCTCATCTGAGCTGCACCGGGAAAAACCATCTGCTTCGCATTCTATCTACGAACTCGTACTCGAAGACACCATACGATGAGGACATAGCCGGCATGCATTCCTACTGTAATGAAAGCACAGAATTCTTCCTGTTAAACTGCAGCATTTCAGAAGAGACTAAGGACCGAGAGCCCACTTAAGAGAGTTCCGGGATGAGGGAGCTGCCTGCATGTTGAACACCCTATGAAGAAAAGTTGATTCAGGGAGGGTACTAGTGTGTAGCTAGAGCCTCCTTTGACTTGTGAGAAAACACAGGGTTATAGCTGCATGTTCACTGGAGACGGAGGCCAGATGGCAGAAATCTTCCCTGCCCGTTTATTTTGCCCCTTCTTCGGCCACGTGCGGGCCTCTGACTGTTGTGGCCTCTCCCGTTGCGGATCACACGTTCCAGAAGCCCAGGCCCAGCGGCCATGGCTCACGGGCCCAGCCGCTCTGCGTCCTGTGGGATCTTCCCAGACTGGGCTACGAAACCGTGTTGACGGCTTCGGCAGGCGGACTCTCAACCACTGCGCCACCAGGGAAACCCCGCTTGCCCATCTTGAAAGGTCCATTCGTGCTGTCTGGAACCTTCCTAAAGTACAGGTTTCTAACGGGCCTGTAGGCAGTGTAGGTAGTACTCGGGGAACAAAGGCATTTTCGCCGAATATACAGGGTGCTACCGTAGCCCGTTTAGGAGCGGCACATGATTATAGGCCTAACTTGAGCCTGCCTCGGTTGACGCAGTTCACTAAACGCAGGACACCCTGCGAGTAGAAGTTCATTCAGGGAAGGACCCATTGTGTATCTTGAGGGAGAAAGGCTGCTCGTGTTCCACCTGCAACTAAAGGAGACTTCTTCGTGTAACACGGCAGTGTTTTGGGAGAGGAAATGCTTATAGGCCTCACTAGAGCCTGTCTTGTTGGAGGCAGTTTGCTACACGCAGAAGTCTCTGCGAAAGAAGTTGATTCACGTCAGGGCCCATTGTGAACCTCCTGTGTCTTTCGACACCTTAAATTTACAGGTAAGTATACTGCATGTTTGCCTGCAAATGCAGGCCTGATGGCACAAGGCGTGCTTCCCATTCTGAAAGTTCTGTTCACGGGGCCTTGAATTTCCCGGAGAGGCATACTGTTCACGGCTCTGTTGAAATTGTAGGCCTGGCTCTGGGAAGAAATGGGGTTTTCGCTACTAAAACATGCTGCTTCCAAGGCCCGGTTGGGAGCTGATGCTGTCATTCTCTATACCTACGTGAAGACCAAAAGTCAGCCGTTGCCTCGAGGTAAGGCCCTGAATTGCCCTGCTGAAGCGGAGGCATGCAGCAGTTTCAAAATGGACTTCGTCGCAGTGCAGGAAGGCTTTTTTTCTTCTTCTTCTTCTTTGTACACGGGGCTCTCACTGTTGTGGCCTCTCCCGCTCCGGAGCAGAGACTACAGACGCGCAGGCTCAGCGGCCTGGGCTCTCGGGCCTATTCATTCAAGGGCATGTTGGAACCTCCCGGTCCGGGGCACGAACTCGTGTCTCCTGCATCGGCAGGCAGACCCTCCACCACTGCGCCACCGGGGAAGCCCGACTTTCTGCATTATTGTAACGTTAGCACACATTTCCGGACACATAGAACACTCGCGTGGGCACCCTATTCCCTGCAAGGACACTGAGTAGCGGCAGGCTCCACTCTTCTGCTCAGAAACATCCAGGCCCGGAAGCCATTCCCAGTCACTCTGTGTATGCCGAGCGTAGGGAAACACACGGCACTCTCCCCTGGGACAGCTAGATTTCGTCAGCACACCAACAACTCCAGGAAGTCCGTTCTCTCGCGTGCTACAGGCCATAGAGGTCTTCCTCATTGCCCTCATCTGAGCTGCACCGGGAAAAACCATCTGCTTCGCATTCTATCTACGAACTCGTACTCGAAGACACCATACGATGAGGACATAGCCGGCATGCATTCCTACTGTAATGAAAGCACAGAATTCTTCCTGTTAAACTGCAGCATTTCAGAAGAGACTAAGGACCGAGAGCCCACTTAAGAGAGTTCCGGGATGAGGGAGCTGCCTGCATGTTGAACACCCTATGAAGAAAAGTTGATTCAGGGAGGGTACTAGTGTGTAGCTAGAGCCTCCTTTGACTTGTGAGAAAACACAGGGTTATAGCTGCATGTTCACTGGAGACGGAGGCCAGATGGCAGAAATCTTCCCTGCCCGTTTATTTTGCCCCTTCTTCGGCCACGTGCGGGCCTCTGACTGTTGTGGCCTCTCCCGTTGCGGATCACACGTTCCAGAAGCCCAGGCCCAGCGGCCATGGCTCACGGGCCCAGCCGCTCTGCGTCCTGTGGGATCTTCCCAGACTGGGCTACGAAACCGTGTTGACGGCTTCGGCAGGCGGACTCTCAACCACTGCGCCACCAGGGAAACCCCGCTTGCCCATCTTGAAAGGTCCATTCGTGCTGTCTGGAACCTTCCTAAAGTACAGGTTTCTAACGGGCCTGTAGGCAGTGTAGGCAGTACTCGGGGAACAAAGGCATTTTCGCCGAATATACAGGGTGCTACCGTAGCCCGTTTAGGAGCGGCACATGATTATAGGCCTAACTTGAGCCTGCCTCGGTTGACGCAGTTCACTAAACGCAGGACACCCTGCGAGTAGAAGTTCATTCAGGGAAGGACCCATTGTGTATCTTGAGGGAGAAAGGCTGCTCGTGTTCCACCTGCAACTAAAGGAGACTTCTTCGTGTAACACGGCAGTGTTTTGGGAGAGGAAATGCTTATAGGCCTCACTAGAGCCTGTCTTGTTGGAGGCAGTTTGCTACCCGCAGAAGTCTCTGAGAAAGAAGTTGATTCACGTCAGGGCCCATTGTGAACCTCCTGTGTCTTTCGACACCTTAAATTTACAGGTAAGTATACTGCATGTTTGCCTGCAAATGCAGGCCTGATGGCACAAGGCGTGTTTCCCATTCTGAAAGTTCTGTTCACGGGGCCTTGAATTTCCCGGAGAGGCATACTGTTCACGGCTCTGTTGAAATTGTAGGCCTGGCTCTGGGAAGAAATGGGGTTTTCGCTACTAAAACATGCTGCTTCCAAGGCCCGGTTGGGAGCTGATGCTGTCATTCTCTATACCTACGTGAAGACCAAAAGTCAGCCGTTGCCTCGAGGTAAGGCCCTGAATTGCCCTGCTGAAGCGGAGGCATGCAGCAGTTTCAAAATGGACTTCGTCGCAGTGCAGGAAGGCTTTTTTTCTTCTTCTTCTTCTTTGTACACGGGGCTCTCACTGTTGTGGCCTCTCCCGCTCCGGAGCAGAGACTACAGACGCGCAGGCTCAGCGGCCTGGGCTCTCGGGCCTATTCATTCAAGGGCATGTTGGAACCTCCCGGTCCGGGGCACGAACTCGTGTCTCCTGCATCGGCAGGCAGACCCTCCACCACTGCGCCACCGGGGAAGCCCGACTTTCTGCATTATTGTAACGTTAGCACACATTTCCGGACACATAGAACACTCGCGTGGGCACCCTATTCCCTGCAAGGACACTGAGTAGCGGCAGGCTCCACTCTTCTGCTCAGAAACATCCAGGCCCGGAAGCCATTCCCAGTCACTCTGTGTATGCCGAGCGTAGGGAAACACACGGCACTCTCCCCTGGGACAGCTAGATTTCGTCAGCACACCAACAACTCCAGGAAGTCCGTTCTCTCGCGTGCTACAGGCCATAGAGGTCTTCCTCATTGCCCTCATCTGAGCTGCACCAGGAAAAACCATCTGCTTCGCATTCTATCTACGAACTCGTACTCGAAGACACCATACGATGAGGACATAGCCGGCATGCATTCCTACTGTAATGAAAGCACAGAATTCTTCCTGTTAAACTGCAGCATTTCAGAAGAGACTAAGGACCGAGAGCCCACTTAAGAGAGTTCCGGGATGAGGGAGCTGCCTGCATGTTGAACACCCTATGAAGAAAAGTTGATTCAGGGAGGGTACTAGTGTGTAGCTAGAGCCTCCTTTGACTTGTGAGAAAACACAAGGATATAGGCTGCATGTTCACTGGAGACGGAGGCCAGATGGCAGAAATCTACCCTGCCCTTTTATTTTCCATATGCGGGCCTCTAACTGCTGTGGCCTCTCCCGTTGCGGATCCCAGGCTCCAGAAGCGCGGGCCCAGCGGCCATGGCTCACGGGCCCAGCCGCCTCTGCGTCCTGTGCGATCTCCCCGGGACGGGCCACGAACCTGTGTACCCCGCTTCGGCAGGCAGACTCTCAAACACTGCGCCACCAGGGAAGCCCGAAGTTCTGCATTTCTCTACCGTTAGCACACGTCGCCGGACACTTAGAACACTCGCGTTGGCACCCTCGTCCCTGTGAGGACACTGAGGAGCTGCAGGCTCCAGTGTTCCGCTTAGAAACATCCAGGCCCGGATGCACTTCCCGATCTCTCCGTGTATGCCGAGTGCGTGGCAACAAACTGCACTCTTCCTTGGGACAGCTAGATTTCGTCAGCACGCCCAGCGCTCCAGGAAGTCCGCTCTCTCACGTCCTACGTGCCACAGAAGTCTTCCTCATTGCCCTCATCTGAGCTGCACCGGGAAAAAGCATCTGCTTCGCATTCTATCTACGAACTCGTACTCGAAGACACCATACGATGAGGACATAGCCGGCATGCATTCCTACTGTAATGAAAGCACAGAATTCTTCCTGTTAAACTGCAGCATTTCAGAAGAGACTAAGGACCGAGAGCCCACTTAAGAGAGTTCCGGGATGAGGGAGCTGCCTGCATGTTGAACACCCTATGAAGAAAAGTTGATTCAGGGAGGGTACTAGTGTGTAGCTAGAGCCTCCTTTGACTTGTGAGAAAACACAGGGTTATAGCTGCATGTTCACTGGAGACGGAGGCCAGATGGCAGAAATCTTCCCTGCCCGTTTATTTTGCCCCTTCTTCGGCCACGTGCGGGCCTCTGACTGTTGTGGCCTCTCCCGTTGCGGATCACACGTTCCAGAAGCCCAGGCCCAGCGGCCATGGCTCACGGGCCCAGCCGCTCTGCGTCCTGTGGGATCTTCCCAGACTGGGCTACGAAACCGTGTTGACGGCTTCGGCAGGCGGACTCTCAACCACTGCGCCACCAGGGAAACCCCGCTTGCCCATCTTGAAAGGTCCATTCGTGCTGTCTGGAACCTTCCTAAAGTACAGGTTTCTAACGGGCCTGTAGGCAGTGTAGGCAGTACTCGGGGAACAAAGGCATTTTCGCCGAATATACAGGGTGCTACCGTAGCCCGTTTAGGAGCGGCACATGATTATAGGCCTAACTTGAGCCTGCCTCGGTTGACGCAGTTCACTAAACGCAGGACACCCTGCGAGTAGAAGTTCATTCAGGGAAGGACCCATTGTGTATCTTGAGGGAGAAAGGCTGCTCGTGTTCCACCTGCAACTAAAGGAGACTTCTTCGTGTAACACGGCAGTGTTTTGGGAGAGGAAATGCTTATAGGCCTCACTAGAGCCTGTCTTGTTGGAGGCAGTTTGCTACCCGCAGAAGTCTCTGCGAAAGAAGTTGTTTCACGTCAGGGCCCATTGTGAACCTCCTGTGTCTTTCGACACCTTAAATTTACAGGTAAGTATACTGCATGTTTGCCTGCAAATGCAGGCCTGATGGCACAAGGCGTGTTTCCCATTCTGAAAGTTCTGTTCACGGGGCCTTGAATTTCCCGGAGAGGCATACTGTTCACGGCTCTGTTGAAATTGTAGGCCTGGCTCTGGGAAGAAATGGGGTTTTCGCTACTAAAACATGCTGCTTCCAAGGCCCGGTTGGGAGCTGATGCTGTCATTCTCTATACCTACGTGAAGACCAAAAGTCAGCCGTTGCCTCGAGGTAAGGCCCTGAATTGCCCTGCTGAAGCGGAGGCATGCAGCAGTTTCAAAATGGACTTCGTCGCAGTGCAGGAAGGCTTTTTTTCTTCTTCTTCTTCTTTGTACACGGGGCTCTCACTGTTGTGGCCTCTCCCGCTCCGGAGCAGAGACTACAGACGCGCAGGCTCAGCGGCCTGGGCTCTCGGGCCTATTCATTCAAGGGCATGTTGGAACCTCCCGGTCCGGGGCACGAACTCGTGTCTCCTGCATCGGCAGGCAGACCCTCCACCACTGCGCCACCGGGGAAGCCCGACTTTCTGCATTATTGTAACGTTAGCACACATTTCCGGACACATAGAACACTCGCGTGGGCACCCTATTCCCTGCAAGGACACTGAGTAGCGGCAGGCTCCACTCTTCTGCTCAGAAACATCCAGGCCCGGAAGCCATTCCCAGTCACTCTGTGTATGCCGAGCGTAGGGAAACACACGGCACTCTCCCCTGGGACAGCTAGATTTCGTCAGCACACCAACAACTCCAGGAAGTCCGTTCTCTCGCGTGCTACAGGCCATAGAGGTCTTCCTCATTGCCCTCATCTGAGCTGCACCAGGAAAAACCATCTGCTTCGCATTCTATCTCCGAACTCGTACTCGAAGACACCATACGATGAGGACATAGCCGGCATGCATTCCTACTGTAATGAAAGCACAGAATTCTTCCTGTTAAACTGCAGCATTTCAGAAGAGACTAAGGACCGAGAGCCCACTTAAGAGAGTTCCGGGATGAGGGAGCTGCCTGCATGTTGAACACCCTATGAAGAAAAGTTGATTCAGGGAGGGTACTAGTGTGTAGCTAGAGCCTCCTTTGACTTGTGAGAAAACACAAGGATATAGGCTGCATGTTCACTGGAGACGGAGGCCAGATGGCAGAAATCTACCCTGCCCTTTTATTTTCCATATGCGGGCCTCTAACTGCTGTGGCCTCTCCCGTTGCGGATCCCAGGCTCCAGAAGCGCGGGCCCAGCGGCCATGGCTCACGGGCCCAGCCGCCTCTGCGTCCTGTGTGATCTCCCCGGGACGGGCCACGAACCTGTGTACCCCGCTTCGGCAGGCAGACTCTCAAACACTGCGCCACCAGGGAAGCCCGAAGGTCTGCATTTCTCTACCGTTAGCACACGTCGCCGGACACTTAGAACACTCGCGTTGGCACCCTCGTCCCTGTGAGGACACTGAGGAGCTGCAGGCTCCAGTGTTCCGCTTAGAAACATCCAGGCCCGGATGCACTTCCCGATCTCTCCGTGTATGCCGAGTGCGTGGCAACAAACTGCACTCTTCCTTGGGACAGCTAGATTTCGTCAGCACGCCCAGCGCTCCAGGAAGTCCGCTCTCTCACGTCCTACGTGCCACAGAAGTCTTCCTCATTGCCCTCATCTGAGCTGCACCGGGAAAAAGCATCTGCTTCGCATTCTATCTACGAACTCGTACTCGAAGACACCATACGATGAGGACATAGCCGGCATGCATTCCTACTGTAATGAAAGCACAGAATTCTTCCTGTTAAACTGCAGCATTTCAGAAGAGACTAAGGACCGAGAGCCCACTTAAGAGAGTTCCGGGATGAGGGAGCTGCCTGCATGTTGAACACCCTATGAAGAAAAGTTGATTCAGGGAGGGTACTAGTGTGTAGCTAGAGCCTCCTTTGACTTGTGAGAAAACACAATGATATAGGCTGCATGTTCACTGGAGACGGAGGACAGATGGCAGAAATCTTCCCTGCCCGTTTATTTTGCCCCTTCTTCGGCCACGTGCGGGCCTCTGACTGTTGTGGCCTCTCCCGTTGCGGATCACACGTTCCAGAAGCCCAGGCCCAGCGGCCATGGCTCACGGGCCCAGCCGCTCTGCGTCCTGTGGGATCTTCCCAGACTGGGCTACGAAACCGTGTTGACGGCTTCGGCAGGCGGACTCTCAACCACTGCGCCACCAGGGAAACCCCGCTTGCCCATCTTGAAAGGTCCATTCGTGCTGTCTGGAACCTTCCTAAAGTACAAGTTTCTAACGGGCCTGTAGGCAGTGTAGGCAGTACTCGGGGAACAAAGGCATTTTCGCCGAATATACAGGGTGCTACCGTAGCCCGTTTAGGAGCGGCACATGATTATAGGCGTAACTTGAGCCTGCCTCGGTTGACGCAGTTCACTAAACGCAGGACACCCTGCGAGTAGAAGTTCATTCAGGGAAGGACCCATTGTGTATCTTGAGGGAGAAAGGCTGCTCGTGTTCCACCTGCAACTAAAGGAGACTTCTTCGTGTAACACGGCAGTGTTTTGGGAGAGGAAATGCTTATAGGCCTCACTAGAGCCTGTCTTGTTGGAGGCAGTTTGCTACCCGCAGAAGTCTCTGAGAAAGAAGTTGATTCACGTCAGGGCCCATTGTGAACCTCCTGTGTCTTTCGACACCTTAAATTTACAGGTAAGTATACTGCATGTTTGCCTGCAAATGCAGGCCTGATGGCACAAGGCGTGTTTCCCATTCTGAAAGTTCTGTTCACGGGGCCTTGAATTTCCCGGAGAGGCATACTGTTCACGGCTCTGTTGAAATTGTAGGCCTGGCTCTGGGAAGAAATGGGGTTTTCGCTACTAAAACATGCTGCTTCCAAGGCCCGGTTGGGAGCTCATGCTCTCATTCTCTATACCTACGTGAAGACCAAAAGTCAGCCGTTGCCTCGAGGTAAGGCCCTGAATTGCCCTGCTGAAGCGGAGGCATGCAGCAGTTTCAAAATGGACTTCGTCGCAGTGCAGGAAGGCTTTTTTTCTTCTTCTTCTTCTTTGTACACGGGGCTCTCACTGTTGTGGCCTCTCCCGCTCCGGAGCAGAGACTACAGACGCGCAGGCTCAGCGGCCTGGGCTCTCGGGCCTATTCATTCAAGGGCATGTTGGAACCTCCCGGTCCGGGGCACGAACTCGTGTCTCCTGCATCGGCAGGCAGACCCTCCACCACTGCGCCACCGGGGAAGCCCGACTTTCTGCATTATTGTAACGTTAGCACACATTTCCGGACACATAGAACACTCGCGTGGGCACCCTATTCCCTGCAAGGACACTGAGTAGCGGCAGGCTCCACTCTTCTGCTCAGAAACATCCAGGCCCGGAAGCCATTCCCAGTCACTCTGTGTATGCCGAGCGTAGGGAAACACACGGCACTCTCCCCTGGGACAGCTAGATTTCGTCAGCACACCAACAACTCCAGGAAGTCCGTTCTCTCGCGTGCTACAGGCCATAGAGGTCTTCCTCATTGCCCTCATCTGAGCTGCACCAGGAAAAACCATCTGCTTCGCATTCTATCTACGAACTCGTACTCGAAGACACCATACGATGAGGACATAGCCGGCATGCATTCCTACTGTAATGAAAGCACAGAATTCTTCCTGTTAAACTGCAGCATTTCAGAAGAGACTAAGGACCGAGAGCCCACTTAAGAGAGTTCCGGGATGAGGGAGCTGCCTGCATGTTGAACACCCTATGAAGAAAAGTTGATTCAGGGAGGGTACTAGTGTGTAGCTAGAGCCTCCTTTGACTTGTGAGAAAACACAAGGATATAGGCTGCATGTTCACTGGAGACGGAGGCCAGATGGCAGAAATCTACCCTGCCCTTTTATTTTCCATATGCGGGCCTCTAACTGCTGTGGCCTCTCCCGTTGCGGATCCCAGGCTCCAGAAGCGCGGGCCCAGCGGCCATGGCTCACGGGCCCAGCCGCCTCTGCGTCCTGTGTGATCTCCCCGGGACGGGCCACGAACCTGTGTACCCCGCTTCGGCAGGCAGACTCTCAAACACTGCGCCACCAGGGAAGCCCGAAGGTCTGCATTTCTCTACCGTTAGCACACGTCGCCGGACACTTAGAACACTCGCGTTGGCACCCTCGTCCCTGTGAGGACACTGAGGAGCTGCAGGCTCCAGTGTTCCGCTTAGAAACATCCAGGCCCGGATGCACTTCCCGATCTCTCCGTGTATGCCGAGTGCGTGGCAACAAACTGCACTCTTCCTTGGGACAGCTAGATTTCGTCAGCACGCCCAGAGCTCCAGGAAGTCCGCTCTCTCACGTCCTACGTGCCACAGAAGTCTTCCTCATTGCCCTCATCTGAGCTGCACCGGGAAAAACCATCTGCTTCGCATTCTATCTACGAACTCGTACTCGAAGACACCATACGATGAAGACATAGCCGGCATGCATTCCTACTGTAATGAAAGCACAGAATTCTTCCTGTTAAACTGCAGCATTTCAGAAGAGACTAAGGACCGAGAGCCCACTTAAGAGAGTTCCGGGATGAGGGAGCTGCCTGCATGTTGAACACCCTATGAAGAAAAGTTGATTCAGGGAGGGTACTAGTGTGTAGCTAGAGCCTCCTTTGACTTGTGAGAAAACACAGGGTTATAGCTGCATGTTCACTGGAGACGGAGGCCAGATGGCAGAAATCTTCCCTGCCCGTTTATTTTGCCCCTTCTTCGGCCACGTGCGGGCCTCTGACTGTTGTGGCCTCTCCCGTTGCGGATCACACGTTCCAGAAGCCCAGGCCCAGCGGCCATGGCTCACGGGCCCAGCCGCTCTGCGTCCTGTGGGATCTTCCCAGACTGGGCTACGAAACCGTGTTGACGGCTTCGGCAGGCGGACTCTCAACCACTGCGCCACCAGGGAAACCCCGCTTGCCCATCTTGAAAGGTCCATTCGTGCTGTCTGGAACCTTCCTAAAGTACAGGTTTCTAACGGGCCTGTAGGCAGTGTAGGCAGTACTCGGGGAACAAAGGCATTTTCGCCGAATAAACAGGGTGCTACCGTAGCCCGTTTAGGAGCGGCACATGATTATAGGCCTAACTTGAGCCTGCCTCGGTTGACGCAGTTCACTAAACGCAGGACACCCTGCGAGTAGAAGTTCATTCAGGGAAGGACCCATTGTGTATCTTGAGGGAGAAAGGCTGCTCGTGTTCCACCTGCAACTAAAGGAGACTTCTTCGTGTAACACGGCAGTGTTTTGGGAGAGGAAATGCTTATAGGCCTCACTAGAGCCTGTCTTGTTGGAGGCAGTTTGCTACCCGCAGAAGTCTCTGCGAAAGAAGTTGTTTCACGTCAGGGCCCATTGTGAACCTCCTGTGTCTTTCGACACCTTAAATTTACAGGTAAGTATACTGCATGTTTGCCTGCAAATGCAGGCCTGATGGCACAAGGCGTGTTTCCCATTCTGAAAGTTCTGTTCACGGGGCCTTGAATTTCCCGGAGAGGCATACTGTTCACGGCTCTGTTGAAATTGTAGGCCTGGCTCTGGGAAGAAATGGGGTTTTCGCTACTAAAACATGCTGCTTCCAAGGCCCGGTTGGGAGCTGATGCTGTCATTCTCTATACCTACGTGAAGACCAAAAGTCAGCCGTTGCCTCGAGGTAAGGCCCTGAATTGCCCTGCTGAAGCAGAGGCATGCAGCAGTTTCAAAATGGACTTCGTCGCAGTGCAGGAAGGCTTTTTTTCTTCTTCTTCTTCTTTGTACACGGGGCTCTCACTGTTGTGGCCTCTCCCGCTCCGGAGCAGAGACTACAGACGCGCAGGCTCAGCGGCCTGGGCTCTCGGGCCTATTCATTCAAGGGCATGTTGGAACCTCCCGGTCCGGGGCACGAACTCGTGTCTCCTGCATCGGCAGGCAGACCCTCCACCACTGCGCCACCGGGGAAGCCCGACTTTCTGCATTATTGTAACGTTAGCACACATTTCCGGACACATAGAACACTCGCGTGGGCACCCTATTCCCTGCAAGGACACTGAGTAGCGGCAGGCTCCACTCTTCTGCTCAGAAACATCCAGGCCCGGAAGCCATTCCCAGTCACTCTGTGTATGCCGAGCGTAGGGAAACACACGGCACTCTCCCCTGGGACAGCTAGATTTCGTCAGCACACCAACAACTCCAGGAAGTCCGTTCTCTCGCGTGCTACAGGCCATAGAGGTCTTCCTCATTGCCCTCATCTGAGCTGCACCAGGAAAAACCATCTGCTTCGCATTCTATCTACGAACTCGTACTCGAAGACACCATACGATGAGGACATAGCCGGCATGCATTCCTACTGTAATGAAAGCACAGAATTCTTCCTGTTAAACTGCAGCATTTCAGAAGAGACTAAGGACCGAGAGCCCACTTAAGAGAGTTCCGGGATGAGGGAGCTGCCTGCATGTTGAACACCCTATGAAGAAAAGTTGATTCAGGGAGGGTACTAGTGTGTAGCTAGAGCCTCCTTTGACTTGTGAGAAAACACAAGGATATAGGCTGCATGTTCACTGGAGACGGAGGCCAGATGGCAGAAATCTACCCTGCCCTTTTATTTTCCATATGCGGGCCTCTAACTGCTGTGGCCTCTCCCGTTGCGGATCCCAGGCTCCAGAAGCGCGGGCCCAGCGGCCATGGCTCACGGGCCCAGCCGCCTCTGCGTCCTGTGTGATCTCCCCGGGACGGGCCACGAACCTGTGTACCCCGCTTCGGCAGGCAGACTCTCAAACACTGCGCCACCAGGGAAGCCCGAAGGTCTGCATTTCTCTACCGTTAGCACACGTCGCCGGACACTTAGAACACTCGCGTTGGCACCCTCGTCCCTGTGAGGACACTGAGGAGCTGCAGGCTCCAGTGTTCCGCTTAGAAACATCCAGGCCCGGATGCACTTCCCGATCTCTCCGTGTATGCCGAGTGCGTGGCAACAAACTGCACTCTTCCTTGGGACAGCTAGATTTCGTCAGCACGCCCAGCGCTCCAGGAAGTCCGCTCTCTCACGTCCTACGTGCCACAGAAGTCTTCCTCATTGCCCTCATCTGAGCTGCACCGGGAAAAAGCATCTGCTTCGCATTCTATCTACGAACTCGTACTCGAAGACACCATACGATGAGGACATAGCCGGCATGCATTCCTACTGTAATGAAAGCACAGAATTCTTCCTGTTAAACTGCAGCATTTCAGAAGAGACTAAGGACCGAGAGCCCACTTAAGAGAGTTCCGGGATGAGGGAGCTGCCTGCATGTTGAACACCCTATGAAGAAAAGTTGATTCAGGGAGGGTACTAGTGTGTAGCTAGAGCCTCCTTTGACTTGTGAGAAAACACAATGATATAGGCTGCATGTTCACTGGAGACGGAGGACAGATGGCAGAAATCTTCCCTGCCCGTTTATTTTGCCCCTTCTTCGGCCACGTGCGGGCCTCTGACTGTTGTGGCCTCTCCCGTTGCGGATCACACGTTCCAGAAGCCCAGGCCCAGCGGCCATGGCTCACGGGCCCAGCCGCTCTGCGTCCTGTGGGATCTTCCCAGACTGGGCTACGAAACCGTGTTGACGGCTTCGGCAGGCGGACTCTCAACCACTGCGCCACCAGGGAAACCCCGCTTGCCCATCTTGAAAGGTCCATTCGTGCTGTCTGGAACCTTCCTAAAGTACAAGTTTCTAACGGGCCTGTAGGCAGTGTAGGCAGTACTCGGGGAACAAAGGCATTTTCGCCGAATATACAGGGTGCTACCGTAGCCCGTTTAGGAGCGGCACATGATTATAGGCCTAACTTGAGCCTGCCTCGGTTGACGCAGTTCACTAAACGCAGGACACCCTGCGAGTAGAAGTTCATTCAGGGAAGGACCCATTGTGTATCTTGAGGGAGAAAGGCTGCTCGTGTTCCACCTGCAACTAAAGGAGACTTCTTCGTGTAACACGGCAGTGTTTTGGGAGAGGAAATGCTTATAGGCCTCACTAGAGCCTGTCTTGTTGGAGGCAGTTTGCTACCCGCAGAAGTCTCTGCGAAAGAAGTTGATTCACGTCAGGGCCCATTGTGAACCTCCTGTGTCTTTCGACACCTTAAATTTACAGGTAAGTATACTGCATGTTTGCCTGCAAATGCAGGCCTGATGGCACAAGGCGTGTTTCCCATTCTGAAAGTTCTGTTCACGGGGCCTTGAATTTCCCGGAGAGGCATACTGTTCACGGCTCTGTTGAAATTGTAGGCCTGGCTCTGGGAAGAAATGGTGTTTTCGCTACTAAAACATGCTGCTTCCAAGGCCCGGTTGGGAGCTCATGCTCTCATTCTCTATACCTACGTGAAGACCAAAAGTCAGCCGTTGCCTCGAGGTAAGGCCCTGAATTGCCCTGCTGAAGCGGAGGCATGCAGCAGTTTCAAAATGGACTTCGTCGCAGTGCAGGAAGGCTTTTTTTCTTCTTCTTCTTCTTTGTACACGGGGCTCTCACTGTTGTGGCCTCTCCCGCTCCGGAGCAGAGACTACAGACGCGCAGGCTCAGCGGCCTGGGCTCTCGGGCCTATTCATTCAAGGGCATGTTGGAACCTCCCGGTCCGGGGCACGAACTCGTGTCTCCTGCATCGGCAGGCAGACCCTCCACCACTGCGCCACCGGGGAAGCCCGACTTTCTGCATTATTGTAACGTTAGCACACATTTCCGGACACATAGAACACTCGCGTGGGCACCCTATTCCCTGCAAGGACACTGAGTAGCGGCAGGCTCCACTCTTCTGCTCAGAAACATCCAGGCCCGGAAGCCATTCCCAGTCACTCTGTGTATGCCGAGCGTAGGGAAACACACGGCACTCTCCCCTGGGACAGCTAGATTTCGTCAGCACACCAACAACTCCAGGAAGTCCGTTCTCTCGCGTGCTACAGGCCATAGAGGTCTTCCTCATTGCCCTCATCTGAGCTGCACCAGGAAAAACCATCTGCTTCGCATTCTATCTACGAACTCGTACTCGAAGACACCATACGATGAGGACATAGCCGGCATGCATTCCTACTGTAATGAAAGCACAGAATTCTTCCTGTTAAACTGCAGCATTTCAGAAGAGACTAAGGACCGAGAGCCCACTTAAGAGAGTTCCGGGATGAGGGAGCTGCCTGCATGTTGAACACCCTATGAAGAAAAGTTGATTCAGGGAGGGTACTAGTGTGTAGCTAGAGCCTCCTTTGACTTGTGAGAAAACACAAGGATATAGGCTGCATGTTCACTGGAGACGGAGGCCAGATGGCAGAAATCTACCCTGCCCTTTTATTTTCCATATGCGGGCCTCTAACTGCTGTGGCCTCTCCCGTTGCGGATCCCAGGCTCCAGAAGCGCGGGCCCAGCGGCCATGGCTCACGGGCCCAGCCGCCTCTGCGTCCTGTGTGATCTCCCCGGGACGGGCCACGAACCTGTGTACCCCGCTTCGGCAGGCAGACTCTCAAACACTGCGCCACCAGGGAAGCCCGAAGGTCTGCATTTCTCTACCGTTAGCACACGTCGCCGGACACTTAGAACACTCGCGTTGGCACCCTCGTCCCTGTGAGGACACTGAGGAGCTGCAGGCTCCAGTGTTCCGCTTAGAAACATCCAGGCCCGGATGCACTTCCCGATCTCTCCGTGTATGCCGAGTGCGTGGCAACAAACTGCACTCTTCCTTGGGACAGCTAGATTTCGTCAGCACGCCCAGAGCTCCAGGAAGTCCGCTCTCTCACGTCCTACGTGCCACAGAAGTCTTCCTCATTGCCCTCATCTGAGCTGCACCGGGAAAAACCATCTGCTTCGCATTCTATCTACGAACTCGTACTCGAAGACACCATACGATGAGGACATAGCCGGCATGCATTCCTACTGTAATGAAAGCACAGAATTCTTCCTGTTAAACTGCAGCATTTCAGAAGAGACTAAGGACCGAGAGCCCACTTAAGAGAGTTCCGGGATGAGGGAGCTGCCTGCATGTTGAACACCCTATGAAGAAAAGTTGATTCAGGGAGGGTACTAGTGTGTAGCTAGAGCCTCCTTTGACTTGTGAGAAAACACAGGGTTATAGCTGCATGTTCACTGGAGACGGAGGCCAGATGGCAGAAATCTTCCCTGCCCGTTTATTTTGCCCCTTCTTCGGCCACGTGCGGGCCTCTGACTGTTGTGGCCTCTCCCGTTGCGGATCACACGTTCCAGAAGCCCAGGCCCAGCGGCCATGGCTCACGGGCCCAGCCGCTCTGCGTCCTGTGGGATCTTCCCAGACTGGGCTACGAAACCGTGTTGACGGCTTCGGCAGGCGGACTCTCAACCACTGCGCCACCAGGGAAACCCCGCTTGCCCATCTTGAAAGGTCCATTCGTGCTGTCTGGAACCTTCCTAAAGTACAGGTTTCTAACGGGCCTGTAGGCAGTGTAGGCAGTACTCGGGGAACAAAGGCATTTTCGCCGAATATACAGGGTGCTACCGTAGCCCGTTTAGGAGCGGCACATGATTATAGGCGTAACTTGAGCCTGCCTCGGTTGACGCAGTTCACTAAACGCAGGACACCCTGCGAGTAGAAGTTCATTCAGGGAAGGACCCATTGTGTATCTTGAGGGAGAAAGGCTGCTCGTGTTCCACCTGCAACTAAAGGAGACTTCTTCGTGTAACACGGCAGTGTTTTGGGAGAGGAAATGCTTATAGGCCTCACTAGAGCCTGTCTTGTTGGAGGCAGTTTGCTACCCGCAGAAGTCTCTGCGAAAGAAGTTGTTTCACGTCAGGGCCCATTGTGAACCTCCTGTGTCTTTCGACACCTTAAATTTACAGGTAAGTATACTGCATGTTTGCCTGCAAATGCAGGCCTGATGGCACAAGGCGTGTTTCCCATTCTGAAAGTTCTGTTCACGGGGCCTTGAATTTCCCAGAGAGGCATACTGTTCACGGCTCTGTTGAAATTGTAGGCCTGGCTCTGGGAAGAAATGGGGTTTTCGCTACTAAAACATGCTGCTTCCAAGGCCCGGTTGGGAGCTGATGCTGTCATTCTCTATACCTACGTGAAGACCAAAAGTCAGCCGTTGCCTCGAGGTAAGGCCCTGAATTGCCCTGCTGAAGCGGAGGCATGCAGCAGTTTCAAAATGGACTTCGTCGCAGTGCAGGAAGGCTTTTTTTCTTCTTCTTCTTCTTTGTACACGGGGCTCTCACTGTTGTGGCCTCTCCCGCTCCGGAGCAGAGACTACAGACGCGCAGGCTCAGCGGCCTGGGCTCTCGGGCCTATTCATTCAAGGGCATGTTGGAACCTCCCGGTCCGGGGCACGAACTCGTGTCTCCTGCATCGGCAGGCAGACCCTCCACCACTGCGCCACCGGGGAAGCCCGACTTTCTGCATTATTGTAACGTTAGCACACATTTCCGGACACATAGAACACTCGCGTGGGCACCCTATTCCCTGCAAGGACACTGAGTAGCGGCAGGCTCCACTCTTCTGCTCAGAAACATCCAGTCCCGGAAGCCATTCCCAGTCACTCTGTGTATGCCGAGCGTAGGGAAACACACGGCACTCTCCCCTGGGACAGCTAGATTTCGTCAGCACACCAACAACTCCAGGAAGTCCGTTCTCTCGCGTGCTACAGGCCATAGAGGTCTTCCTCATTGCCCTCATCTGAGCTGCACCGGGAAAAACCCTCTGCTTCGCATTCTATCTACGAACTCGTTCTCGAAGACACCATACGATGAGGACATAGCCGGCATGCATTCCTACTGAAATGAAAGCACAGAATTCTTCCTGTTAAACTGCAGCATTTCAGAAGAGGCTAAGGACCGAGAGCCTACGTAAGAGAGTTCCGGGATGAGGGAGCTGCCTGCATGTTGAACACCCTATGAAGAAAAGTTGATTCAGGGAGGGTACTAGTGTGTAGCTAGAGCCTCCTTTGACTTGTGAGAAAACACAAGGATATAGGCTGCATGTTCACTGGAGACGGAGGCCAGATGGCAGAAATCTACCCTGCCCTTTTATTTTCCATATGCGGGCCTCTAACTGCTGTGGCCTCTCCCGTTGCGGATCCCAGGCTCCAGAAGCGCGGGCCCAGCGGCCATGGCTCACGGGCCCAGCCGCCTCTGCGTCCTGTGCGATCTCCCCGGGACGGGCCACGAACCTGTGTACCCCGCTTCGGCAGGCAGACTCTCAAACACTGCGCCACCAGGGAAGCCCGAAGGTCTGCATTTCTCTACCGTTAGCACACGTCGCCGGACACTTAGAACACTCGCGTTGGCACCCTCGTCCCTGTGAGGACACTGAGGAGCTGCAGGCTCCAGTGTTCCGCTTAGAAACATCCAGGCCCGGATGCACTTCCCGATCTCTCCGTGTATGCCGAGTGCGTGGCAACAAACTGCACTCTTCCTTGGGACAGCTAGATTTCGTCAGCACGCCCAGCGCTCCAGGAAGTCCGCTCTCTCACGTCCTACGTGCCACAGAAGTCTTCCTCATTGCCCTCATCTGAGCTGCACCGGGAAAAAGCATCTGCTTCGCATTCTATCTACGAACTCGTACTCGAAGACACCATATGATGAGGACATAGCCGGCATGCATTCCTACTGTAATGAAAGCACAGAATTCTTCCTGTTAAACTGCAGCATTTCAGAAGAGACTAAGGACCGAGAGCCCACTTAAGAGAGTTCCGGGATGAGGGAGCTGCCTGCATGTTGAACACCCTATGAAGAAAAGTTGATTCAGGGAGGGTACTAGTGTGTAGCTAGAGCCTCCTATGACTTGTGAGAAAACACAGGGTTATAGCTGCATGTTCACTGGAGACGGAGGCCAGATGGCAGAAATCTTCCCTGCCCGTTTATTTTGCCCCTTCTTCGGCCACGTGCGGGCCTCTGACTGTTGTGGCCTCTCCCGTTGCGGATCACACGTTCCAGAAGCCCAGGCCCAGCGGCCATGGCTCACGGGCCCAGCCGCTCTGCGTCCTGTGGGATCTTCCCAGACTGGGCTACGAAACCGTGTTGACGGCTTCGGCAGGCGGACTCTCAACCACTGCGCCACCAGGGAAACCCCGCTTGCCCATCTTGAAAGGTCCATTCGTGCTGTCTGGAACCTTCCTAAAGTACAGGTTTCTAACGGGCCTGTAGGCAGTGTAGGCAGTACTCGGGGAACAAAGGCATTTTCGCCGAATATACAGGGTGCTACCGTAGCCCGTTTAGGAGCGGCACATGATTATAGGCCTAACTTGAGCCTGCCTCGGTTGACGCAGTTCACTAAACGCAGGACACCCTGCGAGTAGAAGTTCATTCAGGGAAGGACCCATTGTGTATCTTGAGGGAGAAAGGCTGCTCGTGTTCCACCTGCAACTAAAGGAGACTTCTTCGTGTAACACGGCAGTGTTTTGGGAGAGGAAATGCTTATAGGCCTCACTAGAGCCTGTCTTGTTGGAGGCAGTTTGCTACCCGCAGAAGTCTCTGCGAAAGAAGTTGATTCACGTCAGGGCCCATTGTGAACCTCCTGTGTCTTTCGACACCTTAAATTTACAGGTAAGTATACTGCATGTTTGCCTGCAAATGCAGGCCTGATGGCACAAGGCGTGTTTCCCATTCTGAAAGTTCTGTTCACGGGGCCTTGAATTTCCCGGAGAGGCATACTGTTCACGGCTCTGTTGAAATTGTAGGCCTGGCTCTGGGAAGAAATGGGGTTTTCGCTACTAAAACATGCTGCTTCCAAGGCCCGGTTGGGAGCTGATGCTGTCATTCTCTATACCTACGTGAAGACCAAAAGTCAGCCGTTGCCTCGAGGTAAGGCCCTGAATTGCCCTGCTGAAGCGGAGGCATGCAGCAGTTTCAAAATGGACTTCGTCGCATTGCAGGAAGGCTTTTTTTCTTCTTCTTCTTCTTTGTACACGGGGCTCTCACTGTTGTGGCCTCTCCCGCTCCGGAGCAGAGACTACAGACGCGCAGGCTCAGCGGCCTGGGCTCTCGGGCCTATTCATTCAAGGGCATGTTGGAACCTCCCGGTCCGGGGCACGAACTCGTGTCTCCTGCATCGGCAGGCAGACCCTCCACCACTGCGCCACCGGGGAAGCCCGACTTTCTGCATTATTGTAACGTTAGCACACATTTCCGGACACATAGAACACTCGCGTGGGCACCCTATTCCCTCCAAGGACACTGAGTAGCGGCAGGCTCCACTCTTCTGCTCAGAAACATCCAGGCCTGGAAGCCATTCCCAGTCACTCTGTGTATGCCGAGCGTAGGGAAACACACGGCACTCTCCCCTGGGACAGCTAGATTTCGTCAGCACACCAACAACTCCAGGAAGTCCGTTCTCTCGCGTGCTACAGGCCATAGAGGTCTTCCTCATTGCCCTCATCTGAGCTGCACCGGGAAAAACCATCTGCTTCGCATTCTATCTACGAACTCGTACTCGAAGACACCATACGATGAGGACATAGCCGGCATGCATTCCTACTGTAATGAAAGCACAGAATTCTTCCTGTTAAACTGCAGCATTTCAGAAGAGACTAAGGACCGAGAGCCTACTTAAGAGAGTTCCGGGATGAGGGAGCTGCCTGCATGTTGAACACCCTATGAAGAAAAGTTGATTCAGGGAGGGTACTAGTGTGTAGCTAGAGCCTCCTTTGACTTGTGAGAAAACACAAGGATATAGGCTGCATGTTCACTGGAGACGGAGGCCAGATGGCAGAAATCTTCCCTGCCCGTTTATTTTGCCCCTTCTTCGGCCACGTGCGGGCCTCTGACTGTTGTGGCCTCTCCCGTTGCGGATCACACGTTCCAGAAGCCCAGGCCCAGCGGCCATGGCTCACGGGCCCAGCCGCTCTGCGTCCTGTGGGATCTTCCCAGACTGGGCTACGAAACCGTGTTGACGGCTTCGGCAGGCGGACTCTCAACCACTGCGCCACCAGGGAAACCCCGCTTGCCCATCTTGAAAGGTCCATTCGTGCTGTCTGGAACCTTCCTAAAGTACAGGTTTCTAACGGGCCTGTAGGCAGTGTAGGCAGTACTCGGGGAACAAAGGCATTTTCGCCGAATATACAGGGTGCTACCGTAGCCCGTTTAGGAGCGGCACATGATTATAGGCCTAACTTGAGCCTGCCTCGGTTGACGCAGTTCACTAAACGCAGGACACCCTGCGAGTAGAAGTTCATTCAGGGAAGGACCCATTGTGTATCTTGAGGGAGAAAGGCTGCTCGTGTTCCACCTGCAACTAAAGGAGACTTCTTCGTGTAACACGACAGTGTTTTGGGAGAGGAAATGCTTATAGGCCTCACTAGAGCCTGTCTTGTTGGAGGCAGTTTGCTACCCGCAGAAGTCTCTGCGAAAGAAGTTGATTCACGTCAGGGCCCATTGTGAACCTCCTGTGTCTTTCGACACCTTAAATTTACAGGTAAGTATACTGCATGTTTGCCTGCAAATGCAGGCCTGATGGCACAAGGCGTGTTTCCCATTCTGAAAGTTCTGTTCACGGGGCCTTGAATTTCCCGGAGAGGCATACTGTTCACGGCTCTGTTGAAATTGTAGGCCTGGCTCTGGGAAGAAATGGGGTTTTCGCTACTAAAACATGCTGCTTCCAAGGCCCGGTTGGGAGCTGATGCTGTCATTCTCTATACCTACGTGAAGACCAAAAGTCAGCCGTTGCCTCGAGGTAAGGCCCTGAATTGCCCTGCTGAAGCGGAGGCATGCAGCAGTTTCAAAATGGACTTCGTCGCAGTGCAGGAAGGCTTTTTTTCTTCTTCTTCTTCTTTGTACACGGGGCTCTCACTGTTGTGGCCTCTCCCGCTCCGGAGCAGAGACTACAGACGCGCAGGCTCAGCGGCCTGGGCTCTCGGGCCTATTCATTCAAGGGCATGTTGGAACCTCCCGGTCCGGGGCACGAACTCGTGTCTCCTGCATCGGCAGGCAGACCCTCCACCACTGCGCCACCGGGGAAGCCCGACTTTCTGCATTATTGTAACGTTAGCACACATTTCCGGACACATAGAACACTCGCGTGGGCACCCTATTCCCTGCAAGGACACTGAGTAGCGGCAGGCTCCACTCTTCTGCTCAGAAACATCCAGGCCCGGAAGCCATTCCCAGTCACTCTGTGTATGCCGAGCGTAGGGAAACACACGGCACTCTCCCCTGGGACAGCTAGATTTCGTCAGCACACCAACAACTCCAGGAAGTCCGTTCTCTCGCGTGCTACAGGCCATAGAGGTCTTCCTCATTGCCCTCATCTGAGCTGCACCGGGAAAAACCATCTGCTTCGCATTCTATCTACGAACTCGTACTCGAAGACACCATACGATGAGGACATAGCCGGCATGCATTCCTACTGTAATGAAAGCACAGAATTCTTCCTGTTAAACTGCAGCATTTCAGAAGAGACTAAGGACCGAGAGCCCACTTAAGAGAGTTCCGGGATGAGGGAGCTGCCTGCATGTTGAACACCCTATGAAGAAAAGTTGATTCAGGGAGGGTACTAGTGTGTAGCTAGAGCCTCCTTTGACTTGTGAGAAAACACAAGGATATAGGCTGCATGTTCACTGGAGACGGAGGCCAGATGGCAGAAATCTACCCTGCCCTTTTATTTTCCATATGCGGGCCTCTAACTGCTGTGGCCTCTCCCGTTGCGGATCCCAGGCTCCAGAAGCGCGGGCCCAGCGGCCATGGCTCACGGGCCCAGCCGCCTCTGCGTCCTGTGCGATCTCCCCGGGACGGGCCACGAACCTGTGTACCCCGCTTCGGCAGGCAGACTCAAACACTGCGCCACCAGGGAAGCCCGAAGTTCTGCATTTCTTTACCGTTAACACACGTCGCCGGACACTTAGAACACTCGCGTTGGCACCCTCGTCCCTGTGAGGACACTGAGGAGCTGCAGGCTCCAGTGTTCCGCTTAGAAACATCCAGGCCCGGATGCACTTCCCGATCTCTCCGTGTATGCCGAGTGCGTGGCAACAAACTGCACTCTTCCTTGGGACAGCTAGATTTCGTCAGCACGCCCAGAGCTCCAGGAAGTCCGCTCTCTCACGTCCTACGTGCCACAGAAGTCTTCCTCATTGCCCTCATCTGAGCTGCACCGGGAAAAAGCATCTGCTTCGCATTCTATCTACGAACTCGTACTCGAAGACACCATACGATGAGGACATAGCCGGCATGCATTCCTACTGTAATGAAAGCACAGAATTCTTCCTGTTAAACTGCAGCATTTCAGAAGAGACTAAGGACCGAGAGCCCACTTAAGAGAGTTCCGGGATGAGGGAGCTGCCTGCATGTTGAACACCCTATGAAGAAAAGTTGATTCAGGGAGGGTACTAGTGTGTAGCTAGAGCCTCCTTTGACTTGTGAGAAAACACAGGGTTATAGCTGCATGTTCACTGGAGACGGAGGCCAGATGGCAGAAATCTTCCCTGCCCGTTTATTTTGCCCCTTCTTCGGCCACGTGCGGGCCTCTGACTGTTGTGGCCTCTCCCGTTGCGGATCACACGTTCCAGAAGCCCAGGCCCAGCGGCCATGGCTCACGGGACCAGCCGCTCTGCGTCCTGTGGGATCTTCCCAGACTGGGCTACGAAACCGTGTTGGCGGCTTCGGCAGGCGGACTCTCAACCACTGCGCCACCAGGGAAACCCCGCTTGCCCATCTTGAAAGGTCCATTCGTGCTGTCTGGAACCTTCCTAAAGTACAGGTTTCTAACGGGCCTGTAGGCAGTGTAGGCAGTACTCGGGGAACAAAGGCATTTTCGCCGAATATACAGGGTGCTACCGTAGCCCGTTTAGGAGCGGCACATTATTATAGGCCTAACTTGAGCCTGCCTCGGTTGACGCAGTTCGCTAAACGCAGGACACCCTGCGAGTAGAAGTTCATTCAGGGAAGGACCCATTGTGTATCTTGAGGGAGAAAGGCTGCTCGTGTTCCACCTGCAACTAAAGGAGACTTCTTCGTGTAACACGGCAGTGTTTTGGGAGAGGAAATGCTTATAGGCCTCACTAGAGCCTGTCTTGTTGGAGGCAGTTTGCTACCCGCAGAAGTCTCTGCGAAAGAAGTTGTTTCACGTCAGGGCCCATTGTGAACCTCCTGTGTCTTTCGACACCTTAAATTTACAGGTAAGTATACTGCATGTTTGCCTGCAAATGCAGGCCTGATGGCACAAGGCGTGTTTCCCATTCTGAAAGTTCTGTTCACGGGGCCTTGAATTTCCCAGAGAGGCATACTGTTCACGGCTCTGTTGAAATTGTAGGCCTGGCTCTGGGAAGAAATGGGGTTTTCGCTACTAAAACATGCTGCTTCCAAGGCCCGGTTGGGAGCTGATGCTGTCATTCTCTATACCTACGTGAAGACCAAAAGTCAGCCGTTGCCTCGAGGTAAGGCCCTGAATTGCCCTGCTGAAGCGGAGGCATGCAGCAGTTTCAAAATGGACTTCGTCGCAGTGCAGGAAGGCTTTTTTTCTTCTTCTTCTTCTTTGTACACGGGGCTCTCACTGTTGTGGCCTCTCCCGCTCCGGAGCAGAGACTACAGACGCGCAGGCTCAGCGGCCTGGGCTCTCGGGCCTATTCATTCAAGGGCATGTTGGAACCTCCCGGTCCGGGGCACGAACTCGTGTCTCCTGCATCGGCAGGCAGACCCTCCACCACTGCGCCACCGGGGAAGCCCGACTTTCTGCATTATTGTAACGTTAGCACACATTTCCGGACACATAGAACACTCGCGTGGGCACCCTATTCCCTGCAAGGACACTGAGTAGCGGCAGGCTCCACTCTTCTGCTCAGAAACATCCAGGCCCGGAAGCCATTCCCAGTCACTCTGTGTATGCCGAGCGTAGGGAAACACACGGCACTCTCCCCTGGGACAGCTAGATTTCGTCAGCACACCAACAACTCCAGGAAGTCCGTTCTCTCGCGTGCTACAGGCCATAGAGGTCTTCCTCATTGCCCTCATCTGAGCTGCACCGGGAAAAACCATCTGCTTCGCATTCTATCTACGAACTCGTTCTCGAAGACACCATACGATGAGGACATAGCCGGCATGCATTCCTACTGTAATGAAAGCACAGAATTCTTCCTGTTAAACTGCAGCATTTCAGAAGAGACTAAGGACCGAGAGCCCACTTAAGAGAGTTCCGGGATGAGGGAGCTGCCTGCATGTTGAACACCTTATGAAGAAAAGTTGATTCAGGGAGGGTACTAGTGTGTAGCTAGAGCCTCCTTTGACTTGTGAGAAAACACAAGGATATAGGCTGCATGTTCACTGGAGACGGAGGCCAGATGGCAGAAATCTACCCTGCCCTTTTATTTTCCATATGCGGGCCTCTAACTGCTGTGGCCTCTCCGGTTGCGGATCCCAGGCTCCAGAAGCGCGGGCCCAGCGGCCATGGCTCACGGGCCCAGCCGCCTCTGCGTCCTGTGCGATCTCCCCGGGACGGGCCACGAACCTGTGTACCCCGCTTCGGCAGGCAGACTCTCAAACACTGCGCCACCAGGGAAGCCCGAAGTTCTGCATTTCTTTACCGTTAGCACACGTCGCCGGACACTTAGAACACTCGCGTTGGCACCCTCGTCCCTGTGAGGACACTGAGGAGCTGCAGGCTCCAGTGTTCCGCTTAGAAACATCCAGGCCCGGATGCACTTCCCGATCTCTCCGTGTATGCCGAGTGCGTGGCAACAAACTGCACTCTTCCTTGGGACAGCTAGATTTCGTCAGCACGCCCAGCGCTCCAGGAAGTCCGCTCTCTCACGTCCTACGTGCCACAGAAGTCTTCCTCATTGCCCTCATCTGAGCTGCACCGGGAAAAACCATCTGCTTCGCATTCTATCTACGAACTCGTACTCGAAGACACCATACGATGAGGACATAGCCGGCATGCATTCCTACTGTAATGAAAGCACAGAATTCTTCCTGTTAAACTGCAGCATTTCAGAAGAGACTAAGGACCGAGAGCCCACTTAAGAGAGTTCCGGGATGAGGGAGCTGCCTGCATGTTGAACACCCTATGAAGAAAAGTTGATTCAGGGAGGGTACTAGTGTGTAGCTAGAGCCTCCTTTGACTTGTGAGAAAACACAGGGTTATAGCTGCATGTTCACTGGAGACGGAGGCCAGATGGCAGAAATCTTCCCTGCCCGTTTATTTTGCCCCTTCTTCGGCCACGTGCGGGCCTCTGACTGTTGTGGCCTCTCCCGTTGCGGATCACACGTTCCAGAAGCCCAGGCCCAGCGGCCATGGCTCACGGGCCCAGCCGCTCGGCGTCCTGTGGGATCTTCCCAGACTGGGCTACGAAACCGTGTTGACGGCTTCGGCAGGCGAACTCTCAACCACTGCGCCACCAGGGAAACCCCGCTTGCCCATCTTGAAAGGTCCATTCGTGCTGTCTGGAACCTTCCTAAAGTACAGGTTTCTAACGGGCCTGTAGGCAGTGTAGGCAGTACTCGGGGAACAAAGGCATTTTCGCCGAATATACAGGGTGCTACCGTAGCCCGTTTAGGAGCGGCACATGATTATAGGCCTAACTTGAGCCTGCCTCGGTTGACGCAGTTCACTAAACGCAGGACACCCTGCGAGTAGAAGTTCATTCAGGGAAGGACCCATTGTGTATCTTGAGGGAGAAAGGCTGCTCGTGTTCCACCTGCAACTAAAGGAGACTTCTTCGTGTAACACGGCAGTGTTTTGGGAGAGGAAATGCTTATAGGCCTCACTAGAGCCTGTCTTGTTGGAGGCAGTTTGCTACCCGCAGAAGTCTCTGCGAAAGAAGTTGATTCACGTCAGGGCCCATTGTGAACCTCCTGTGTCTTTCGACACCTTAAATTTACAGGTAAGTATACTGCATGTTTGCCTGCAAATGCAGGCCTGATGGCACAAGGCGTGTTTCCCATTCTGAAAGTTCTGTTCACGGGGCCTTGAATTTCCCGGAGAGGCATACTGTTCACGGCTCTGTTGAAATTGTAGGCCTGGCTCTGGGAAGAAATGGGGTTTTCGCTACTAAAACATGCTGCTTCCAAGGCCCGGTTGGGAGCTGATGCTGTCATTCTCTATACCTACGTGAAGACCAAAAGTCAGCCGTTGCCTCGAGGTAAGGCCCTGAATTGCCCTGCTGAAGCGGAGGCATGCAGCAGTTTCAAAATGGACTTCGTCGCAGTGCAGGAAGGCTTTTTTTCTTCTTCTTCTTCTTTGTACACGGGGCTCTCACTGTTGTGGCCTCTCCCGCTCCGGAGCAGAGACTACAGACGCGCAGGCTCAGCGGCCTGGGCTCTCGGGCCTATTCATTCAAGGGCATGTTGGAACCTCCCGGTCCGGGGCACGAACTCGTGTCTCCTGCATCGGCAGGCAGACCCTCCACCACTGCGCCACCGGGGAAGCCCGACTTTCTGCATTATTGTAACGTTAGCACACATTTCCGGACACATAGAACACTCGCGTGGGCACCCTATTCCCTGCAAGGACACTGAGTAGCGGCAGGCTCCACTCTTCTGCTCAGAAACATCCAGTCCCGGAAGCCATTCCCAGTCACTCTGTGTATGCCGAGCGTAGGGAAACACACGGCACTCTCCCCTGGGACAGCTAGATTTCGTCAGCACACCAACAACTCCAGGAAGTCCGTTTTCTCGCGTGCTACAGGCCATAGAGGTCTTCCTCATTGCCCTCATCTGAGCTGCACCGGGAAAAACCATCTGCTTCGCATTCTATCTACGAACTCGTACTCGAAGACACCATACGATGAGGACATAGCCGGCATGCATTCCTACTGTAATGAAAGCACAGAATTCTTCCTGTTAAACTGCAGCATTTCAGAAGAGACTAAGGACCGAGAGCCCACTTAAGAGAGTTCCGGGATGAGGGAGCTGCCTGCATGTTGAACACCCTATGAAGAAAAGTTGATTCAGGGAGGGTACTAGTGTGTAGCTAGAGCCTCCTTTGACTTGTGAGAAAACACAGGGTTATAGCTGCATGTTCACTGGAGACGGAGGCCAGATGGCAGAAATCTTCCCTGCCCGTTTATTTTGCCCCTTCTTCGGCCACGTGCGGGCCTCTGACTGTTGTGGCCTCTCCCGTTGCGGATCACACGTTCCAGAAGCCCAGGCCCAGCGGCCATGGCTCACGGGCCCAGCCGCTCTGCGTCCTGTGGGATCTTCCCAGACTGGGCTACGAAACCGTGTTGACGGCTTCGGCAGGCGGACTCTCAACCACTGCGCCACCAGGGAAACCCCGCTTGCCCATCTTGAAAGGTCCATTCGTGCTGTCTGGAACCTTCCTAAAGTACAGGTTTCTAACGGGCCTGTAGGCAGTGTAGGCAGTACTCGGGGAACAAAGGCATTTTCGCCGAATATACAGGGTGCTACCGTAGCCCGTTTAGGAGCGGCACATGATTATAGGCCTAACTTGAGCCTGCCTCGGTTGACGCAGTTCGCTAAACGCAGGACACCCTGCGAGTAGAAGTTCATTCAGGGAAGGACCCATTGTGTATCTTGAGGGAGAAAGGCTGCTCGTGTTCCGCCTGCAACTAAAGGAGACTTCTTCGTGTAACACGGCAGTGTTTTGGGAGAGGAAATGCTTATAGGCCTCACTAGAGCCTGTCTTGTTGGAGGCAGTTTGCTACCCGCAGAAGTCTCTGCGAAAGAAGTTGTTTCACGTCAGGGCCCATTGTGAACCTCCTGTGTCTTTCGACACCTTAAATTTACAGGTAAGTATACTGCATGTTTGCCTGCAAATGCAGGCCTGATGGCACAAGGCGTGTTTCCCATTCTGAAAGTTCTGTTCACGGGGCCTTGAATTTCCCGGAGAGTCATACTGTTCACGGCTCTGTTGAAATTGTAGGCCTGGCTCTGGGAAGAAATGGGGTTTTCGCTACTAAAACATGCTGCTTCCAAGGCCCGGTTGGGAGCTGATGCTGTCATTCTCTATACCTACGTGAAGACCAAAAGTCAGCCGTTGCCTCGAGGTAAGGCCCTGAATTGCCCCGCTGAAGCGGAGGCATGCAGCAGTTTCAAAATGGACTTCGTCGCAGTGCAGGAAGGCTTTTTTTCTTCTTCTTCTTTGTACACGGGGCTCTCACTGTTGTGGCCTCTCCCGCTCCGGAGCAGAGACTACAGACGCGCAGGCTCAGCGGCCTGGGCTCTCGGGCCTATTCATTCAAGGGCATGTTGGAACCTCCCGGTCCGGGACACGAACTCGTGTCTCCTGCATCGGCAGGCAGACCCTCCACCACTGCGCCACCGGGGAAGCCCGACTTTCTGCATTATTGTAACGTTAGCACACATTTCCGGACACATAGAACACTCGCGTGGGCACCCTATTCCCTGCAAGGACACTGAGTAGCGGCAGGCTCCACTCTTCTGCTCAGAAACATCCAGGCCCGGAAGCCATTCCCAGTCACTCTGTGTATGCCGAGCGTAGGGAAACACACGGCACTCTCCCCTGGGACAGCTAGATTTCGTCAGCACACCAACAACTCCAGGAAGTCCGTTCTCTCGCGTGCTACAGGCCATAGAGGTCTTCCTCATTGCCCTCATCTGAGCTGCACCGGGAAAAACCATCTGCTTCGCATTCTATCTACCAACTCGTACTCGAAGACACCTTACGATGAGGACATAGCCGGCATGCATTCCTACTGTAATGAAAGCACAGAATTCTTCCTGTTAAACTGCAGCATTTCAGAAGAGACTAAGGACCGAGAGCCCACTTAAGAGAGTTCCGGGATGAGGGAGCTGCCTGCATGTTGAACACCCTATGAAGAAAAGTTGATTCAGGGAGGGTACTAGTGTGTAGCTAGAGCCTCCTTTGACTTGTGAGAAAACACAAGGATATAGGCTGCATGTTCACTGGAGATGGAGGCCAGATGGCAGAAATCTACCCTGCCCTTTTATTTTCCATATGCGGGCCTCTAACTGCTGTGGCCTCTCCTGTTGCGGATCCCAGGCTCCAGAAGCGCGGGCCCAGCGGCCATGGCTCACGGGCCCAGCCGCCTCTGCGTCCTGTGCGATCTCCCCGGGACGGGCCAAGAACCTGTGTACCCCGCTTCGGCAGGCAGACTCTCAAACACTGCGCCACCAGGGAAGCCCGAAGTTCTGCATTTCTTTACCGTTAGCACACGTCGCCGGACACTTAGAACACTCGCGTTGGCACCCTCGTCCCTGTGAGGACACTGAGGAGCTGCAGGCTCCAGTGTTCCGCTTAGAAACATCCAGGCCCGGATGCACTTCCCGATCTCTCCGTGTATGCCGAGTGCGTGGCAACAAACTGCACTCTTCCTTGGGACAGCTAGATTTCGTCAGCACGCCCAGCGCTCCAGGAAGTCCGCTCTCTCACGTCCTACGTGCCACAGAAGTCTTCCTCATTGCCCTCATCTGAGCTGCACCGGGAAAAACCATCTGCTTCGCATTCTATCTACGAACTCGTACTCGAAGACACCATACGATGAGGACATAGCCGGCATGCATTCCTACTGTAATGAAAGCACAGAATTCTTCCTGTTAAACTGCAGCATTTCAGAAGAGACTAAGGACCGAGAGCCCACTTAAGAGAGTTCCGGGATGAGGGAGCTGCCTGCATGTTGAACACCCTATGAAGAAAAGTTGATTCAGGGAGGGTACTAGTGTGTAGCTAGAGCCTCCTTTGACTTGTGAGAAAACACAGGGTTATAGCTGCATGTTCACTGGAGACGGAGGCCAGATGGCAGAAATCTTCCCTGCCCGTTTATTTTGCCCCTTCTTCGGCCACGTGCGGGCCTCTGACTGTTGTGGCCTCTCCCGTTGCGGATCACACGTTCCAGAAGCCCAGGCCCAGCGGCCATGGCTCACGGACCCAGCCGCTCTGCGTCCTGTGGGATCTTCCCAGACTGGGCTACGAAACCGTGTTGACGGCTTCGGCAGGCGGACTCTCAACCACTGCGCCACCAGGGAAACCCCGCTTGCCCATCTTGAAAGGTCCATTCGTGCTGTCTGGAACCTTCCTAAAGTACAGGTTTCTAACGGGCCTGTAGGCAGTGTAGGCAGTACTCGGGGAACAAAGGCATTTTCGCCGAATATACAGGGTGCTACCGTAGCCCGTTTAGGAGCGGCACATGATTATAGGCCTAACTTGAGCCTGCCTCGGTTGACGCAGTTCACTAAACGCAGGACACCCTGCGAGTAGAAGTTCATTCAGGGAAGGACCCATTGTGTATCTTGAGGGAGAAAGGCTGCTCGTGTTCCACCTGCAACTAAAGGAGACTTCTTCGTGTAACACGGCAGTGTTTTCGGAGAGGAAATGCTTATAGGCCTCACTAGAGCCTGTCTTGTTGGAGGCAGTTTGCTACCCGCAGAAGTCTCTGAGAAAGAAGTTGATTCACGTCAGGGCCCATTGTGAACCTCCTGTGTCTTTCGACACCTTAAATTTACAGGTAAGTATACTGCATGTTTGCCTGCAAATGCAGGCCTCATGGCACAAGGCGTGTTTCCCATTCTGAAAGTTCTGTTCACGGGGCCTTGAATTTCCCGGAGAGGCATACTGTTCACGGCTCTGTTGAAATTGTAGGCCTGGCTCTGGGAAGAAATGGGGTTTTCGCTACTAAAACATGCTGCTTCCAAGGCCCGGTTGGGAGCTGATGCTCTCATTCTCTATACCTACGTGAAGACCAAAAGTCAGCCGTTGCCTCGAGGTAAGGCCCTGAATTGCCCTGCTGAAGCGGAGGCATGCAGCAGTTTCAAAATGGACTTCGTCGCAGTGCAGGAAGGCTTTTTTTTTTCTTCTTCTTCTTTGTACACGGGGCTCTCACTGTTGTGGCCTCTCCCGCTCCGGAGCAGAGACTACAGACGCGCAGGCTCAGCGGCCTGGGCTCTCGGGCCTATTCATTCAAGGGCATGTTGGAACCTCCCGGTCCGGGGCACGAACTCGTGTCTCCTGCATCGGCAGGCAGACCCTCCACCACTGCGCCACCGGGGAAGCCCGACTTTCTGCATTATTGTAACGTTAGCACACATTTCCGGACACATAGAACACTCGCGTGGGCACCCTATTCCCTGCAAGGACACTGAGTAGCGGCAGGCTCCACTCTTCTGCTCAGAAACATCCAGGCCCGGAAGCCATTCCCAGTCACTCTGTGTATGCCGAGCGTAGGGAAACACACGGCACTCTCCCCTGGGACAGCTAGATTTCGTCAGCACACCAACAACTCCAGGAAGTCCGTTCTCTCGCGTGCTACAGGCCATAGAGGTCTTCCTCATTGCCCTCATCTGAGCTGCACCAGGAAAAACCATCTGCTTCGCATTCTATCTACAAACTCGTACTCGAAGACACCATACGATGAGGACATAGCCGGCATGCATCCCTACTGTAATGAAAGCACAGAATTCTTCCTGTTAAACTGCAGCATTTCAGAAGAGACTAAGGACCGAGAGCCCACTTAAGAGAGTTCCGGGATGAGGGAGCTGCCTGCATGTTGAACACCCTATGAAGAAAAGTTGATTCAGGGAGGGTATTAGTGTGTAGCTAGAGCCTCCTTTGACTTGTGAGAAAACACAAGGATATAGGCTGCATGTTCACTGGAGACGGAGGCCAGATGGCAGAAATCTACCCTGCCCTTTTATTTTCCATATGCGGGCCTCTAACTGCTGTGGCCTCTCCCGTTGCGGATCCCAGGCTCCAGAAGCGCGGGCCCAGCGGCCATGGCTCACGGGCCCAGCCGCCTCTGCGTCCTGTGCGATCTCCCCGGGACGGGCCACGAACCTGTGTACCCCGCTTCGGCAGGCAGACTCTCAAACACTGCGCCACCAGGGAAGCCCGAAGGTCTGCATTTCTCTACCGTTAGCACTCGTCGCCGGACACTTAGAACACTCGCGTTGGCACCCTCGTCCCTGTGAGGACACTGAGGAGCTGCAGGCTCCAGTGTTCCGCTTAGAAACATCCAGGCCCGGATGCACTTCCCGATCTCTCCGTGTATGCCGAGTGCGTGGCAACAAACTGCACTCTTCCTTGGGACAGCTAGATTTCGTCAGCACGCCCAGCGCTCCAGGAAGTCCGCTCTCTCACGTCCTACGTGCCACAGAAGTCTTCCTCATTGCCCTCATCTGAGCTGCACCGGGAAAAACCATCTGCTTCGCATTCTATCTACGAACTCGTACTCGAAGACACCATACGATGAGGACATAGCCGGCATGCATTCCTACTGTAATGAAAGCACAGAATTCTTCCTGTTAAACTGCAGCATTTCAGAAGAGACTAAGGACCGAGAGCCCACTTAAGAGAGTTCCGGGATGAGGGAGCTGCCTGCATGTTGAACACCCTATGAAGAAAAGTTGATTCAGGGAGGGTACTAGTGTGTAGCTAGAGCCTCCTTTGACTTGTGAGAAAACACAGGGTTATAGCTGCATGTTCACTGGAGACCGAGGCCAGATGGCAGAAATCTTCCCTGCCCGTTTATTTTGCCCCTTCTTCGGCCACGTGCGGGCCTCTGACTGTTGTGGCCTCTCCCGTTGCGGATCACACGTTCCAGAAGCCCAGGCCCAGCGGCCATGGCTCACGGGCCCAGCCGCTCTGCGTCCTGTGGGATCTTCCCAGACTGGGCTACGAAACCGTGTTGACGGCTTCGGCAGGCGGACTCTCAACCACTGCGCCACCAGGGAAACCCCGCTTGCCCATCTTGAAAGGTCCATTCGTGCTGTCTGGAACCTTCCTAAAGTACAGGTTTCTAACGGGCCTGTAGGCAGTGTAGGCAGTACTCGGGGAACAAAGGCATTTTCGCCGAATATACAGGGTGCTACCGTAGCCCGTTTAGGAGCGGCACATGATTATAGGCCTAACTTGAGCCTGCCTCGGTTGACGCAGTTCGCTAAACGCAGGACACCCTGCGAGTAGAAGTTCATTCAGGGAAGGACCCATTGTGTATCTTGAGGGAGAAAGGCTGCTCGTGTTCCACCTGCAACTAAAGGAGACTTCTTCGTGTAACACGGCAGTGTTTTGGGAGAGGAAATGCTTATAGGCCTCACTAGAGCCTGTCTTGTTGGAGGCAGTTTGCTACCCGCAGAAGTCTCTGCGAAAGAAGTTGTTTCACGTCAGGGCCCATTGTGAACCTCCTGTGTCTTTCGACACCTTAAATTTACAGGTAAGTATACTGCATGTTTGCCTGCAAATGCAGGCCTGATGGCACAAGGCGTGTTTCCCATTCTGAAAGTTCTGTTCACGGGGCCTTGAATTTCCCAGAGAGGCATACTGTTCACGGCTCTGTTGAAATTGTAGGCCTGGCTCTGGGAAGAAATGGGGTTTTCGCTACTAAAACATGCTGCTTCCAAGGCCCGGTTGGGAGCTGATGCTGTCATTCTCTATACCTACGTGAAGACCAAAAGTCAGCCGTTGCCTCGAGGTAAGGCCCTGAATTGCCCTGCTGAAGCGGAGGCATGCAGCAGTTTCAAAATGGACTTCGTCGCAGTGCAGGAAGGCTTTTTTTCTTCTTCTTCTTCTTTGTACACGGGGCTCTCACTGTTGTGGCCTCTCCCGCTCCGGAGCAGAGACTACAGACGCGCAGGCTCAGCGGCCTGGGCTCTCGGGCCTATTCATTCAAGGGCATGTTGGAACCTCCCGGTCCGGGGCACGAACTCGTGTCTCCTGCATCGGCAGGCAGACCCTCCACCACTGCGCCACCGGGGAAGCCCGACTTTCTGCATTATTGTAACGTTAGCACACATTTCCGGACACATAGAACACTCGCGTGGGCACCCTATTCCCTGCAAGGACACTGAGTAGCGGCAGGCTCCACTCTTCTGCTCAGAAACATCCAGGCCCGGAAGCCATTCCCAGTCACTCTGTGTATGCCGAGCGTAGGGAAACACACGGCACTCTCCCCTGGGACAGCTAGATTTCGTCAGCACACCAACAACTCCAGGAAGTCCGTTCTCTCGCGTGCTACAGGCCATAGAGGTCTTCCTCATTGCCCTCATCTGAGCTGCACCGGGAAAAACCATCTGCTTCGCATTCTATCTACGAACTCGTACTCGAAGACACCATACGATGAGGACATAGCCGGCATGCATTCCTACTGTAATGAAAGCACAGAATTCTTCCTGTTAAACTGCAGCATTTCAGAAGAGACTAAGGACCGAGAGCCCACTTAAGAGAGTTCCGGGATGAGGGAGCTGCCTGCATGTTGAACACCCTATGAAGAAAAGTTGATTCAGGGAGGGTACTAGTGTGTAGCTAGAGCCTCCTTTGACTTGTGAGAAAACACAAGGATATAGGCTGCATGTTCACTGGAGACGGAGGCCAGATGGCAGAAATCTACCCTGCCCTTTTATTTTCCATATGCGGGCCTCTAACTGCTGTGGCCTCTCCCGTTGCGGATCCCAGGCTCCAGAAGCGCGGGCCCAGCGGCCATGGCTCACGGGCCCAGCCGCCTCTGCGTCCTGTGCGATCTCCCCGGGACGGGCCACGAACCTGTGTACCCCGCTTCGGCAGGCAGACTCTCAAACACTGCGCCACCAGGGAAGCCCGAAGTTCTGCATTTCTTTACCGTTAGCACACGTCGCCGGACACTTAGAACACTCGCGTTGGCACCCTCGTCCCTGTGAGGACACTGAGGAGCTGCAGGCTCCAGTGTTCCGCTTAGAAACATCCAGGCCCGGATGCACTTCCCGATCTCTCCGTGTATGCCGAGTGCGTGGCAACAAACTGCACTCTTCCTTGGGACAGCTAGATTTCGTCAGCACGCCCAGAGCTCCAGGAAGTCCGCTCTCTCACGTCCTACGTGCCACAGAAGTCTTCCTCATTGCCCTCATCTGAGCTGCACCGGGAAAAAGCATCTGCTTCGCATTCTATCTACGAACTCGTACTCGAAGACACCATACGATGAGGACATAGCCGGCATGCATTCCTACTGTAATGACAGCACAGAATTCTTCCTGTTAAACTGCAGCATTTCAGAAGAGACTAAGGACCGAGAGCCCACTTAAGAGAGTTCCGGGATGAGGGAGCTGCCTGCATGTTGAACACCCTATGAAGAAAAGTTGATTCAGGGAGGGTACTAGTGTGTAGCTAGAGCCTCCTTTGACTTGTGAGAAAACACAGGGTTATAGCTGCATGTTCACTGGAGACGGAGGCCAGATGGCAGAAATCTTCCCTGCCCGTTTATTTTGCCCCTTCTTCGGCCACGTGCGGGCCTCTGACTGTTGTGGCCTCTCCCGTTGCGGATCACACGTTCCAGAAGCCCAGGCCCAGCGGCCATGGCTCACGGGCCCAGCCGCTCTGCGTCCTGTGGGATCTTCCCACACTGGGCTACGAAACCGTGTTGACGGCTTCGGCAGGCGGACTCTCAACCACTGCGCCACCAGGGAAACCCCGCTTGCCCATCTTGAAAGGTCCATTCGTGCTGTCTGGAACCTTCCTAAAGTACAGGTTTCTAACGGGCCTGTAGGCAGTGTAGGCAGTACTCGGGGAACAAAGGCATTTTCGCCGAATATACAGGGTGCTACCGTAGCCCGTTTAGGAGCGGCACATGATTATAGGCCTAACTTGAGCCTGCCTCGGTTGACGCAGTTCGCTAAACGCAGGACACCCTGCGAGTAGAAGTTCATTCAGGGAAGGACCCATTGTGTATCTTGAGGGAGAAAGGCTGCTCGTGTTCCGCCTGCAACTAAAGGAGACTTCTTCGTGTAACACGGCAGTGTTTTGGGAGAGGAAATGCTTATAGGCCTCACTAGAGCCTGTCTTGTTGGAGGCAGTTTGCTACCCACAGAAGTCTCTGCGAAAGAAGTTGATTCACGTCAGGGCCCATTGTGAACCTCCTGTGTCTTTCGACACCTTAAATTTACAGGTAAGTATACTGCATGTTTGCCTGCAAATGCAGGCCTGATGGCACAAGGCGTGTTTCCCATTCTGAAAGTTCTGTTCACGGGGCCTTGAATTTCCCGGAGAGGCATACTGTTCACGGCTCTGTTGAAATTGTAGGCCTGGCTCTGGGAAGAAATGGGGTTTTCGCTACTAAAACATGCTGCTTCCAAGGCCCGGTTGGGAGCTGATGCTGTCATTCTCTATACCTACGTGAAGACCAAAAGTCAGCCGTTGCCTCGAGGTAAGGCCCTGAATTGCCCTGCTGAAGCGGAGGCATGCAGCAGTTTCAAAATGGACTTCGTCGCAGTGCAGGAAGGCTTTTTTTCTTCTTCTTCTTCTTTGTACACGGGGCTCTCACTGTTGTGGCCTCTCCCGCTCCGGAGCAGAGACTACAGACGCGCAGGCTCAGCGGCCTGGGCTCTCGGGCCTATTCATTCAAGGGCATGTTGGAACCTCCCGGTCCGGGGCACGAACTCGTGTCTCCTGCATCGGCAGGCAGACCCTCCACCACTGCGCCACCGGGGAAGCCCGACTTTCTGCATTATTGTAACGTTAGCACACATTTCCGGACACATAGAACACTCGCGTGGGCACCCTATTCCCTGCAAGGACACTGAGTAGCGGCAGGCTCCACTCTTCTGCTCAGAAACATCCAGGCCCGGAAGCCATTCCCAGTCACTCTGTGTATGCCGAGCGTAGGGAAACACACGGCACTCTCCCCTGGGACAGCTAGATTTCGTCAGCACACCAACAACTCCAGGAAGTCCGTTCTCTCGCGTGCTACAGGCCATAGAGGTCTTCCTCATTGCCCTCATCTGAGCTGCACCGGGAAAAACCATCTGCTTCGCATTCTATCTACGAACTCGTTCTCGAAGACACCATACGATGAGGACATAGCCGGCATGCATTCCTACTGTAATGAAAGCACAGAATTCTTCCTGTTAAACTGCAGCATTTCAGAAGAGACTAAGGACCGAGAGCCCACTTAAGAGAGTTCCGGGATGAGGGAGCTGCCTGCATGTTGAACACCCTATGAAGAAAAGTTGATTCAGGGAGGGTACTAGTGTGTAGCTAGAGCCTCCTTTGACTTGTGAGAAAACACAAGGATATAGGCTGCATGTTCACTGGAGACGGAGGCCAGATGGCAGAAATCTACCCTGCCCTTTTATTTTCCATATGCGGGCCTCTAACTGCTGTGGCCTCTCCCGTTGCGGATCCCAGGCTCCAGAAGCGCGGGCCCAGCGGCCATGGCTCACGGGCCCAGCCGCCTCTGCGTCCTGTGCGATCTCCCCGGGACGGGCCACGAACCTGTGTACCCCGCTTCGGCAGGCAGACTCTCAAACACTGCGCCACCAGGGAAGCCCGAAGTTCTGCATTTCTTTACCGTTAGCACACGTCGCCGGACACTTAGAACACTCGCGTTGGCACCCTCGTCCCTGTGAGGACACTGAGGAGCTGCAGGCTCCAGTGTTCCGCTTAGAAACATCCAGGCCCGGATGCACTTCCCGATCTCTCCGTGTATGCCGAGTGCGTGGCAACAAACTGCACTCTTCCTTGGGACAGCTAGATTTCGTCAGCACGCCCAGAGCTCCAGGAAGTCCGCTCTCTCACGTCCTACGTGCCACAGAAGTCTTCCTCATTGCCCTCATCTGAGCTGCACCGGGAAAAAGCATCTGCTTCGCATTCTATCTACGAACTCGTACTCGAAGACACCATACGATGAGGACATAGCCGGCATGCATTCCTACTGTAATGAAAGCACAGAATTCTTCCTGTTAAACTGCAGCATTTCAGAAGAGACTAAGGACCGAGAGCCCACTTAAGAGAGTTCCGGGATGAGGGAGCTGCCTGCATGTTGAACACCCTATGAAGAAAAGTTGATTCAGGGAGGGTACTAGTGTGTAGCTAGAGCCTCCTTTGACTTGTGAGAAAACACAGGGTTATAGCTGCATGTTCACTGGAGACGGAGGCCAGATGGCAGAAATCTTCCCTGCCCGTTTATTTTGCCCCTTCTTCGGCCACGTGCGGGCCTCTGACTGTTGTGGCCTCTCCCGTTGCGGATCACACGTTCCAGAAGCCCAGGCCCAGCGGCCATGGCTCACGGGCCCAGCCGCTCTGCGTCCTGTGGGATCTTCCCACACTGGGCTACGAAACCGTGTTGACGGCTTCGGCAGGCGGACTCTCAACCACTGCGCCACCAGGGAAACCCCGCTTGCCCATCTTGAAAGGTCCATTCGTGCTGTCTGGAACCTTCCTAAAGTACAGGTTTCTAACGGGCCTGTAGGCAGTGTAGGCAGTACTCGGGGAACAAAGGCATTTTCGCCGAATATACAGGGTGCTACCGTAGCCCGTTTAGGAGCGGCACATTATTATAGGCCTAACTTGAGCCTGCCTCGGTTGACGCAGTTCGCTAAACGCAGGACACCCTGCGAGTAGAAGTTCATTCAGGGAAGGACCCATTGTGTATCTTGAGGGAGAAAGGCTGCTCGTGTTCCACCTGCAACTAAAGGAGACTTCTTCGTGTAACACGGCAGTGTTTTGGGAGAGGAAATGCTTATAGGCCTCACTAGAGCCTGTCTTGTTGAAGGCAGTTTGCTACCCGCAGAAGTCTCTGCGAAAGAAGTTGTTTCACGTCAGGGCCCATTGTGAACCTCCTGTGTCTTTCGACACCTTAAATTTACAGGTAAGTATACTGCATGTTTGCCTGCAAATGCAGGCCTGATGGCACAAGGCGTGTTTCCCATTCTGAAAGTTCTGTTCACGGGGCCTTGAATTTCCCAGAGAGGCATACTGTTCACGGCTCTGTTGAAATTGTAGGCCTGGCTCTGGGAAGAAATGGGGTTTTCGCTACTAAAACATGCTGCTTCCAAGGCCCGGTTGGGAGCTGATGCTGTCATTCTCTATACCTACGTGAAGACCAAAAGTCAGCCGTTGCCTCGAGGTAAGGCCCTGAATTGCCCTGCTGAAGCGGAGGCATGCAGCAGTTTCAAAATGGACTTCGTCGCAGTGCAGGAAGGCTTTTTTTCTTCTTCTTCTTCTTTGTACACGGGGCTCTCACTGTTGTGGCCTCTCCCGCTCCGGAGCAGAGACTACAGACGCGCAGGCTCAGCGGCCTGGGCTCTCGGGCCTATTCATTCAAGGGCATGTTGGAACCTCCCGGTCCGGGGCACGAACTCGTGTCTCCTGCATCGGCAGGCAGACCCTCCACCACTGCGCCACCGGGGAAGCCCGACTTTCTGCATTATTGTAACGTTAGCACACATTTCCGGACACATAGAACACTCGCGTGGGCACCCTATTCCCTGCAAGGACACTGAGTAGCGGCAGGCTCCACTCTTCTGCTCAGAAACATCCAGGCCCGGAAGCCATTCCCAGTCACTCTGTGTATGCCGAGCGTAGGGAAACACACGGCACTCTCCCCTGGGACAGCTAGATTTCGTCAGCACACCAACAACTCCAGGAAGTCCGTTCTCTCGCGTGCTACAGGCCATAGAGGTCTTCCTCATTGCCCTCATCTGAGCTGCACCGGGAAAAACCATCTGCTTCGCATTCTATCTACGAACTCGTTCTCGAAGACACCATACGATGAGGACATAGCCGGCATGCATTCCTACTGTAATGAAAGCACAGAATTCTTCCTGTTAAACTGCAGCATTTCAGAAGAGACTAAGGACCGAGAGCCCACTTAAGAGAGTTCCGGGATGAGGGAGCTGCCTGCATGTTGAACACCCTATGAAGAAAAGTTGATTCAGGGAGGGTACTAGTGTGTAGCTAGAGCCTCCTTTGACTTGTGAGAAAACACAAGGATATAGGCTGCATGTTCACTGGAGACGGAGGCCAGATGGCAGAAATCTACCCTGCCCTTTTATTTTCCATATGCGGGTCTCTAACTGCTGTGGCCTCTCCGGTTGCGGATCCCAGGCTCCAGAAGCGCGGGCCCAGCGGCCATGGCTCACGGGCCCAGCCGCCTCTGCGTCCTGTGCGATCTCCCCGGGACGGGCCACGAACCTGTGTACCCCGCTTCGGCAGGCAGACTCTCAAACACTGCGCCACCAGGGAAGCCCGAAGTTCTGCATTTCTTTACCGTTAGCACACGTCGCCGGACACTTAGAACACTCGCGTTGGCACCCTCGTCCCTGTGAGGACACTGAGGAGCTGCAGGCTCCAGTGTTCCGCTTAGAAACATCCAGGCCCGGATGCACTTCCCGATCTCTCCGTGTATGCCGAGTGCGTGGCAACAAACTGCACTCTTCCTTGGGACAGCTAGATTTCGTCAGCACGCCCAGCGCTCCAGGAAGTCCGCTCTCTCACGTCCTACGTGCCACAGAAGTCTTCCTCATTGCCCTCATCTGAGCTGCACCGGGAAAAAGCATCTGCTTCGCATTCTATCTACGAACTCGTACTCGAAGACACCATACGATGAGGACATAGCCGGCATGCATTCCTACTGTAATGAAAGCACAGAATTCTTCCTGTTAAACTGCAGCATTTCAGAAGAGACTAAGGACCGAGAGCCCACTTAAGAGAGTTCCGGGATGAGGGAGCTGCCTGCATGTTGAACACCCTATGAAGAAAAGTTGATTCAGGGAGGGTACTAGTGTGTAGCTAGAGCCTCCTTTGACTTGTGAGAAAACACAGGGTTATAGCTGCATGTTCACTGGAGACGGAGGCCAGATGGCAGAAATCTTCCCTGCCCGTTTATTTTGCCCCTTCTTCGGCCACGTGCGGGCCTCTGACTGTTGTGGCCTCTCCCGTTGCGGATCACACGTTCCAGAAGCCCAGGCCCAGCGGCCATGGCTCACGGGCCCAGCCGCTCTGCGTCCTGTGGGATCTTCCCAGACTGGGCTACGAAACCGTGTTGACGGCTTCGGCAGGCGAACTCTCAACCACTGCGCCACCAGGGAAACCCCGCTTGCCCATCTTGAAAGGTCCATTCGTGCTGTCTGGAACCTTCCTAAAGTACAGGTTTCTAACGGGCCTGTAGGCAGTGTAGGCAGTACTCGGGGAACAAAGGCATTTTCGCCGAATATACAGGGTGCTACCGTAGCCCGTTTAGGAGCGGCACATGATTATAGGCCTAACTTGAGCCTGCCTCGGTTGACGCAGTTCACTAAACGCAGGACACCCTGCGAGTAGAAGTTCATTCAGGGAAGGACCCATTGTGTATCTTGAGGGAGAAAGGCTGCTCGTGTTCCACCTGCAACTAAAGGAGACTTCTTCGTGTAACACGGCAGTGTTTTGGGAGAGGAAATGCTTATAGGCCTCACTAGAGCCTGTCTTGTTGGAGGCAGTTTGCTACCCGCAGAAGTCTCTGCGAAAGAAGTTGATTCACGTCAGGGCCCATTGTGAACCTCCTGTGTCTTTCGACACCTTAAATTTACAGGTAAGTATACTGCATGTTTGCCTGCAAATGCAGGCCTGATGGCACAAGGCGTGTTTCCCATTCTGAAAGTTCTGTTCACGGGGCCTTGAATTTCCCGGAGAGTCATACTGTTCACGGCTCTGTTGAAATTGTAGGCCTGGCTCTGGGAAGAAATGGGGTTTTCGCTACTAAAACATGCTGCTTCCAAGGCCCGGTTGGGAGCTGATGCTGTCATTCTCTATACCTACGTGAAGACCAAAAGTCAGCCGTTGCCTCGAGGTAAGGCCCTGAATTGCCCCGCTGAAGCGGAGGCATGCAGCAGTTTCAAAATGGACTTCGTCGCAGTGCAGGAAGGCTTTTTTTCTTCTTCTTCTTTGTACACGGGGCTCTCACTGTTGTGGCCTCTCCCGCTCCGGAGCAGAGACTACAGACGCGCAGGCTCAGCGGCCTGGGCTCTCGGGCCTATTCATTCAAGGGCATGTTGGAACCTCCCGGTCCGGGACACGAACTCGTGTCTCCTGCATCGGCAGGCAGACCCTCCACCACTGCGCCACCGGGGAAGCCCGACTTTCTGCATTATTGTAACGTTAGCACACATTTCCGGACACATAGAACACTCGCGTGGGCACCCTATTCCCTGCAAGGACACTGAGTAGCGGCAGGCTCCACTCTTCTGCTCAGAAACATCCAGGCCCGGAAGCCATTCCCAGTCACTCTGTGTATGCCGAGCGTAGGGAAACACACGGCACTCTCCCCTGGGACAGCTAGATTTCGTCAGCACACCAACAACTCCAGGAAGTCCGTTCTCTCGCGTGCTACAGGCCATAGAGGTCTTCCTCATTGCCCTCATCTGAGCTGCACCGGGAAAAACCATCTGCTTCGCATTCTATCTACCAACTCGTACTCGAAGACACCATACGATGAGGACATAGCCGGCATGCATTCCTACTGTAATGAAAGCACAGAATTCTTCCTGTTAAACTGCAGCATTTCAGAAGAGACTAAGGACCGAGAGCCCACTTAAGAGAGTTCCGGGATGAGGGAGCTGCCTGCATGTTGAACACCCTATGAAGAAAAGTTGATTCAGGGAGGGTACTAGTGTGTAGCTAGAGCCTCCTTTGACTTGTGAGAAAACACAAGGATATAGGCTGCATGTTCACTGGAGATGGAGGCCAGATGGCAGAAATCTACCCTGCCCTTTTATTTTCCATATGCGGGCCTCTAACTGCTGTGGCCTCTCCTGTTGCGGATCCCAGGCTCCAGAAGCGCGGGCCCAGCGGCCATGGCTCACGGGCCCAGCCGCCTCTGCATCCTGTGCGATCTCCCCGGGACGGGCCACGAACCTGTGTACCCCGCTTCGGCAGGCAGACTCTCAAACACTGCGCCACCAGGGAAGCCCGAAGTTCTGCATTTCTTTACCGTTAGCACACGTCGCCGGACACTTAGAACACTCGCGTTGGCACCCTCGTCCCTGTGAGGACACTGAGGAGCTGCAGGCTCCAGTGTTCCGCTTAGAAACATCCAGGCCCGGATGCACTTCCCGATCTCTCCGTGTATGCCGAGTGCGTGGCAACAAACTGCACTCTTCCTTGGGACAGCTAGATTTCGTCAGCACGCCCAGCGCTCCAGGAAGTCCGCTCTCTCACGTCCTACGTGCCACAGAAGTCTTCCTCATTGCCCTCATCTGAGCTGCACCGGGAAAAACCATCTGCTTCGCATTCTATCTACGAACTCGTACTCGAAGACACCATACGATGAGGACATAGCCGGCATGCATTCCTACTGTAATGAAAGCACAGAATTCTTCCTGTTAAACTGCAGCATTTCAGAAGAGACTAAGGACCGAGAGCCCACTTAAGAGAGTTCCGGGATGAGGGAGCTGCCTGCATGTTGAACACCCTATGAAGAAAAGTTGATTCAGGGAGGGTACTAGTGTGTAGCTAGAGCCTCCTTTGACTTGTGAGAAAACACAGGGTTATAGCTGCATGTTCACTGGAGACCGAGGCCAGATGGCAGAAATCTTCCCTGCCCGTTTATTTTGCCCCTTCTTCGGCCACGTGCGGGCCTCTGACTGTTGTGGCCTCTCCCGTTGCGGATCACACGTTCCAGAAGCCCAGGCCCAGCGGCCATGGCTCACGGGCCCAGCCGCTCTGCGTCCTGTGGGATCTTCCCAGACTGGGCTACGAAACCGTGTTGACGGCTTCGGCAGGCGGACTCTCAACCACTGCGCCACCAGGGAAACCCCGCTTGCCCATCTTGAAAGGTCCATTCGTGCTGTCTGGAACCTTCCTAAAGTACAGGTTTCTAACGGGCCTGTAGGCAGTGTAGGCAGTACTCGGGGAACAAAGGCATTTTCGCCGAATATACAGGGTGCTACCGTAGCCCGTTTAGGAGCGGCACATGATTATAGGCCTAACTTGAGCCTGCCTCGGTTGACGCAGTTCACTAAACGCAGGACACCCTGCGAGTAGAAGTTCATTCAGGGAAGGACCCATTGTGTATCTTGAGGGAGAAAGGCTGCTCGTGTTCCACCTGCAACTAAAGGAGACTTCTTCGTGTAACACGGCAGTGTTTTCGGAGAGGAAATGCTTATAGGCCTCACTAGAGCCTGTCTTGTTGGAGGCAGTTTGCTACCCGCAGAAGTCTCTGAGAAAGAAGTTGATTCACGTCAGGGCCCATTGTGAACCTCCTGTGTCTTTCGACACCTTAAATTTACAGGTAAGTATACTGCATGTTTGCCTGCAAATGCAGGCCTGAAGGCACAAGGCGTGTTTCCCATTCTGAAAGTTCTGTTCACGGGGCCTTGAATTTCCCGGAGAGGCATACTGTTCACGGCTCTGTTGAAATTGTAGGCCTGGCTCTGGGAAGAAATGGGGTTTTCGCTACTAAAACATGCTGCTTCCAAGGCCCGGTTGGGAGCTGATGCTGTCATTCTCTATACCTACGTGAAGACCAAAAGTCAGCCGTTGCCTCGAGGTAAGGCCCTGAATTGCCCTGCTGAAGCGGAGGCATGCAGCAGTTTCAAAATGGACTTCGTCGCAGTGCAGGAAGGCTTTTTTTCTTCTTCTTCTTCTTTGTACACGGGGCTCTCACTGTTGTGGCCTCTCCCGCTCCGGAGCAGAGACTACAGACGCGCAGGCTCAGCGGCCTGGGCTCTCGGGCCTATTCATTCAAGGGCATGTTGGAACCTCCCGGTCCGGGACACGAACTCGTGTCTCCTGCATCGGCAGGCAGACCCTCCACCACTGCGCCACCGGGGAAGCCCGACTTTCTGCATTATTGTAACGTTAGCACACATTTCCGGACACATAGAACACTCGCGTGGGCACCCTATTCCCTGCAAGGACACTGAGTAGCGGCAGGCTCCACTCTTCTGCTCAGAAACATCCAGGCCCGGAAGCCATTCCCAGTCACTCTGTGTATGCCGAGCGTAGGGAAACACACGGCACTCTCCCCTGGGACAGCTAGATTTCGTCAGCACACCAACAACTCCAGGAAGTCCGTTCTCTCGCGTGCTACAGGCCATAGAGGTCTTCCTCATTGCCCTCATCTGAGCTGCACCGGGAAAAACCATCTGCTTCGCATTCTATCTACCAACTCGTACTCGAAGACACCATACGATGAGGACATAGCCGGCATGCATTCCTACTGTAATGAAAGCACAGAATTCTTCCTGTTAAACTGCAGCATTTCAGAAGAGACTAAGGACCGAGAGCCCACTTAAGAGAGTTCCGGGATGAGGGAGCTGCCTGCATGTTGAACACCCTATGAAGAAAAGTTGATTCAGGGAGGGTACTAGTGTGTAGCTAGAGCCTCCTTTGACTTGTGAGAAAACACAAGGATATAGGCTGCATGTTCACTGGAGATGGAGGCCAGATGGCAGAAATCTACCCTGCCCTTTTATTTTCCATATGCGGGCCTCTAACTGCTGTGGCCTCTCCTGTTGCGGATCCTAGGCTCCAGAAGCGCGGGCCCAGCGGCCATGGCTCACGGGCCCAGCCGCCTCTGCATCCTGTGCGATCTCCCCGGGACGGGCCACGAACCTGTGTACCCCGCTTCGGCAGGCAGACTCTCAAACACTGCGCCACCAGGGAAGCCCGAAGTTCTGCATTTCTTTACCGTTAGCACACGTCGCCGGACACTTAGAACACTCGCGTTGGCACCCTCGTCCCTGTGAGGACACTGAGGAGCTGCAGGCTCCAGTGTTCCGCTTAGAAACATCCAGGCCCGGATGCACTTCCCGATCTCTCCGTGTATGCCGAGTGCGTGGCAACAAACTGCACTCTTCCTTGGGACAGCTAGATTTCGTCAGCACGCCCAGCGCTCCAGGAAGTCCGCTCTCTCACGTCCTACGTGCCACAGAAGTCTTCCTCATTGCCCTCATCTGAGCTGCACCGGGAAAAACCATCTGCTTCGCATTCTATCTACGAACTCGTACTCGAAGACACCATACGATGAGGACATAGCCGGCATGCATTCCTACTGTAATGAAAGCACAGAATTCTTCCTGTTAAACTGCAGCATTTCAGAAGAGACTAAGGACCGAGAGCCCACTTAAGAGAGTTCCGGGATGAGGGAGCTGCCTGCATGTTGAACACCCTATGAAGAAAAGTTGATTCAGGGAGGGTACTAGTGTGTAGCTAGAGCCTCCTTTGACTTGTGAGAAAACACAGGGTTATAGCTGCATGTTCACTGGAGACCGAGGCCAGATGGCAGAAATCTTCCCTGCCCGTTTATTTTGCCCCTTCTTCGGCCACGTGCGGGCCTCTGACTGTTGTGGCCTCTCCCGTTGCGGATCACACGTTCCAGAAGCCCAGGCCCAGCGGCCATGGCTCACGGGCCCAGCCGCTCTGCGTCCTGTGGGATCTTCCCAGACTGGGCTACGAAACCGTGTTGACGGCTTCGGCAGGCGGACTCTCAACCACTGCGCCACCAGGGAAACCCCGCTTGCCCATCTTGAAAGGTCCATTCGTGCTGTCTGGAACCTTCCTAAAGTACAGGTTTCTAACGGGCCTGTAGGCAGTGTAGGCAGTACTCGGGGAACAAAGGCATTTTCGCCGAATATACAGGGTGCTACCGTAGCCCGTTTAGGAGCGGCACATGATTATAGGCCTAACTTGAGCCTGCCTCGGTTGACGCAGTTCACTAAACGCAGGACACCCTGCGAGTAGAAGTTCATTCAGGGAAGGACCCATTGTGTATCTTGAGGGAGAAAGGCTGCTCGTGTTCCACCTGCAACTAAAGGAGACTTCTTCGTGTAACACGGCAGTGTTTTCGGAGAGGAAATGCTTATAGGCCTCACTAGAGCCTGTCTTGTTGGAGGCAGTTTGCTACCCGCAGAAGTCTCTGAGAAAGAAGTTGATTCACGTCAGGGCCCATTGTGAACCTCCTGTGTCTTTCGACACCTTAAATTTACAGGTAAGTATACTGCATGTTTGCCTGCAAATGCAGGCCTGAAGGCACAAGGCGTGTTTCCCATTCTGAAAGTTCTGTTCACGGGGCCTTGAATTTCCCGGAGAGGCATACTGTTCACGGCTCTGTTGAAATTGTAGGCCTGGCTCTGGGAAGAAATGGGGTTTTCGCTACTAAAACATGCTGCTTCCAAGGCCCGGTTGGGAGCTGATGCTGTCATTCTCTATACCTACGTGAAGACCAAAAGTCAGCCGTTGCCTCGAGGTAAGGCCCTGAATTGCCCTGCTGAAGCGGAGGCATGCAGCAGTTTCAAAATGGACTTCGTCGCAGTGCAGGAAGGCTTTTTTTCTTCTTCTTCTTCTTTGTACACGGGGCTCTCACTGTTGTGGCCTCTCCCGCTCCGGAGCAGAGACTACAGACGCGCAGGCTCAGCGGCCTGGGCTCTCGGGCCTATTCATTCAAGGGCATGTTGGAACCTCCCGGTCCGGGGCACGAACTCGTGTCTCCTGCATCGGCAGGCAGACCCTCCACCACTGCGCCACCGGGGAAGCCCGACTTTCTGCATTATTGTAACGTTAGCACACATTTCCGGACACATAGAACACTCGCGTGGGCACCCTATTCCCTGCAAGGACACTGAGTAGCGGCAGGCTCCACTCTTCTGCTCAGAAACATCCAGGCCCGGAAGCCATTCCCAGTCACTCTGTGTATGCCGAGCGTAGGGAAACACACGGCACTCTCCCCTGGGACAGCTAGATTTCGTCAGCACACCAACAACTACAGGAAGTCCGTTCTCTCGCGTGCTACAGGCCATAGAGGTCTTCCTCATTGCCCTCATCTGAGCTGCACCAGGAAAAACCATCTGCTTCGCATTCTATCTACAAACTCGTACTCGAAGACACCATACGATGAGGACATAGCCGGCATGCATTCCTACTGTAATGAAAGCACAGAATTCTTCCTGTTAAACTGCAGCATTTCAGAAGAGACTAAGGACCGAGAGCCCACTTAAGAGAGTTCCGGGATGAGGGAGCTGCCTGCATGTTGAACACCCTATGAAGAAAAGTTGATTCAGGGAGGGTATTAGTGTGTAGCTAGAGCCTCCTTTGACTTGTGTGAAAACACAAGGATATAGGCTGCATGTTCACTGGAGACGGAGGCCAGATGGCAGAAATCTACCCTGCCCTTTTATTTTCCATATGCGGGCCTCTAACTGCTGTGGCCTCTCCCGTTGCGGATCCCAGGCTCCAGAAGCGCGGGCCCAGCGGCCATGGCTCACGGGCCCAGCCGCCTCTGCGTCCTGTGCGATCTCCCCGGGACGGGCCACGAACCTGTGTACCCCGCTTCGGCAGGCAGACTCTCAAACACTGCGCCACCAGGGAAGCCCGAAGGTCTGCATTTCTCTACCGTTAGCACTCGTCGCCGGACACTTAGAACACTCGCGTTGGCACCCTCGTCCCTGTGAGGACACTGAGGAGCTGCAGGCTCCAGTGTTCCGCTTAGAAACATCCAGGCCCGGATGCACTTCCCGATCTCTCCGTGTATGCCGAGTGCGTGGCAACAAACTGCACTCTTCCTTGGGACAGCTAGATTTCGTCAGCACGCCCAGCGCTCCAGGAAGTCCGCTCTCTCACGTCCTACGTGCCACAGAAATCTTCCTCATTGCCCTCATCTGAGCTGCACCGGGAAAAAGCATCTGCTTCGCATTCTATCTACGAACTCGTACTCGAAGACACCATACGATGAGGACATAGCCGGCATGCATTCCTACTGTAATGAAAGCACAGAATTCTTCCTGTTAAACTGCAGCATTTCAGAAGAGACTAAGGACCGAGAGCCCACTTAAGAGAGTTCCGGGATGAGGGAGCTGCCTGCATGTTGAACACCCTATGAAGAAAAGTTGATTCAGGGAGGGTACTAGTGTGTAGCTAGAGCCTCCTTTGACTTGTGAGAAAACACAGGGTTATAGCTGCATGTTCACTGGAGACGGAGGCCAGATGGCAGAAATCTTCCCTGCCCGTTTATTTTGCCCCTTCTTTGGCCACGTGCGGGCCTCTGACTGTTGTGGCCTCTCCCGTTGCGGATCACACGTTCCAGAAGCCCAGGCCCAGCGGCCATGGCTCACGGGCCCAGCCGCTCTGCGTCCTGTGGGATCTTCCCAGACTGGGCTACGAAACCGTGTTGACGGCTTCGGCAGGCGGACTCTCAACCACTGCGCCACCAGGGAAACCCCGCTTGCCCATCTTGAAAGGTCCATTCGTGCTGTCTGGAACCTTCCTAAAGTACAGGTTTCTAACGGGCCTGTAGGCAGTGTAGGCAGTACTCGGGGAACAAAGGCATTTTCGCCGAATATACAGGGTGCTACCGTAGCCCGTTTAGGAGCGGCACATGATTATAGGCCTAACTTGAGCCTGCCTCGGTTGACGCAGTTCGCTAAACGCAGGACACCCTGCGAGTAGAAGTTCATTCAGGGAAGGACCCATTGTGTATCTTGAGGGAGAAAGGCTGCTCGTGTTCCACCTGCAACTAAAGGAGACTTCTTCGTGTAACACGGCAGTGTTTTGGGAGAGGAAATGCTTATAGGCCTCACTAGAGCCTGTCTTGTTGGAGGCAGTTTGCTACCCGCAGAAGTCTCTGCGAAAGAAGTTGTTTCACGTCAGGGCCCATTGTGAACCTCCTGTGTCTTTCGACACCTTAAATTTACAGGTAAGTATACTGCATGTTTGCCTGCAAATGCAGGCCTGATGGCACAAGGCGTGTTTCCCATTCTGAAAGTTCTGTTCACGGGGCCTTGAATTTCCCAGAGAGGCATACTGTTCACGGCTCTGTTGAAATTGTAGGCCTGGCTCTGGGAAGAAATGGGGTTTTCGCTACTAAAACATGCTGCTTCCAAGGCCCGGTTGGGAGCTGATGCTGTCATTCTCTATACCTACGTGAAGACCAAAAGTCAGCCGTTGCCTCGAGGTAAGGCCCTGAATTGCCCTGCTGAAGCGGAGGCATGCAGCAGTTTCAAAATGGACTTCGTCGCAGTGCAGGAAGGCTTTTTTTCTTCTTCTTCTTCTTTGTACACGGGGCTCTCACTGTTGTGGCCTCTCCCGCTCCGGAGCAGAGACTACAGACGCGCAGGCTCAGCGGCCTGGGCTCTCGGGCCTATTCATTCAAGGGCATGTTGGAACCTCCCGGTCCGGGGCACGAACTCGTGTCTCCTGCATCGGCAGGCAGACCCTCCACCACTGCGCCACCGGGGAAGCCCGACTTTCTGCATTATTGTAACGTTAGCACACATTTCCGGACACATAGAACACTCGCGTGGGCACCCTATTCCCTGCAAGGACACTGAGTAGCGGCAGGCTCCACTCTTCTGCTCAGAAACATCCAGGCCCGGAAGCCATTCCCAGTCACTCTGTGTATGCCGAGCGTAGGGAAACACACGGCACTCTCCCCTGGGACAGCTAGATTTCGTCAGCACACCAACAACTCCAGGAAGTCCGTTCTCTCGCGTGCTACAGGCCATAGAGGTCTTCCTCATTGCCCTCATCTGAGCTGCACCAGGAAAAACCATCTGCTTCGCATTCTATCTACAAACTCGTACTCGAAGACACCATACGATGAGGACATAGCCGGCATGCATTCCTACTGTAATGAAAGCACAGAATTCTTCCTGTTAAACTGCAGCATTTCAGAAGAGACTAAGGACCGAGAGCCCACTTAAGAGAGTTCCGGGATGAGGGAGCTGCCTGCATGTTGAACACCCTATGAAGAAAAGTTGATTCAGGGAGGGTATTAGTGTGTAGCTAGAGCCTCCTTTGACTTGTGAGAAAACACAAGGATATAGGCTGCATGTTCACTGGAGACGGAGGCCAGATGGCAGAAATCTACCCTGCCCTTTTATTTTCCATATGCGGGCCTCTAACTGCTGTGGCCTCTCCCGTTGCGGATCCCAGGCTCCAGAAGCGCGGGCCCAGCGGCCATGGCTCACGGGCCCAGCCGCCTCTGCGTCCTGTGCGATCTCCCCGGGACGGGCCACGAACCTGTGTACCCCGCTTCGGCAGGCAGACTCTCAAACACTGCGCCACCAGGGAAGCCCGAAGTTCTGCATTTCTCTACCGTTAGCACTCGTCGCCGGACACTTAGAACACTCGCGTTGGCACCCTCGTCCCTGTGAGGACACTGAGGAGCTGCAGGCTCCAGTGTTCCGCTTAGAAACATCCAGGCCCGGATGCACTTCCCGATCTCTCCGTGTATGCCGAGTGCGTGGCAACAAACTGCACTCTTCCTTGGGACAGCTAGATTTCGTCAGCACGCCCAGCGCTCCAGGAAGTCCGCTCTCTCACGTCCTACGTGCCACAGAAGTCTTCCTCATTGCCCTCATCTGAGCTGCACCGGGAAAAAGCATCTGCTTCGCATTCTATCTACGAACTCGTACTCGAAGACACCATACGATGAGGACATAGCCGGCATGCATTCCTACTGTAATGAAAGCACAGAATTCTTCCTGTTAAACTGCAGCATTTCAGAAGAGACTAAGGACCGAGAGCCCACTTAAGAGAGTTCCGGGATGAGGGAGCTGCCTGCATGTTGAACACCCTATGAAGAAAAGTTGATTCAGGGAGGGTACTAGTGTGTAGCTAGAGCCTCCTTTGACTTGTGAGAAAACACAGGGTTATAGCTGCATGTTCACTGGAGACGGAGGCCAGATGGCAGAAATCTTCCCTGCCCGTTTATTTTGCCCCTTCTTCGGCCACGTGCGGGCCTCTGACTGTTGTGGCCTCTCCCGTTGCGGATCACACGTTCCAGAAGCCCAGGCCCAGCGGCCATGGCTCACGGGCCCAGCCGCTCTGCGTCCTGTGGGATCTTCCCAGACTGGGCTACGAAACCGTGTTGACGGCTTCGGCAGGCGGACTCTCAACCACTGCGCCACCAGGGAAACCCCGCTTGCCCATCTTGAAAGGTCCATTCGTGCTGTCTGGAACCTTCCTAAAGTACAGGTTTCTAACGGGCCTGTAGGCAGTGTAGGCAGTACTCGGGGAACAAAGGCATTTTCGCCGAATATACAGGGTGCTACCGTAGCCCGTTTAGGAGCGGCACATGATTATAGGCCTAACTTGAGCCTGCCTCGGTTGACGCAGTTCGCTAAACGCAGGACACCCTGCGAGTAGAAGTTCATTCAGGGAAGGACCCATTGTGTATCTTGAGGGAGAAAGGCTGCTCGTGTTCCGCCTGCAACTAAAGGAGACTTCTTCGTGTAACACGGCAGTGTTTTGGGAGAGGAAATGCTTATAGGCCTCACTAGAGCCTGTCTTGTTGGAGGCAGTTTGCTACCCGCAGAAGTCTCTGCGAAAGAAGTTGATTCACGTCAGGGCCCATTGTGAACCTCCTGTGTCTTTCGACACCTTAAATTTACAGGTAAGTATACTGCATGTTTGCCTGCAAATGCAGGCCTGATGGCACAAGGCGTGTTTCCCATTCTGAAAGTTCTGTTCACGGGGCCTTGAATTTCCCGGAGAGGCATACTGTTCACGGCTCTGTTGAAATTGTAGGCCTGGCTCTGGGAAGAAATGGGGTTTTCGCTACTAAAACATGCTGCTTCCAAGGCCCGGTTGGGAGCTGATGCTGTCATTCTCTATACCTACGTGAAGACCAAAAGTCAGCCGTTGCCTCGAGGTAAGGCCCTGAATTGCCCTGCTGAAGCGGAGGCATGCAGCAGTTTCAAAATGGACTTCGTCGCAGTGCAGGAAGGCTTTTTTTCTTCTTCTTCTTCTTTGTACACGGGGCTCTCACTGTTGTGGCCTCTCCCGCTCCGGAGCAGAGACTACAGACGCGCAGGCTCAGCGGCCTGGGCTCTCGGGCCTATTCATTCAAGGGCATGTTGGAACCTCCCGGTCCGGGGCACGAACTCGTGTCTCCTGCATCGGCAGGCAGACCCTCCACCACTGCGCCACCGGGGAAGCCCGACTTTCTGCATTATTGTAACGTTAGCACACATTTCCGGACACATAGAACACTCGCGTGGGCACCCTATTCCCTGCAAGGACACTGAGTAGCGGCAGGCTCCACTCTTCTGCTCAGAAACATCCAGGCCCGGAAGCCATTCCCAGTCACTCTGTGTATGCCGAGCGTAGGGAAACACACGGCACTCTCCCCTGGGACAGCTAGATTTCGTCAGCACACCAACAACTCCAGGAAGTCCGTTCTCTCGCGTGCTACAGGCCATAGAGGTCTTCCTCATTGCCCTCATCTGAGCTGCACCGGGAAAAACCATCTGCTTCGCATTCTATCTACGAACTCGTTCTCGAAGACACCATACGATGAGGACATAGCCGGCATGCATTCCTACTGTAATGAAAGCACAGAATTCTTCCTGTTAAACTGCAGCATTTCAGAAGAGACTAAGGACCGAGAGCCCACTTAAGAGAGTTCCGGGATGAGGGAGCTGCCTGCATGTTGAACACCCTATGAAGAAAAGTTGATTCAGGGAGGGTACTAGTGTGTAGCTAGAGCCTCCTTTGACTTGTGAGAAAACACAAGGATATAGGCTGCATGTTCACTGGAGACGGAGGCCAGATGGCAGAAATCTACCCTGCCCTTTTATTTTCCATATGCGGGCCTCTAACTGCTGTGGCCTCTCCCGTTGCGGATCCCAGGCTCCAGAAGCGCGGGCCCAGCGGCCATGGCTCACGGGCCCAGCCGCCTCTGCGTCCTGTGCGATCTCCCCGGGACGGGCCACGAACCTGTGTACCCCGCTTCGGCAGGCAGACTCTCAAACACTGCGCCACCAGGGAAGCCCGAAGTTCTGCATTTCTTTACCGTTAGCACACGTCGCCGGACACTTAGAACACTCGCGTTGGCACCCTCGTCCCTGTGAGGACACTGAGGAGCTGCAGGCTCCAGTGTTCCGCTTAGAAACATCCAGGCCCGGATGCACTTCCCGATCTCTCCGTGTATGCCGAGTGCGTGGCAACAAACTGCACTCTTCCTTGGGACAGCTAGATTTCGTCAGCACGCCCAGAGCTCCAGGAAGTCCGCTCTCTCACGTCCTACGTGCCACAGAAGTCTTCCTCATTGCCCTCATCTGAGCTGCACCGGGAAAAAGCATCTGCTTCGCATTCTATCTACGAACTCGTACTCGAAGACACCATACGATGAGGACATAGCCGGCATGCATTCCTACTGTAATGAAAGCACAGAATTCTTCCTGTTAAACTGCAGCATTTCAGAAGAGACTAAGGACCGAGAGCCCACTTAAGAGAGTTCCGGGATGAGGGAGCTGCCTGCATGTTGAACACCCTATGAAGAAAAGTTGATTCAGGGAGGGTACTAGTGTGTAGCTAGAGCCTCCTTTGACTTGTGAGAAAACACAGGGTTATAGCTGCATGTTCACTGGAGACGGAGGCCAGATGGCAGAAATCTTCCCTGCCCGTTTATTTTGCCCCTTCTTCGGCCACGTGCGGGCCTCTGACTGTTGTGGCCTCTCCCGTTGCGGATCACACGTTCCAGAAGCCCAGGCCCAGCGGCCATGGCTCACGGGCCCAGCCGCTCTGCGTCCTGTGGGATCTTCCCAGACTGGGCTACGAAACCGTGTTGACGGCTTCGGCAGGCGGACTCTCAACCACTGCGCCACCAGGGAAACCCCGCTTGCCCATCTTGAAAGGTCCATTCGTGCTGTCTGGAACCTTCCTAAAGTACAGGTTTCTAACGGGCCTGTAGGCAGTGTAGGCAGTACTCGGGGAACAAAGGCATTTTCGCCGAATATACAGGGTGCTACCGTAGCCCGTTTAGGAGCGGCACATGATTATAGGCCTAACTTGAGCCTGCCTCGGTTGACGCAGTTCGCTAAACGCAGGACACCCTGCGAGTAGAAGTTCATTCAGGGAAGGACCCATTGTGTATCTTGAGGGAGAAAGGCTGCTCGTGTTCCGCCTGCAACTAAAGGAGACTTCTTCGTGTAACACGGCAGTGTTTTGGGAGAGGAAATGCTTATAGGCCTCACTAGAGCCTGTCTTGTTGGAGGCAGTTTGCTACCCGCAGAAGTCTCTGCGAAAGAAGTTGATTCACGTCAGGGCCCATTGTGAACCTCCTGTGTCTTTCGACACCTTAAATTTACAGGTAAGTATACTGCATGTTTGCCTGCAAATGCAGGCCTGATGGCACAAGGCGTGTTTCCCATTCTGAAAGTTCTGTTCACGGGGCCTTGAATTTCCTGGAGAGGCATACTGTTCACGGCTCTGTTGAAATTGTAGGCCTGGCTCTGGGAAGAAATGGGGTTTTCGCTACTAAAACATGCTGCTTCCAAGGCCCGGTTGGGAGCTGATGCTGTCATTCTCTATACCTACGTGAAGACCAAAAGTCAGCCGTTGCCTCGAGGTAAGGCCCTGAATTGCCCTGCTGAAGCGGAGGCATGCAGCAGTTTCAAAATGGACTTCGTCGCAGTGCAGGAAGGCTTTTTTTCTTCTTCTTCTTCTTTGTACACGGGGCTCTCACTGTTGTGGCCTCTCCCGCTCCGGAGCAGAGACTACAGACGCGCAGGCTCAGCGGCCTGGGCTCTCGGGCCTATTCATTCAAGGGCATGTTGGAACCTCCCGGTCCGGGGCACGAACTCGTGTCTCCTACATCGGCAGGCAGACCCTCCACCACTGCGCCACCGGGGAAGCCCGACTTTCTGCATTATTTTAACGTTAGCACACATTTCCGGACACATAGAACACTCGCGTGGGCACCCTATTCCCTGCAAGGACACTGAGTAGCGGCAGGCTCCACTCTTCTGCTCAGAAACATCCAGGCCCGGAAGCCATTCCCAGTCACTCTGTGTATGCCGAGCGTAGGGAAACACACGGCACTCTCCCCTGGGACAGCTAGATTTCGTCAGCACACCAACAACTCCAGGAAGTCCGTTCTCTCGCGTGCTACAGGCCATAGAGGTCTTCCTCATTGCCCTCATCTGAGCTGCACCGGGAAAAACCATCTGCTTCGCATTCTATCTACGAACTCGTACTCGAAGACACCATACGATGAGGACATAGCCGGCATGCATTCCTACTGTAATGAAAGCACAGAATTCTTCCTGTTAAACTGCAGCATTTCAGAAGAGACTAAGGACCGAGAGCCCACTTAAGAGAGTTCCGGGATGAGGGAGCTGCCTGCATGTTGAACACCCTATGAAGAAAAGTTGATTCAGGGAGGGTACTAGTGTGTAGCTAGAGCCTCCTTTGACTTGTGAGAAAACACAAGGATATAGGCTGCATGTTCACTGGAGACGGAGGCCAGATGGCAGAAATCTACCCTGCCCTTTTATTTTCCATATGCGGGCCTCTAACTGCTGTGGCCTCTCCCGTTGCGGATCCCAGGCTCCAGAAGCGCGGGCCCAGCGGCCATGGCTCACGGGCCCAGCCGCCTCTGCGTCCTGTGCGATCTCCCCGGGACGGGCCACGAACCTGTGTACCCCGCTTCGGCAGGCAGACTCTCAAACACTGCGCCACCAGGGAAGCCCGAAGTTCTGCATTTCTTTACCATTAGCACACGTCGCCGGACACTTAGAACACTCGCGTTGGCACCCTCGTCCCTGTGAGGACACTGAGGAGCTGCAGGCTCCAGTGTTCCGCTTAGAAACATCCAGGCCCGGATGCACTTCCCGATCTCTCCGTGTATGCCGAGTGCGTGGCAACAAACTGCACTCTTCCTTGGGACAGCTAGATTTCGTCAGCACGCCCAGAGCTCCAGGAAGTCCGCTCTCTCACGTCCTACGTGCCACAGAAGTCTTCCTCATTGCCCTCATCTGAGCTGCACCGGGAAAAACCATCTGCTTCGCATTCTATCTACGAACTCGTACTCGAAGACACCATACGATGAGGACATAGCCGGCATGCATTCCTACTGTAATGAAAGCACAGAATTCTTCCTGTTAAACTGCAGCATTTCAGAAGAGACTAAGGACCGAGAGCCCACTTAAGAGAGTTCCGGGATGAGGGAGCTGCCTGCATGTTGAACACCCTATGAAGAAAAGTTGATTCAGGGAGGGTACTAGTGTGTAGCTAGAGCCTCCTTTGACTTGTGAGAAAACACAGGGTTATAGCTGCATGTTCACTGGAGACGGAGGCCAGATGGCAGAAATCTTCCCTGCCCGTTTATTTTGCCCCTTCTTCGGCCACGTGCGGGCCTCTGACTGTTGTGGCCTCTCCCGTTGCGGATCACACGTTCCAGAAGCCCAGGCCCAGCGGCCATGGCTCACGGGCCCAGCCGCTCTGCGTCCTGTGGGATCTTCCCACACTGGGCTACGAAACCGTGTTGACGGCTTCGGCAGGCGGACTCTCAACCACTGCGCCACCAGGGAAACCCCGCTTGCCCATCTTGAAAGGTCCATTCGTGCTGTCTGGAACCTTCCTAAAGTACAGGTTTCTAACGGGCCTGTAGGCAGTGTAGGCAGTACTCGGGGAACAAAGGCATTTTCGCCGAATATACAGGGTGCTACCGTAGCCCGTTTAGGAGCGGCACATTATTATAGGCCTAACTTGAGCCTGCCTCGGTTGACGCAGTTCGCTAAACGCAGGACACCCTGCGAGTAGAAGTTCATTCAGGGAAGGACCCATTGTGTATCTTGAGGGAGAAAGGCTGCTCGTGTTCCACCTGCAACTAAAGGAGACTTCTTCGTGTAACACGGCAGTGTTTTGGGAGAGGAAATGCTTATAGGCCTCACTAGAGCCTGTCTTGTTGGAGGCAGTTTGCTACCCGCAGAAGTCTCTGCGAAAGAAGTTGTTTCACGTCAGGGCCCATTGTGAACCTCCTGTGTCTTTCGACACCTTAAATTTACAGGTAAGTATACTGCATGTTTGCCTGCAAATGCAGGCCTGATGGCACAAGGCGTGTTTCCCATTCTGAAAGTTCTGTTCACGGGGCCTTGAATTTCCCAGAGAGGCATACTGTTCACGGCTCTGTTGAAATTGTAGGCCTGGCTCTGGGAAGAAATGGGGTTTTCGCTACTAAAACATGCTGCTTCCAAGGCCCGGTTGGGAGCTGATGCTGTCATTCTCTATACCTACGTGAAGACCAAAAGTCAGCCGTTGCCTCGAGGTAAGGCCCTGAATTGCCCTGCTGAAGCGGAGGCATGCAGCAGTTTCAAAATGGACTTCGTCGCAGTGCAGGAAGGCTTTTTTTCTTCTTCTTCTTCTTTGTACACGGGGCTCTCACTGTTGTGGCCTCTCCCGCTCCGGAGCAGAGACTACAGACGCGCAGGCTCAGCGGCCTGGGCTCTCGGGCCTATTCATTCAAGGGCATGTTGGAACCTCCCGGTCCGGGGCACGAACTCGTGTCTCCTGCATCGGCAGGCAGACCCTCCACCACTGCGCCACCGGGGAAGCCCGACTTTCTGCATTATTGTAACGTTAGCACACATTTCCGGACACATAGAACACTCGCGTGGGCACCCTATTCCCTGCAAGGACACTGAGTAGCGGCAGGCTCCACTCTTCTGCTCAGAAACATCCAGGCCCGGAAGCCATTCCCAGTCACTCTGTGTATGCCGAGCGTAGGGAAACACACGGCACTCTCCCCTGGGACAGCTAGATTTCGTCAGCACACCAACAACTCCAGGAAGTCCGTTCTCTCGCGTGCTACAGGCCATAGAGGTCTTCCTCATTGCCCTCATCTGAGCTGCACCGGGAAAAACCATCTGCTTCGCATTCTATCTACGAACTCGTACTCGAAGACACCATACGATGAGGACATAGCCGGCATGCATTCCTACTGTAATGAAAGCACAGAATTCTTCCTGTTAAACTGCAGCATTTCAGAAGAGACTAAGGACCGAGAGCCTACTTAAGAGAGTTCCGGGATGAGGGAGCTGCCTGCATGTTGAACACCCTATGAAGAAAAGTTGATTCAGGGAGGGTACTAGTGTGTAGCTAGAGCCTCCTTTGACTTGTGAGAAAACACAGGGTTATAGCTGCATGTTCACTGGAGACGGAGGCCAGATGGCAGAAATCTTCCCTGCCCGTTTATTTTGCCCCTTCTTCGGCCACGTGCGGGCCTCTGACTGTTGTGGCCTCTCCCGTTGCGGATCACACGTTCCAGAAGCCCAGGCCCAGCGGCCATGGCTCACGGGCCCAGCCGCTCTGCGTCCTGTGGGATCTTCCCACACTGGGCTACGAAACCGTGTTGACGGCTTCGGCAGGCGGACTCTCAACCACTGCGCCACCAGGGAAACCCCGCTTGCCCATCTTGAAAGGTCCATTCGTGCTGTCTGGAACCTTCCTAAAGTACAGGTTTCTAACGGGCCTGTAGGCAGTGTAGGCAGTACTCGGGGAACAAAGGCATTTTCGCCGAATATACAGGGTGCTACCGTAGCCCGTTTAGGAGCGGCACATTATTATAGGCCTAACTTGAGCCTGCCTCGGTTGACGCAGTTCGCTAAACGCAGGACACCCTGCGAGTAGAAGTTCATTCAGGGAAGGACCCATTGTGTATCTTGAGGGAGAAAGGCTGCTCGTGTTCCACCTGCAACTAAAGGAGACTTCTTCGTGTAACACGGCAGTGTTTTGGGAGAGGAAATGCTTATAGGCCTCACTAGAGCCTGTCTTGTTGGAGGCAGTTTGCTACCCGCAGAAGTCTCTGCGAAAGAAGTTGTTTCACGTCAGGGCCCATTGTGAACCTCCTGTGTCTTTCGACACCTTAAATTTACAGGTAAGTATACTGCATGTTTGCCTGCAAATGCAGGCCTGATGGCACAAGGCGTGTTTCCCATTCTGAAAGTTCTGTTCACGGGGCCTTGAATTTCCCGGAGAGGCATACTGTTCACGGCTCTGTTGAAATTGTAGGCCTGGCTCTGGGAAGAAATGGGGTTTTCGCTACTAAAACATGCTGCTTCCAAGGCCCGGTTGGGAGCTGATGCTGTCATTCTCTATACCTACGTGAAGACCAAAAGTCAGCCGTTGCCTCGAGGTAAGGCCCTGAATTGCCCCGCTGAAGCGGAGGCATGCAGCAGTTTCAAAATGGACTTCGTCGCAGTGCAGGAAGGCTTTTTTTCTTCTTCTTCTTTGTACACGGGGCTCTCACTGTTGTGGCCTCTCCCGCTCCAGAGCAGAGACTACAGACGCGCAGGCTCAGCGGCCTGGGCTCTCGGGCCTATTCATTCAAGGGCATGTTGGAACCTCCCGGTCCGGGGCACGAACTCGTGTCTCCTGCATCGGCAGGCAGACCCTCCACCACTGCGCCACCGGGGAAGCCCGACTTTCTGCATTATTGTAACGTTAGCACACATTTCCGGACACATAGAACACTCGCGTGGGCACCCTATTCCCTGCAAGGACACTGAGTAGCGGCAGGCTCCACTCTTCTGCTCAGAAACATCCAGGCCCGGAAGCCATTCCCAGTCACTCTGTGTATGCCGAGCGTAGGGAAACACACGGCACTCTCCCCTGGGACAGCTAGATTTCGTCAGCACACCAACAACTCCAGGAAGTCCGTTCTCTCGCGTGCTACAGGCCATAGAGGTCTTCCTCATTGCCCTCATCTGAGCTGCACCGGGAAAAACCATCTGCTTCGCATTCTATCTACGAACTCGTACTCGAAGACACCATACGATGAGGACATAGCCGGCATGCATTCCTACTGTAATGAAAGCACAGAATTCTTCCTGTTAAACTGCAGCATTTCAGAAGAGACTAAGGACCGAGAGCCCACTTAAGAGAGTTCCGGGATGAGGGAGCTGCCTGCATGTTGAACACCCTATGAAGAAAAGTTGATTCAGGGAGGGTACTAGTGTGTAGCTAGAGCCTCCTTTGACTTGTGAGAAAACACAAGGATATAGGCTGCATGTTCACTGGAGACGGAGGCCAGATGGCAGAAATCTACCCTGCCCTTTTATTTTCCATATGCGGGCCTCTAACTGCTGTGGCCTCTCCCGTTGCGGATCCCAGGCTCCAGAAGCGCGGGCCCAGCGGCCATGGCTCACGGGCCCAGCCGCCTCTGCGTCCTGTGCGATCTCCCCGGGACGGGCCACGAACCTGTGTACCCCGCTTCGGCAGGCAGACTCTCAAACACTGCGCCACCAGGGAAGCCCGAAGTTCTGCATTTCTTTACCGTTAGCACACGTCGCCGGACACTTAGAACACTCGCGTTGGCACCCTCGTCCCTGTGAGGACACTGAGGAGCTGCAGGCTCCAGTGTTCCGCTTAGAAACATCCAGGCCCGGATGCACTTCCCGATCTCTCCGTGTATGCCGAGTGCGTGGCAACAAACTGCACTCTTCCTTGGGACAGCTAGATTTCGTCAGCACGCCCAGAGCTCCAGGAAGTCCGCTCTCTCACGTCCTACGTGCCACAGAAGTCTTCCTCATTGCCCTCATCTGAGCTGCACCGGGAAAAAGCATCTGCTTCGCATTCTATCTACGAACTCGTACTCGAAGACACCATACGATGAGGACATAGCCGGCATGCATTCCTACTGTAATGAAAGCACAGAATTCTTCCTGTTAAACTGCAGCATTTCAGAAGAGACTAAGGACCGAGAGCCCACTTAAGAGAGTTCCGGGATGAGGGAGCTGCCTGCATGTTGAACACCCTATGAAGAAAAGTTGATTCAGGGAGGGTACTAGTGTGTAGCTAGAGCCTCCTTTGACTTGTGAGAAAACACAGGGTTATAGCTGCATGTTCACTGGAGACGGAGGCCAGATGGCAGAAATCTTCCCTGCCCGTTTATTTTGCCCCTTCTTCGGCCACGTGCGGGCCTCTGACTGTTGTGGCCTCTCCCGTTGCGGATCACACGTTCCAGAAGCCCAGGCCCAGCGGCCATGGCTCACGGGCCCAGCCGCTCTGCGTCCTGTGGGATCTTCCCAGACTGGGCTACGAAACCGTGTTGACGGCTTCGGCAGGCGGACTCTCAACCACTGCGCCACCAGGGAAACCCCGCTTGCCCATCTTGAAAGGTCCATTCGTGCTGTCTGGAACCTTCCTAAAGTACAGGTTTCTAACGGGCCTGTAGGCAGTGTAGGCAGTACTCGGGGAACAAAGGCATTTTCGCCGAATATACAGGGTGCTACCGTAGCCCGTTTAGGAGCGGCACATTATTATAGGCCTAACTTGAGCCTGCCTCGGTTGACGCAGTTCGCTAAACGCAGGACACCCTGCGAGTAGAAGTTCATTCAGGGAAGGACCCATTGTGTATCTTGAGGGAGAAAGGCTGCTCGTGTTCCGCCTGCAACTAAAGGAGACTTCTTCGTGTAACACGGCAGTGTTTTGGGAGAGGAAATGCTTATAGGCCTCACTAGAGCCTGTCTTGTTGGAGGCAGTTTGCTACCCGCAGAAGTCTCTGCGAAAGAAGTTGTTTCACGTCAGGGCCCATTGTGAACCTCCTGTGTCTTTCGACACCTTAAATTTACAGGTAAGTATACTGCATGTTTGCCTGCAAATGCAGGCCTGATGGCACAAGGCGTGTTTCCCATTCTGAAAGTTCTGTTCACGGGGCCTTGAATTTCCCGGAGAGGCATACTGTTCACGGCTCTGTTGAAATTGTAGGCCTGGCTCTGGGAAGAAATGGGGTTTTCGCTACTAAAACATGCTGCTTCCAAGGCCCGGTTGGGAGCTGATGCTGTCATTCTCTATACCTACGTGAAGACCAAAAGTCAGCCGTTGCCTCGAGGTAAGGCCCTGAATTGCCCCGCTGAAGCGGAGGCATGCAGCAGTTTCAAAATGGACTTCGTCGCAGTGCAGGAAGGCTTTTTTTCTTCTTCTTCTTTGTACACGGGGCTCTCACTGTTGTGGCCTCTCCCGCTCCAGAGCAGAGACTACAGACGCGCAGGCTCAGCGGCCTGGGCTCTCGGGCCTATTCATTCAAGGGCATGTTGGAACCTCCCGGTCCGGGGCACGAACTCGTGTCTCCTGCATCGGCAGGCAGACCCTCCACCACTGCGCCACCGGGGAAGCTCGACTTTCTGCATTATTGTAACGTTAGCACACATTTCCGGACACATAGAACACTCGCGTGGGCACCCTATTCCCTGCAAGGACACTGAGTAGCGGCAGGCTCCACTCTTCTGCTCAGAAACATCCAGGCCCGGAAGCCATTCCCAGTCACTCTGTGTATGCCGAGCGTAGGGAAACACACGGCACTCTCCCCTGGGACAGCTAGATTTCGTCAGCACACCAACAACTCCAGGAAGTCCGTTCTCTCGCGTGCTACAGGCCATAGAGGTCTTCCTCATTGCCCTCATCTGAGCTGCACCGGGAAAAACCATCTGCTTCGCATTCTATCTACGAACTCGTTCTCGAAGACACCATACGATGAGGACATAGCCGGCATGCATTCCTACTGTAATGAAAGCACAGAATTCTTCCTGTTAAACTGCAGCATTTCAGAAGAGACTAAGGACCGAGAGCCCACTTAAGAGAGTTCCGGGATGAGGGAGCTGCCTGCATGTTGAACACCCTATGAAGAAAAGTTGATTCAGGGAGGGTACTAGTGTGTAGCTAGAGCCTCCTTTGACTTGTGAGAAAACACAAGGATATAGGCTGCATGTTCACTGGAGACGGAGGCCAGATGGCAGAAATCTACCCTGCCCTTTTATTTTCCATATGCGGGCCTCTAACTGCTGTGGCCTCTCCCGTTGCGGATCCCAGGCTCCAGAAGCGCGGGCCCAGCGGCCATGGCTCACGGGCCCAGCCGCCTCTGCGTCCTGTGCGATCTCCCTGGGACGGGCCACGAACCTGTGTACCCCGCTTCGGCAGGCAGACTCTCAAACACTGCGCCACCAGGGAAGCCCGAAGTTCTGCATTTCTTTACCGTTAGCACACGTCGCCGGACACTTAGAACACTCACGTTGGCACCCTCGTCCCTGTGAGGACACTGAGGAGCTGCAGGCTCCAGTGTTCCGCTTAGAAACATCCAGGCCCGGATGCACTTCCCGATCTCTCCGTGTATGCCGAGTGCGTGGCAACAAACTGCACTCTTCCTTGGGACAGCTAGATTTCGTCAGCACGCCCAGAGCTCCAGGAAGTCCGCTCTCTCACGTCCTACGTGCCACAGAAGTCTTCCTCATTGCCCTCATCTGAGCTGCACCGGGAAAAAGCATCTGCTTCGCATTCTATCTACGAACTCGTACTCGAAGACACCATACGATGAGGACATAGCCGGCATGCATTCCTACTGTAATGAAAGCACAGAATTCTTCCTGTTAAACTGCAGCATTTCAGAAGAGACTAAGGACCGAGAGCCCACTTAAGAGAGTTCCGGGATGAGGGAGCTGCCTGCATGTTGAACACCCTATGAAGAAAAGTTGATTCAGGGAGGGTACTAGTGTGTAGCTAGAGCCTCCTTTGACTTGTGAGAAAACACAGGGTTATAGCTGCATGTTCACTGGAGACGGAGGCCAGATGGCAGAAATCTTCCCTGCCCGTTTATTTTGCCCCTTCTTCGGCCACGTGCGGGCCTCTGACTGTTGTGGCCTCTCCCGTTGCGGATCACACGTTCCAGAAGCCCAGGCCCAGCGGCCATGGCTCACGGGCCCAGCCGCTCTGCGTCCTGTGGGATCTTCCCAGACTGGGCTACGAAACCGTGTTGACGGCTTCGGCAGGTGGACTCTCAACCACTGCGCCACCAGGGAAACCCCGCTTGCCCATCTTGAAAGGTCCATTCGTGCTGTCTGGAACCTTCCTAAAGTACAGGTTTCTAACGGGCCTGTAGGCAGTGTAGGCAGTACTCGGGGAACAAAGGCATTTTCGCCGAATATACAGGGTGCTACCGTAGCCCGTTTAGGAGCGGCACATTATTATAGGCCTAACTTGAGCCTGCCTCGGTTGACGCAGTTCGCTAAACGCAGGACACCCTGCGAGTAGAAGTTCATTCAGGGAAGGACCCATTGTGTATCTTGAGGGAGAAAGGCTGCTCGTGTTCCGCCTGCAACTAAAGGAGACTTCTTCGTGTAACACGGCAGTGTTTTGGGAGAGGAAATGCTTATAGGCCTCACTAGAGCCTGTCTTGTTGGAGGCAGTTTGCTACCCGCAGAAGTCTCTGCGAAAGAAGTTGTTTCACGTCAGGGCCCATTGTGAACCTCCTGTGTCTTTCGACACCTTAAATTTACAGGTAAGTATACTGCATGTTTGCCTGCAAATGCAGGCCTGATGGCACAAGGCGTGTTTCCCATTCTGAAAGTTCTGTTCACGGGGCCTTGAATTTCCCGGAGAGGCATACTGTTCACGGCTCTGTTGAAATTGTAGGCCTGGCTCTGGGAAGAAATGGGGTTTTCGCTACTAAAACATGCTGCTTCCAAGGCCCGGTTGGGAGCTGATGCTGTCATTCTCTATACCTACGTGAAGACCAAAAGTCAGCCGTTGCCTCGAGGTAAGGCCCTGAATTGCCCTGCTGAAGCGGAGGCATGCAGCAGTTTCAAAATGGACTTCGTCGCAGTGCAGGAAGGCTTTTTTTCTTCTTCTTCTTCTTTGTACACGGGGCTCTCACTGTTGTGGCCTCTCCCGCTCCGGAGCAGAGACTACAGACGCGCAGGCTCAGCGGCCTGGGCTCTCGGGCCTATTCATTCAAGGGCATGTTGGAACCTCCCGGTCCGGGGCACGAACTCGTGTCTCCTGCATCGGCAGGCAGACCCTCCACCACTGCGCCACCGGGGAAGCCCGACTTTCTGCATTATTGTAACGTTAGCACACATTTCCGGACACATAGAACACTCGCGTGGGCACCCTATTCCCTGCAAGGACACTGAGTAGCGGCAGGCTCCACTCTTCTGCTCAGAAACATCCAGGCCCGGAAGCCATTCCCAGTCACTCTGTGTATGCCGAGCGTAGGGAAACACACGGCACTCTCCCCTGGGACAGCTAGATTTCGTCAGCACACCAACAACTCCAGGAAGTCCGTTCTCTCGCGTGCTACAGGCCATAGAGGTCTTCCTCATTGCCCTCATCTGAGCTGCACCGGGAAAAACCATCTGCTTCGCATTCTATCTACGAACTCGTTCTCGAAGACACCATACGATGAGGACATAGCCGGCATGCATTCCTACTGTAATGAAAGCACAGAATTCTTCCTGTTAAACTGCAGCATTTCAGAAGAGACTAAGGACCGAGAGCCCACTTAAGAGAGTTCCGGGATGAGGGAGCTGCCTGCATGTTGAACACCCTATGAAGAAAAGTTGATTCAGGGAGGGTACTAGTGTGTAGCTAGAGCCTCCTTTGACTTGTGAGAAAACACAAGGATATAGGCTGCATGTTCACTGGAGACGGAGGCCAGATGGCAGAAATCTACCCTGCCCTTTTATTTTCCATATGCGGGCCTCTAACTGCTGTGGCCTCTCCCGTTGCGGATCCCAGGCTCCAGAAGCGCGGGCCCAGCGGCCATGGCTCACGGGCCCAGCCGCCTCTGCGTCCTGTGCGATCTCCCTGGGACGGGCCACGAACCTGTGTACCCCGCTTCGGCAGGCAGACTCTCAAACACTGCGCCACCAGGGAAGCCCGAAGTTCTGCATTTCTTTACCGTTAGCACACGTCGCCGGACACTTAGAACACTCACGTTGGCACCCTCGTCCCTGTGAGGACACTGAGGAGCTGCAGGCTCCAGTGTTCCGCTTAGAAACATCCAGGCCCGGATGCACTTCCCGATCTCTCCGTGTATGCCGAGTGCGTGGCAACAAACTGCACTCTTCCTTGGGACAGCTAGATTTCGTCAGCACGCCCAGAGCTCCAGGAAGTCCGCTCTCTCACGTCCTACGTGCCACAGAAGTCTTCCTCATTGCCCTCATCTGAGCTGCACCGGGAAAAAGCATCTGCTTCGCATTCTATCTACGAACTCGTACTCGAAGACACCATACGATGAGGACATAGCCGGCATGCATTCCTACTGTAATGAAAGCACAGAATTCTTCCTGTTAAACTGCAGCATTTCAGAAGAGACTAAGGACCGAGAGCCCACTTAAGAGAGTTCCGGGATGAGGGAGCTGCCTGCATGTTGAACACCCTATGAAGAAAAGTTGATTCAGGGAGGGTACTAGTGTGTAGCTAGAGCCTCCTTTGACTTGTGAGAAAACACAGGGTTATAGCTGCATGTTCACTGGAGACGGAGGCCAGATGGCAGAAATCTTCCCTGCCCGTTTATTTTGCCCCTTCTTCGGCCACGTGCGGGCCTCTGACTGTTGTGGCCTCTCCCGTTGCGGATCACACGTTCCAGAAGCCCAGGCCCAGCGGCCATGGCTCACGGGCCCAGCCGCTCTGCGTCCTGTGGGATCTTCCCAGACTGGGCTACGAAACCGTGTTGACGGCTTCGGCAGGCGGACTCTCAACCACTGCGCCACCAGGGAAACCCCGCTTGCCCATCTTGAAAGGTCCATTCGTGCTGTCTGGAACCTTCCTAAAGTACAGGTTTCTAACGGGCCTGTAGGCAGTGTAGGCAGTACTCGGGGAACAAAGGCATTTTCGCCGAATATACAGGGTGCTACCGTAGCCCGTTTAGGAGCGGCACATTATTATAGGCCTAACTTGAGCCTGCCTCGGTTGACGCAGTTCGCTAAACGCAGGACACCCTGCGAGTAGAAGTTCATTCAGGGAAGGACCCATTGTGTATCTTGAGGGAGAAAGGCTGCTCGTGTTCCGCCTGCAACTAAAGGAGACTTCCTCGTGTAACACGGCAGTGTTTTGGGAGAGGAAATGCTTATAGGCCTCACTAGAGCCTGTCTTGTTGGAGGCAGTTTGCTACCCGCAGAAGTCTCTGCGAAAGAAGTTGTTTCACGTCAGGGCCCATTGTGAACCTCCTGTGTCTTTCGACACCTTAAATTTACAGGTAAGTATACTGCATGTTTGCCTGCAAATGCAGGCCTGATGGCACAAGGCGTGTTTCCCATTCTGAAAGTTCTGTTCACGGGGCCTTGAATTTCCCGGAGAGGCATACTGTTCACGGCTCTGTTGAAATTGTAGGCCTGGCTCTGGGAAGAAATGGGGTTTTCGCTACTAAAACATGCTGCTTCCAAGGCCCGGTTGGGAGCTGATGCTGTCATTCTCTATACCTACGTGAAGACCAAAAGTCAGCCGTTGCCTCGAGGTAAGGCCCTGAATTGCCCCGCTGAAGCGGAGGCATGCAGCAGTTTCAAAATGGACTTCGTCGCAGTGCAGGAAGGCTTTTTTTCTTCTTCTTCTTTGTACACGGGGCTCTCACTGTTGTGGCCTCTCCCGCTCCAGAGCAGAGACTACAGACGCGCAGGCTCAGCGGCCTGGGCTCTCGGGCCTATTCATTCAAGGGCATGTTGGAACCTCCCGGTCCGGGGCACGAACTCGTGTCTCCTGCATCGGCAGGCAGACCCTCCACCACTGCGCCACCGGGGAAGCTCGACTTTCTGCATTATTGTAACGTTAGCACACATTTCCGGACACATAGAACACTCGCGTGGGCACCCTATTCCCTGCAAGGACACTGAGTAGCGGCAGGCTCCACTCTTCTGCTCAGAAACATCCAGGCCCGGAAGCCATTCCCAGTCACTCTGTGTATGCCGAGCGTAGGGAAACACACGGCACTCTCCCCTGGGACAGCTAGATTTCGTCAGCACACCAACAACTCCAGGAAGTCCGTTCTCTCGCGTGCTACAGGCCATAGAGGTCTTCCTCATTGCCCTCATCTGAGCTGCACCGGGAAAAACCATCTGCTTCGCATTCTATCTACGAACTCGTTCTCGAAGACACCATACGATGAGGACATAGCCGGCATGCATTCCTACTGTAATGAAAGCACAGAATTCTTCCTGTTAAACTGCAGCATTTCAGAAGAGACTAAGGACCGAGAGCCCACTTAAGAGAGTTCCGGGATGAGGGAGCTGCCTGCATGTTGAACACCCTATGAAGAAAAGTTGATTCAGGGAGGGTACTAGTGTGTAGCTAGAGCCTCCTTTGACTTGTGAGAAAACACAAGGATATAGGCTGCATGTTCACTGGAGACGGAGGCCAGATGGCAGAAATCTACCCTGCCCTTTTATTTTCCATATGCGGGCCTCTAACTGCTGTGGCCTCTCCCGTTGCGGATCCCAGGCTCCAGAAGCGCGGGCCCAGCGGCCATGGCTCACGGGCCCAGCCGCCTCTGCGTCCTGTGCGATCTCCCTGGGACGGGCCACGAACCTGTGTACCCCGCTTCGGCAGGCAGACTCTCAAACACTGCGCCACCAGGGAAGCCCGAAGTTCTGCATTTCTTTACCGTTAGCACACGTCGCCGGACACTTAGAACACTCACGTTGGCACCCTCGTCCCTGTGAGGACACTGAGGAGCTGCAGGCTCCAGTGTTCCGCTTAGAAACATCCAGGCCCGGATGCACTTCCCGATCTCTCCGTGTATGCCGAGTGCGTGGCAACAAACTGCACTCTTCCTTGGGACAGCTAGATTTCGTCAGCACGCCCAGAGCTCCAGGAAGTCCGCTCTCTCACGTCCTACGTGCCACAGAAGTCTTCCTCATTGCCCTCATCTGAGCTGCACCGGGAAAAAGCATCTGCTTCGCATTCTATCTACGAACTCGTACTCGAAGACACCATACGATGAGGACATAGCCGGCATGCATTCCTACTGTAATGAAAGCACAGAATTCTTCCTGTTAAACTGCAGCATTTCAGAAGAGACTAAGGACCGAGAGCCCACTTAAGAGAGTTCCGGGATGAGGGAGCTGCCTGCATGTTGAACACCCTATGAAGAAAAGTTGATTCAGGGAGGGTACTAGTGTGTAGCTAGAGCCTCCTTTGACTTGTGAGAAAACACAGGGTTATAGCTGCATGTTCACTGGAGACGGAGGCCAGATGGCAGAAATCTTCCCTGCCCGTTTATTTTGCCCCTTCTTCGGCCACGTGCGGGCCTCTGACTGTTGTGGCCTCTCCCGTTGCGGATCACACGTTCCAGAAGCCCAGGCCCAGCGGCCATGGCTCACGGGCCCAGCCGCTCTGCGTCCTGTGGGATCTTCCCAGACTGGGCTACGAAACCGTGTTGACGGCTTCGGCAGGTGGACTCTCAACCACTGCGCCACCAGGGAAACCCCGCTTGCCCATCTTGAAAGGTCCATTCGTGCTGTCTGGAACCTTCCTAAAGTACAGGTTTCTAACGGGCCTGTAGGCAGTGTAGGCAGTACTCGGGGAACAAAGGCATTTTCGCCGAATATACAGGGTGCTACCGTAGCCCGTTTAGGAGCGGCACATTATTATAGGCCTAACTTGAGCCTGCCTCGGTTGACGCAGTTCGCTAAACGCAGGACACCCTGCGAGTAGAAGTTCATTCAGGGAAGGACCCATTGTGTATCTTGAGGGAGAAAGGCTGCTCGTGTTCCGCCTGCAACTAAAGGAGACTTCTTCGTGTAACACGGCAGTGTTTTGGGAGAGGAAATGCTTATAGGCCTCACTAGAGCCTGTCTTGTTGGAGGCAGTTTGCTACCCGCAGAAGTCTCTGCGAAAGAAGTTGTTTCACGTCAGGGCCCATTGTGAACCTCCTGTGTCTTTCGACACCTTAAATTTACAGGTAAGTATACTGCATGTTTGCCTGCAAATGCAGGCCTGATGGCACAAGGCGTGTTTCCCATTCTGAAAGTTCTGTTCACGGGGCCTTGAATTTCCCGGAGAGGCATACTGTTCACGGCTCTGTTGAAATTGTAGGCCTGGCTCTGGGAAGAAATGGGGTTTTCGCTACTAAAACATGCTGCTTCCAAGGCCCGGTTGGGAGCTGATGCTGTCATTCTCTATACCTACGTGAAGACCAAAAGTCAGCCGTTGCCTCGAGGTAAGGCCCTGAATTGCCCTGCTGAAGCGGAGGCATGCAGCAGTTTCAAAATGGACTTCGTCGCAGTGCAGGAAGGCTTTTTTTCTTCTTCTTCTTCTTTGTACACGGGGCTCTCACTGTTGTGGCCTCTCCCGCTCCGGAGCAGAGACTACAGACGCGCAGGCTCAGCGGCCTGGGCTCTCGGGCCTATTCATTCAAGGGCATGTTGGAACCTCCCGGTCCGGGGCACGAACTCGTGTCTCCTGCATCGGCAGGCAGACCCTCCACCACTGCGCCACCGGGGAAGCCCGACTTTCTGCATTATTGTAACGTTAGCACACATTTCCGGACACATAGAACACTCGCGTGGGCACCCTATTCCCTGCAAGGACACTGAGTAGCGGCAGGCTCCACTCTTCTGCTCAGAAACATCCAGGCCCGGAAGCCATTCCCAGTCACTCTGTGTATGCCGAGCGTAGGGAAACACACGGCACTCTCCCCTGGGACAGCTAGATTTCGTCAGCACACCAACAACTCCAGGAAGTCCGTTCTCTCGCGTGCTACAGGCCATAGAGGTCTTCCTCATTGCCCTCATCTGAGCTGCACCGGGAAAAACCATCTGCTTCGCATTCTATCTACGAACTCGTTCTCGAAGACACCATACGATGAGGACATAGCCGGCATGCATTCCTACTGTAATGAAAGCACAGAATTCTTCCTGTTAAACTGCAGCATTTCAGAAGAGACTAAGGACCGAGAGCCCACTTAAGAGAGTTCCGGGATGAGGGAGCTGCCTGCATGTTGAACACCCTATGAAGAAAAGTTGATTCAGGGAGGGTACTAGTGTGTAGCTAGAGCCTCCTTTGACTTGTGAGAAAACACAAGGATATAGGCTGCATGTTCACTGGAGACGGAGGCCAGATGGCAGAAATCTACCCTGCCCTTTTATTTTCCATATGCGGGCCTCTAACTGCTGTGGCCTCTCCCGTTGCGGATCCCAGGCTCCAGAAGCGCGGGCCCAGCGGCCATGGCTCACGGGCCCAGCCGCCTCTGCGTCCTGTGCGATCTCCCTGGGACGGGCCACGAACCTGTGTACCCCGCTTCGGCAGGCAGACTCTCAAACACTGCGCCACCAGGGAAGCCCGAAGTTCTGCATTTCTTTACCGTTAGCACACGTCGCCGGACACTTAGAACACTCACGTTGGCACCCTCGTCCCTGTGAGGACACTGAGGAGCTGCAGGCTCCAGTGTTCCGCTTAGAAACATCCAGGCCCGGATGCACTTCCCGATCTCTCCGTGTATGCCGAGTGCGTGGCAACAAACTGCACTCTTCCTTGGGACAGCTAGATTTCGTCAGCACGCCCAGAGCTCCAGGAAGTCCGCTCTCTCACGTCCTACGTGCCACAGAAGTCTTCCTCATTGCCCTCATCTGAGCTGCACCGGGAAAAAGCATCTGCTTCGCATTCTATCTACGAACTCGTACTCGAAGACACCATACGATGAGGACATAGCCGGCATGCATTCCTACTGTAATGAAAGCACAGAATTCTTCCTGTTAAACTGCAGCATTTCAGAAGAGACTAAGGACCGAGAGCCCACTTAAGAGAGTTCCGGGATGAGGGAGCTGCCTGCATGTTGAACACCCTATGAAGAAAAGTTGATTCAGGGAGGGTACTAGTGTGTAGCTAGAGCCTCCTTTGACTTGTGAGAAAACACAGGGTTATAGCTGCATGTTCACTGGAGACGGAGGCCAGATGGCAGAAATCTTCCCTGCCCGTTTATTTTGCCCCTTCTTCGGCCACGTGCGGGCCTCTGACTGTTGTGGCCTCTCCCGTTGCGGATCACACGTTCCAGAAGCCCAGGCCCAGCGGCCATGGCTCACGGGCCCAGCCGCTCTGCGTCCTGTGGGATCTTCCCAGACTGGGCTACGAAACCGTGTTGACGGCTTCGGCAGGTGGACTCTCAACCACTGCGCCACCAGGGAAACCCCGCTTGCCCATCTTGAAAGGTCCATTCGTGCTGTCTGGAACCTTCCTAAAGTACAGGTTTCTAACGGGCCTGTAGGCAGTGTAGGCAGTACTCGGGGAACAAAGGCATTTTCGCCGAATATACAGGGTGCTACCGTAGCCCGTTTAGGAGCGGCACATTATTATAGGCCTAACTTGAGCCTGCCTCGGTTGACGCAGTTCGCTAAACGCAGGACACCCTGCGAGTAGAAGTTCATTCAGGGAAGGACCCATTGTGTATCTTGAGGGAGAAAGGCTGCTCGTGTTCCGCCTGCAACTAAAGGAGACTTCTTCGTGTAACACGGCAGTGTTTTGGGAGAGGAAATGCTTATAGGCCTCACTAGAGCCTGTCTTGTTGGAGGCAGTTTGCTACCCGCAGAAGTCTCTGCGAAAGAAGTTGTTTCACGTCAGGGCCCATTGTGAACCTCCTGTGTCTTTCGACACCTTAAATTTACAGGTAAGTATACTGCATGTTTGCCTGCAAATGCAGGCCTGATGGCACAAGGCGTGTTTCCCATTCTGAAAGTTCTGTTCACGGGGCCTTGAATTTCCCGGAGAGGCATACTGTTCACGGCTCTGTTGAAATTGTAGGCCTGGCTCTGGGAAGAAATGGGGTTTTCGCTACTAAAACATGCTGCTTCCAAGGCCCGGTTGGGAGCTGATGCTGTCATTCTCTATACCTACGTGAAGACCAAAAGTCAGCCGTTGCCTCGAGGTAAGGCCCTGAATTGCCCTGCTGAAGCGGAGGCATGCAGCAGTTTCAAAATGGACTTCGTCGCAGTGCAGGAAGGCTTTTTTTCTTCTTCTTCTTCTTTGTACACGGGGCTCTCACTGTTGTGGCCTCTCCCGCTCCGGAGCAGAGACTACAGACGCGCAGGCTCAGCGGCCTGGGCTCTCGGGCCTATTCATTCAAGGGCATGTTGGAACCTCCCGGTCCGGGGCACGAACTCGTGTCTCCTGCATCGGCAGGCAGACCCTCCACCACTGCGCCACCGGGGAAGCCCGACTTTCTGCATTATTGTAACGTTAGCACACATTTCCGGACACATAGAACACTCGCGTGGGCACCCTATTCCCTGCAAGGACACTGAGTAGCGGCAGGCTCCACTCTTCTGCTCAGAAACATCCAGGCCCGGAAGCCATTCCCAGTCACTCTGTGTATGCCGAGCGTAGGGAAACACACGGCACTCTCCCCTGGGACAGCTAGATTTCGTCAGCACACCAACAACTCCAGGAAGTCCGTTCTCTCGCGTGCTACAGGCCATAGAGGTCTTCCTCATTGCCCTCATCTGAGCTGCACCGGGAAAAACCATCTGCTTCGCATTCTATCTACGAACTCGTACTCGAAGACACCATACGATGAGGACATAGCCGGCATGCATTCCTACTGTAATGAAAGCACAGAATTCTTCCTGTTAAACTGCAGCATTTCAGAAGAGACTAAGGACCGAGAGCCCACTTAAGAGAGTTCCGGGATGAGGGAGCTGCCTGCATGTTGAACACCCTATGAAGAAAAGTTGATTCAGGGAGGGTACTAGTGTGTAGCTAGAGCCTCCTTTGACTTGTGAGAAAACACAAGGATATAGGCTGCATGTTCACTGGAGACGGAGGCCAGATGGCAGAAATCTACCCTGCCCTTTTATTTTCCATATGCGGGCCTCTAACTGCTGTGGCCTCTCCCGTTGCGGATCCCAGGCTCCAGAAGCGCGGGCCCAGCGGCCATGGCTCACGGGCCCAGCCGCCTCTGCGTCCTGTGCGATCTCCCCGGGACGGGCCACGAACCTGTGTACCCCGCTTCGGCAGGCAGACTCTCAAACACTGCGCCACCAGGGAAGCCCGAAGTTCTGCATTTCTTTACCGTTAGCACACGTCGCCGGACACTTAGAACACTCGCGTTGGCACCCTCGTCCCTGTGAGGACACTGAGGAGCTGCAGGCTCCAGTGTTCCGCTTAGAAACATCCAGGCCCGGATGCACTTCCCGATCTCTCCGTGTATGCCGAGTGCGTGGCAACAAACTGCACTCTTCCTTGGGACAGCTAGATTTCGTCAGCACGCCCAGAGCTCCAGGAAGTCCGCTCTCTCACGTCCTACGTGCCACAGAAGTCTTCCTCATTGCCCTCATCTGAGCTGCACCGGGAAAAACCATCTGCTTCGCATTCTATCTACCAACTCGTACTCGAAGACACCATACGATGAGGACATAGCCGGCATGCATTCCTACTGTAATGAAAGCACAGAATTCTTCCTGTTAAACTGCAGCATTTCAGAAGAGACTAAGGACCGAGAGCCCACTTAAGAGAGTTCCGGGATGAGGGAGCTGCCTGCATGTTGAACACCCTATGAAGAAAAGTTGATTCAGGGAGGGTACTAGTGTGTAGCTAGAGCCTCCTTTGACTTGTGAGAAAACACAAGGATATAGGCTGCATGTTCACTGGAGACGGAGGCCAGATGGCAGAAATCTACCCTGCCCTTTTATTTTCCATATGCGGGCCTCTAACTGCTGTGGCCTCTCCCGTTGCGGATCCCAGGCTCCAGAAGCGCGGGCCCAGCGGCCATGGCTCACGGGCCCAGCCGCCTCTGCGTCCTGTGCGATCTCCCCGGGACGGGCCACGAACCTGTGTACCCCGCTTCGGCAGGCAGACTCTCAAACACTGCGCCACCAGGGAAGCCCGAAGTTCTGCATTTCTTTACCGTTAGCACACGTCGCCGGACACTTAGAACACTCGCGTTGGCACCCTCGTCCCTGTGAGGACACTGAGGAGCTGCAGGCTCCAGTGTTCCGCTTAGAAACATCCAGGCCCGGATGCACTTCCCGATCTCTCCGTGTATGCCGAGTGCGTGGCAACAAACTGCACTCTTCCTTGGGACAGCTAGATTTCGTCAGCACGCCCAGAGCTCCAGGAAGTCCGCTCTCTCACGTCCTACGTGCCACAGAAGTCTTCCTCATTGCCCTCATCTGAGCTGCACCGGGAAAAACCATCTGCTTCGCATTCTATCTACGAACTCGTACTCGAAGACACCATACGATGAGGACATAGCCGGCATGCATTCCTACTGTAATGAAAGCACAGAATTCTTCCTGTTAAACTGCAGCATTTCAGAAGAGACTAAGGACCGAGAGCCCACTTAAGAGAGTTCCGGGATGAGGGAGCTGCCTGCATGTTGAACACCCTATGAAGAAAAGTTGATTCAGGGAGGGTACTAGTGTGTAGCTAGAGCCTCCTTTGACTTGTGAGAAAACACAGGGTTATAGCTGCATGTTCACTGGAGACGGAGGCCAGATGGCAGAAATCTTCCCTGGCCGTTTATTTTGCCCCTTCTTCGGCCACGTGCGGGCCTCTGACTGTTGTGGCCTCTCCCGTTGCGGATCACACGTTCCAGAAGCCCAGGCCCAGCGGCCATGGCTCACGGGCCCAGCCGCTCTGCGTCCTGTGGGATCTTCCCAGACTGGGCTACGAAACCGTGTTGACGGCTTCGGCAGGCGGACTCTCAACCACTGCGCCACCAGGGAAACCCCGCTTGCCCATCTTGAAAGGTCCATTCGTGCTGTCTGGAACCTTCCTAAAGTACAGGTTTCTAACGGGCCTGAAGGCAGTGTAGGCAGTACTCGGGGAACAAAGGCATTTTCGCCGAATATACAGGGTGCTACCGTAGCCCGTTTAGGAGCGGCACATTATTATAGGCCTAACTTGAGCCTGCCTCGGTTGACGCAGTTCGCTAAACGCAGGACACCCTGCGAGTAGAAGTTCATTCAGGGAAGGACCCATTGTGTATCTTGAGGGAGAAAGGCTGCTCGTGTTCCGCCTGCAACTAAAGGAGACTTCTTCGTGTAACACGGCAGTGTTTTGGGAGAGGAAATGCTTATAGGCCTCACTAGAGCCTGTCTTGTTGGAGGCAGTTTGCTACCCGCAGAAGTCTCTGCGAAAGAAGTTGTTTCACGTCAGGGCCCATTGTGAACCTCCTGTGTCTTTCGACACCTTAAATTTACAGGTAAGTATACTGCATGTTTGCCTGCAAATGCAGGCCTGATGGCACAAGGCGTGTTTCCCATTCTGAAAGTTCTGTTCACGGGGCCTTGAATTTCCCGGAGAGGCATACTGTTCACGGCTCTGTTGAAATTGTAGGCCTGGCTCTGGGAAGAAATGGGGTTTTCGCTACTAAAACATGCTGCTTCCAAGGCCCGGTTGGGAGCTGATGCTGTCATTCTCTATACCTACGTGAAGACCAAAAGTCAGCCGTTGCCTCGAGGTAAGGCCCTGAATTGCCCTGCTGAAGCGGAGGCATGCAGCAGTTTCAAAATGGACTTCGTCGCAGTGCAGGAAGGCTTTTTTTCTTCTTCTTCTTCTTTGTACACGGGGCTCTCACTGTTGTGGCCTCTCCCGCTCCGGAGCAGAGACTACAGACGCGCAGGCTCAGCGGCCTGGGCTCTCGGGCCTATTCATTCAAGGGCATGTTGGAACCTCCCGGTCCGGGGCACGAACTCGTGTCTCCTGCATCGGCAGGCAGACCCTCCACCACTGCGCCACCGGGGAAGCCCGACTTTCTGCATTATTGTAACGTTAGCACACATTTCCGGACACATAGAACACTCGCGTGGGCACCCTATTCCCTGCAAGGACACTGAGTAGCGGCAGGCTCCACTCTTCTGCTCAGAAACATCCAGGCCCGGAAGCCATTCCCAGTCACTCTGTGTATGCCGAGCGTAGGGAAACACACGGCACTCTCCCCTGGGACAGCTAGATTTCGTCAGCACACCAACAACTCCAGGAAGTCCGTTCTCTCGCGTGCTACAGGCCATAGAGGTCTTCCTCATTGCCCTCATCTGAGCTGCACCGGGAAAAACCATCTGCTTCGCATTCTATCTACGAACTCGTACTCGAAGACACCATACGATGAGGACATAGCCGGCATGCATTCCTACTGTAATGAAAGCACAGAATTCTTCCTGTTAAACTGCAGCATTTCAGAGGAGACTAAGGACCGAGAGCCCACTTAAGAGAGTTCCGGGATGAGGGAGCTGCCTGCATGTTGAACACCCTATGAAGAAAAGTTGATTCAGGGAGGGTACTAGTGTGTAGCTAGAGCCTCCTTTGACTTGTGAGAAAACACAAGGATATAGGCTGCATGTTCACTGGAGACGGAGGCCAGATGGCAGAAATCTACCCTGCCCTTTTATTTTCCATATGCGGGCCTCTAACTGCTGTGGCCTCTCCCGTTGCGGATCCCAGGCTCCAGAAGCGCGGGCCCAGCGGCCATGGCTCACGGGCCCAGCCGCCTCTGCGTCCTGTGCGATCTCCCCGGGACGGGCCACGAACCTGTGTACCCCGCTTCGGCAGGCAGACTCTCAAACACTGCGCCACCAGGGAAGCCCGAAGTTCTGCATTTCTTTACCGTTAGCACACGTCGCCGGACACTTAGAACACTCGCGTTGGCACCCTCGTCCCTGTGAGGACACTGAGGAGCTGCAGGCTCCAGTGTTCCGCTTAGAAACATCCAGGCCCGGATGCACTTCCCGATCTCTCCGTGTATGCCGAGTGCGTGGCAACAAACTGCACTCTTCCTTGGGACAGCTAGATTTCGTCAGCACGCCCAGAGCTCCAGGAAGTCCGCTCTCTCACGTCCTACGTGCCACAGAAGTCTTCCTCATTGCCCTCATCTGAGCTGCACCGGGAAAAACCATCTGCTTCGCATTCTATCTACCAACTCGTACTCGAAGACACCATACGATGAGGACATAGCCGGCATGCATTCCTACTGTAATGAAAGCACAGAATTCTTCCTGTTAAACTGCAGCATTTCAGAAGAGACTAAGGACCGAGAGCCCACTTAAGAGAGTTCCGGGATGAGGGAGCTGCCTGCATGTTGAACACCCTATGAAGAAAAGTTGATTCAGGGAGGGTACTAGTGTGTAGCTAGAGCCTCCTTTGACTTGTGAGAAAACACAAGGATATAGGCTGCATGTTCACTGGAGACGGAGGCCAGATGGCAGAAATCTACCCTGCCCTTTTATTTTCCATATGCGGGCCTCTAACTGCTGTGGCCTCTCCCGTTGCGGATCCCAGGCTCCAGAAGCGCGGGCCCAGCGGCCATGGCTCACGGGCCCAGCCGCCTCTGCGTCCTGTGCGATCTCCCCGGGACGGGCCACGAACCTGTGTACCCCGCTTCGGCAGGCAGACTCTCAAACACTGCGCCACCAGGGAAGCCCGAAGTTCTGCATTTCTTTACCGTTAGCACACGTCGCCGGACACTTAGAACACTCGCGTTGGCACCCTCGTCCCTGTGAGGACACTGAGGAGCTGCAGGCTCCAGTGTTCCGCTTAGAAACATCCAGGCCCGGATGCACTTCCCGATCTCTCCGTGTATGCCGAGTGCGTGGCAACAAACTGCACTCTTCCTTGGGACAGCTAGATTTCGTCAGCACGCCCAGAGCTCCAGGAAGTCCGCTCTCTCACGTCCTACGTGCCACAGAAGTCTTCCTCATTGCCCTCATCTGAGCTGCACCGGGAAAAACCATCTGCTTCGCATTCTATCTACGAACTCGTACTCGAAGACACCATACGATGAGGACATAGCCGGCATGCATTCCTACTGTAATGAAAGCACAGAATTCTTCCTGTTAAACTGCAGCATTTCAGAAGAGACTAAGGACCGAGAGCCCACTTAAGAGAGTTCCGGGATGAGGGAGCTGCCTGCATGTTGAACACCCTATGAAGAAAAGTTGATTCAGGGAGGGTACTAGTGTGTAGCTAGAGCCTCCTTTGACTTGTGAGAAAACACAGGGTTATAGCTGCATGTTCACTGGAGACGGAGGCCAGATGGCAGAAATCTTCCCTGCCCGTTTATTTTGCCCCTTCTTCGGCCACGTGCGGGCCTCTGACTGTTGTGGCCTCTCCCGTTGCGGATCACACGTTCCAGAAGCCCAGGCCCAGCGGCCATGGCTCACGGGCCCAGCCGCTCTGCGTCCTGTGGGATCTTCCCAGACTGGGCTACGAAACCGTGTTGACGGCTTCGGCAGGCGGACTCTCAACCACTGCGCCACCAGGGAAACCCCGCTTGCCCATCTTGAAAGGTCCATTCGTGCTGTCTGGAACCTTCCTAAAGTACAGGTTTCTAACGGGCCTGAAGGCAGTGTAGGCAGTACTCGGGGAACAAAGGCATTTTCGCCGAATATACAGGGTGCTACCGTAGCCCGTTTAGGAGCGGCACATTATTATAGGCCTAACTTGAGCCTGCCTCGGTTGACGCAGTTCGCTAAACGCAGGACACCCTGCGAGTAGAAGTTCATTCAGGGAAGGACCCATTGTGTATCTTGAGGGAGAAAGGCTGCTCGTGTTCCGCCTGCAACTAAAGGAGACTTCTTCGTGTAACACGGCAGTGTTTTGGGAGAGGAAATGCTTATAGGCCTCACTAGAGCCTGTCTTGTTGGAGGCAGTTTGCTACCCGCAGAAGTCTCTGCGAAAGAAGTTGTTTCACGTCAGGGCCCATTGTGAACCTCCTGTGTCTTTCGACACCTTAAATTTACAGGTAAGTATACTGCATGTTTGCCTGCAAATGCAGGCCTGATGGCACAAGGCGTGTTTCCCATTCTGAAAGTTCTGTTCACGGGGCCTTGAATTTCCCGGAGAGTCATACTGTTCACGGCTCTGTTGAAATTGTAGGCCTGGCTCTGGGAAGAAATGGGGTTTTCGCTACTAAAACATGCTGCTTCCAAGGCCCGGTTGGGAGCTGATGCTGTCATTCTCTATACCTACGTGAAGACCAAAAGTCAGCCGTTGCCTCGAGGTAAGGCCCTGAATTGCCCCGCTGAAGCGGAGGCATGCAGCAGTTTCAAAATGGACTTCGTCGCAGTGCAGGAAGGCTTTTTTTCTTCTTCTTCTTTGTACACGGGGCTCTCACTGTTGTGGCCTCTCCCGCTCCAGAGCAGAGACTACAGACGCGCAGGCTCAGCGGCCTGGGCTCTCGGGCCTATTCATTCAAGGGCATGTTGGAACCTCCCGGTCCGGGGCACGAACTCGTGTCTCCTGCATCGGCAGGCAGACCCTCCACCACTGCGCCACCGGGGAAGCCCGACTTTCTGCATTATTGTAACGTTAGCACACATTTCCGGACACATAGAACACTCGCGTGGGCACCCTATTCCCTGCAAGGACACTGAGTAGCGGCAGGCTCCACTCTTCTGCTCAGAAACATCCAGGCCCGGAAGCCATTCCCAGTCACTCTGTGTATGCCGAGCGTAGGGAAACACACGGCACTCTCCCCTGGGACAGCTAGATTTCGTCAGCACACCAACAACTCCAGGAAGTCCGTTCTCTCGCGTGCTACAGGCCATAGAGGTCTTCCTCATTGCCCTCATCTGAGCTGCACCGGGAAAAACCATCTGCTTCGCATTCTATCTACGAACTCGTTCTCGAAGACACCATACGATGAGGACATAGCCGGCATGCATTCCTACTGTAATGAAAGCACAGAATTCTTCCTGTTAAACTGCAGCATTTCAGAAGAGACTAAGGACCGAGAGCCCACTTAAGAGAGTTCCGGGATGAGGGAGCTGCCTGCATGTTGAACACCCTATGAAGAAAAGTTGATTCAGGGAGGGTACTAGTGTGTAGCTAGAGCCTCCTTTGACTTGTGAGAAAACACAAGGATATAGGCTGCATGTTCACTGGAGACGGAGGCCAGATGGCAGAAATCTACCCTGCCCTTTTATTTTCCATATGCGGGCCTCTAACTGCTGTGGCCTCTCCCGTTGCGGATCCCAGGCTCCAGAAGCGCGGGCCCAGCGGCCATGGCTCACGGGCCCAGCCGCCTCTGCGTCCTGTGCGATCTCCCCGGGACGGGCCACGAACCTGTGTACCCCGCTTCGGCAGGCAGACTCTCAAACACTGCGCCACCAGGGAAGCCCGAAGTTCTGCATTTCTTTACCGTTAGCACACGTCGCCGGACACTTAGAACACTCGCGTTGGCACCCTCGTCCCTGTGAGGACACTGAGGAGCTGCAGGCTCCAGTGTTCCGCTTAGAAACATCCAGGCCCGGATGCACTTCCCGATCTCTCCGTGTATGCCGAGTGCGTGGCAACAAACTGCACTCTTCCTTGGGACAGCTAGATTTCGTCAGCATGCCCAGAGCTCCAGGAAGTCCGCTCTCTCACGTCCTACGTGCCACAGAAGTCTTCCTCATTGCCCTCATCTGAGCTGCACCGGGAAAAACCATCTGCTTCGCATTCTATCTACCAACTCGTACTCGAAGACACCATACGATGAGGACATAGCCGGCATGCATTCCTACTGTAATGAAAGCACAGAATTCTTCCTGTTAAACTGCAGCATTTCAGAAGAGACTAAGGACCGAGAGCCCACTTAAGAGAGTTCCGGGATGAGGGAGCTGCCTGCATGTTGAACACCCTATGAAGAAAAGTTGATTCAGGGAGGGTACTAGTGTGTAGCTAGAGCCTCCTTTGACTTGTGAGAAAACACAGGGTTATAGCTGCATGTTCACTGGAGACGGAGGCCAGATGGCAGAAATCTTCCCTGCCCGTTTATTTTGCCCCTTCTTCGGCCACGTGCGGGCCTCTGACTGTGGTGGCCTCTCCCGTTGCGGATCACACGTTCCAGAAGCCCAGGCCCAGCGGCCATGGCTCACGGGCCCAGCCGCTCTGCGTCCTGTGGGATCTTCCCAGACTGGGCTACGAAACCGTGTTGACGGCTTCGGCAGGCGGACTCTCAACCACTGCGCCACCAGGGAAACCCCGCTTGCCCATCTTGAAAGGTCCATTCGTGCTGTCTGGAACCTTCCTAAAGTACAGGTTTCTAACGGGCCTGTAGGCAGTGTAGGCAGTACTCGGGGAACAAAGGCATTTTCGCCGAATATACAGGGTGCTACCGTAGCCCGTTTAGGAGCGGCACATTATTATAGGCCTAACTTGAGCCTGCCTCGGTTGACGCAGTTCGCTAAACGCAGGACACCCTGCGAGTAGAAGTTCATTCAGGGAAGGACCCATTGTGTATCTTGAGGGAGAAAGGCTGCTCGTGTTCCACCTGCAACTAAAGGAGACTTCTTCGTGTAACACGGCAGTGTTTTGGGAGAGGAAATGCTTATAGGCCTCACTAGAGCCTGTCTTGTTGGAGGCAGTTTGCTACCCGCAGAAGTCTCTGCGAAAGAAGTTGTTTCACGTCAGGGCCCATTGTGAACCTCCTGTGTCTTTCGACACCTTAAATTTACAGGTAAGTATACTGCATGTTTGCCTGCAAATGCAGGCCTGATGGCACAAGGCGTGTTTCCCATTCTGAAAGTTCTGTTCACGGGGCCTTGAATTTCCCAGAGAGGCATACTGTTCACGGCTCTGTTGAAATTGTAGGCCTGGCTCTGGGAAGAAATGGGGTTTTCGCTACTAAAACATGCTGCTTCCAAGGCCCGGTTGGGAGCTGATGCTGTCATTCTCTATACCTACGTGAAGACCAAAAGTCAGCCGTTGCCTCGAGGTAAGGCCCTGAATTGCCCTGCTGAAGCGGAGGCATGCAGCAGTTTCAAAATGGACTTCGTCGCAGTGCAGGAAGGCTTTTTTTCTTCTTCTTCTTCTTTGTACACGGGGCTCTCACTGTTGTGGCCTCTCCCGCTCCGGAGCAGAGACTACAGACGCGCAGGCTCAGCGGCCTGGGCTCTCGGGCCTATTCATTCAAGGGCATGTTGGAACCTCCCGGTCCGGGGCACGAACTCGTGTCTCCTGCATCGGCAGGCAGACCCTCCACCACTGCGCCACCGGGGAAGCCCGACTTTCTGCATTATTGTAACGTTAGCACACATTTCCGGACACATAGAACACTCGCGTGGGCACCCTATTCCCTGCAAGGACACTGAGTAGCGGCAGGCTCCACTCTTCTGCTCAGAAACATCCAGGCCCGGAAGCCATTCCCAGTCACTCTGTGTATGCCGAGCGTAGGGAAACACACGGCACTCTCCCCTGGGACAGCTAGATTTCGTCAGCACACCAACAACTCCAGGAAGTCCGTTCTCTCGCGTGCTACAGGCCATAGAGGTCTTCCTCATTGCCCTCATCTGAGCTGCACCAGGAAAAACCATCTGCTTCGCATTCTATCTACGAACTCGTACTCGAAGACACCATACGATGAGGACATAGCCGGCATGCATTCCTACTGTAATGAAAGCACAGAATTCTTCCTGTTAAACTGCAGCATTTCAGAAGAGACTAAGGACCGAGAGCCCACTTAAGAGAGTTCCGGGATGAGGGAGCTGCCTGCATGTTGAACACCCTATGAAGAAAAGTTGATTCAGGGAGGGTACTAGTGTGTAGCTAGAGCCTCCTTTGACTTGTGAGAAAACACAAGGATATAGGCTGCATGTTCACTGGAGACGGAGGCCAGATGGCAGAAATCTACCCTGCCCTTTTATTTTCCATATGCGGGCCTCTAACTGCTGTGGCCTCTCCCGTTGCGGATCCCAGGCTCCAGAAGCGCGGGCCCAGCGGCCATGGCTCACGGGCCCAGCCGCCTCTGCGTCCTGTGCGATCTCCCCGGGACGGGCCACGAACCTGTGTACCCCGCTTCGGCAGGCAGACTCTCAAACACTGCGCCACCAGGGAAGCCCGAAGTTCTGCATTTCTTTACCGTTAGCACACGTCGCCGGACACTTAGAACACTCGCGTTGGCACCCTCGTCCCTGTGAGGACACTGAGGAGCTGCAGGCTCCAGTGTTCCGCTTAGAAACATCCAGGCCCGGATGCACTTCCCGATCTCTCCGTGTATGCCGAGTGCGTGGCAACAAACTGCACTCTTCCTTGGGACAGCTAGATTTCGTCAGCACGCCCAGAGCTCCAGGAAGTCCGCTCTCTCACGTCCTACGTGCCACAGAAGTCTTCCTCATTGCCCTCATCTGAGCTGCACCGGGAAAAAGCATCTGCTTCGCATTCTATCTACCAACTCGTACTCGAAGACACCATACGATGAGGACATAGCCGGCATGCATTCCTACTGTAATGAAAGCACAGAATTCTTCCTGTTAAACTGCAGCATTTCAGAAGAGACTAAGGACCGAGAGCCCACTTAAGAGAGTTCCGGGATGAGGGAGCTGCCTGCATGTTGAACACCCTATGAAGAAAAGTTGATTCAGGGAGGGTACTAGTGTGTAGCTAGAGCCTCCTTTGATTTGTGAGAAAACACAAGGATATAGGCTGCATGTTCACTGGAGACGGAGGCCAGATGGCAGAAATCTACCCTGCCCTTTTATTTTCCATATGCGGGCCTCTAACTGCTGTGGCCTCTCCCGTTGCGGATCCCAGGCTCCAGAAGCGCGGGCCCAGCGGCCATGGCTCACGGGCCCAGCCGCCTCTGCGTCCTGTGCGATCTCCCCGGGACGGGCCACGAACCTGTGTACCCCGCTTCGGCAGGCAGACTCTCAAACACTGCGCCACCAGGGAAGCCCGAAGTTCTGCATTTCTTTACCGTTAGCACACGTCGCCGGACACTTAGAACACTCGCGTTGGCACCCTCGTCCCTGTGAGGACACTGAGGAGCTGCAGGCTCCAGTGTTCCGCTTAGAAACATCCAGGCCCGGATGCACTTCCCGATCTCTCCGTGTATGCCGAGTGCGTGGCAACAAACTGCACTCTTCCTTGGGACAGCTAGATTTCGTCAGCACGCCCAGAGCTCCAGGAAGTCCGCTCTCTCACGTCCTACGTGCCACAGAAGTCTTCCTCATTGCCCTCATCTGAGCTGCACCGGGAAAAAGCATCTGCTTCGCATTCTATCTACGAACTCGTACTCGAAGACACCATACGATGAGGACATAGCCGGCATGCATTCCTACTGTAATGAAAGCACAGAATTCTTCCTGTTAAACTGCAGCATTTCAGAAGAGACTAAGGACCGAGAGCCCACTTAAGAGAGTTCCGGGATGAGGGAGCTGCCTGCATGTTGAACACCCTATGAAGAAAAGTTGATTCAGGGAGGGTACTAGTGTGTAGCTAGAGCCTCCTTTGACTTGTGAGAAAACACAGGGTTATAGCTGCATGTTCACTGGAGACGGAGGCCAGATGGCAGAAATCTTCCCTGCCCGTTTATTTTGCCCCTTCTTCGGCCACGTGCGGGCCTCTGACTGTTGTGGCCTCTCCCGTTGCGGATCACACGTTCCAGAAGCCCAGGCCCAGCGGCCATGGCTCACGGGCCCAGCCGCTCTGCGTCCTGTGGGATCTTCCCAGACTGGGCTACGAAACCGTGTTGACGGCTTCGGCAGGCGGACTCTCAACCACTGCGCCACCAGGGAAACCCCGCTTGCCCATCTTGAAAGGTCCATTCGTGCTGTCTGGAACCTTCCTAAAGTACAGGTTTCTAACGGGCCTGTAGGCAGTGTAGGCAGTACTCGGGGAACAAAGGCATTTTCGCCGAATATACAGGGTGCTACCGTAGCCCGTTTAGGAGCGGCACATTATTATAGGCCTAACTTGAGCCTGCCTCGGTTGACGCAGTTCGCTAAACGCAGGACACCCTGCGAGTAGAAGTTCATTCAGGGAAGGACCCATTGTGTATCTTGAGGGAGAAAGGCTGCTCGTGTTCCGCCTGCAACTAAAGGAGACTTCTTCGTGTAACACGGCAGTGTTTTGGGAGAGGAAATGCTTATAGGCCTCACTAGAGCCTGTCTTGTTGGAGGCAGTTTGCTACCCGCAGAAGTCTCTGCGAAAGAAGTTGTTTCACGTCAGGGCCCATTGTGAACCTCCTGTGTCTTTCGACACCTTAAATTTACAGGTAAGTATACTGCATGTTTGCCTGCAAATGCAGGCCTGATGGCACAAGGCGTGTTTCCCATTCTGAAAGTTCTGTTCACGGGGCCTTGAATTTCCCAGAGAGTCATACTGTTCACGGCTCTGTTGAAATTGTAGGCCTGGCTCTGGGAAGAAATGGGGTTTTCGCTACTAAAACATGCTGCTTCCAAGGCCCGGTTGGGAGCTGATGCTGTCATTCTCTATACCTACGTGAAGACCAAAAGTCAGCCGTTGCCTCGAGGTAAGGCCCTGAATTGCCCCGCTGAAGCAGAGGCATGCAGCAGTTTCAAAATGGACTTCGTCGCAGTGCAGGAAGGCTTTTTTTCTTCTTCTTCTTTGTACACGGGGCTCTCACTGTTGTGGCCTCTCCCGCTCCGGAGCAGAGACTACAGACGCGCAGGCTCAGCGGCCTGGGCTCTCGGGCCTATTCATTCAAGGGCATGTTGGAACCTCCCGGTCCGGGGCACGAACTCGTGTCTCCTGCATCGGCAGGCAGACCCTCCACCACTGCGCCACCGGGGAAGCCCGACTTTCTGCATTATTGTAACGTTAGCACACATTTCCGGACACATAGAACACTCGCGTGGGCACCCTATTCCCTGCAAGGACACTGAGTAGCGGCAGGCTCCACTCTTCTGCTCAGAAACATCCAGGCCCGGAAGCCATTCCCAGTCACTCTGTGTATGCCGAGCGTAGGGAAACACACGGCACTCTCCCCTGGGACAGCTAGATTTCGTCAGCACACCAACAACTCCAGGAAGTCCGTTCTCTCGCGTGCTACAGGCCATAGAGGTCTTCCTCATTGCCCTCATCTGAGCTGCACCGGGAAAAACCATCTGCTTCGCATTCTATCTACGAACTCGTTCTCGAAGACACCATACGATGAGGACATAGCCGGCATGCATTCCTACTGTAATGAAAGCACAGAATTCTTCCTGTTAAACTGCAGCATTTCAGAAGAGACTAAGGACCGAGAGCCCACTTAAGAGAGTTCCGGGATGAGGGAGCTGCCTGCATGTTGAACACCCTATGAAGAAAAGTTGATTCAGGGTGGGTACTAGTGTGTAGCTAGAGCCTCCTTTGACTTGTGAGAAAACACAAGGATATAGGCTGCATGTTCACTGGAGACGGAGGCCAGATGGCAGAAATCTACCCTGCCCTTTTATTTTCCATATGCGGGCCTCTAACTGCTGTGGCCTCTCCCGTTGCGGATCCCAGGCTCCAGAAGCGCGGGCCCAGCGGCCATGGCTCACGGGCCCAGCCGCCTCTGCGTCCTGTGCGATCTCCCCGGGACGGGCCACGAACCTGTGTACCCCGCTTCGGCAGGCAGACTCTCAAACACTGCGCCACCAGGGAAGCCCGAAGTTCTGCATTTCTTTACCGTTAGCACACGTCGCCGGACACTTAGAACACTCGCGTTGGCACCCTCGTCCCTGTGAGGACACTGAGGAGCTGCAGGCTCCAGTGTTCCGCTTAGAAACATCCAGGCCCGGATGCACTTCCCGATCTCTCCGTGTATGCCGAGTGCGTGGCAACAAACTGCACTCTTCCTTGGGACAGCTAGATTTCGTCAGCACGCCCAGCGCTCCAGGAAGTCCGCTCTCTCACGTCCTACGTGCCACAGAAGTCTTCCTCATTGCCCTCATCTGAGCTGCACCGGGAAAAACCATCTGCTTCGCATTCTATCTACGAACTCGTACTCGAAGACACCATACGATGAGGACATAGCCGGCATGCATTCCTACTGTAATGAAAGCACAGAATTCTTCCTGTTAAACTGCAGCATTTCAGAAGAGACTAAGGACCGAGAGCCCACTTAAGAGAGTTCCGGGATGAGGGAGCTGCCTGCATGTTGAACACCCTATGAAGAAAAGTTGATTCAGGGAGGGTACTAGTGTGTAGCTAGAGCCTCCTTTGACTTGTGAGAAAACACAGGGTTATAGCTGCATGTTCACTGGAGACGGAGGCCAGATGGCAGAAATCTTCCCTGCCCGTTTATTTTGCCCCTTCTTCGGCCACGTGCGGGCCTCTGACTGTTGTGGCCTCTCCCGTTGCGGATCAAACGTTCCAGAGGCCCAGGCCCAGCGGCCATGGCTCACGGGCCCAGCCGCTCTGCGTCCTGTGGGATCTTCCCAGACTGGGCTACGAAACCGTGTTGACGGCTTCGGCAGGCGGACTCTCAACCACTGCGCCACCAGGGAAACCCCGCTTGCCCATCTTGAAAGGTCCATTCGTGCTGCCTGGAACCTTCCTAAAGTACAGGTTTCTAACGGGCCTGTAGGCAGTGTAGGCAGTACTCGGGGAACAAAGGCATTTTCGCCGAATATACAGGGTGCTACCGTAGCCCGTTTAGGAGCGGCACATGATTATAGGCCTAACTTGAGCCTGCCTCGGTTGACGCAGTTCACTAAACGCAGGACACCCTGCGAGTAGAAGTTCATTCAGGGAAGGACCCATTGTGTATCTTGAGGGAGAAAGGCTGCTCGTGTTCCGCCTGCAACTAAAGGAGACTTCTTCGTGTAACACGGCAGTGTTTTGGGAGAGGAAATGCTTATAGGCCTCACTAGAGCCTGTCTTGTTGGAGGCAGTTTGCTACCCGCAGAAGTCTCTGCGAAAGAAGTTGTTTCACGTCAGGGCCCATTGTGAACCTCCTGTGTCTTTCGACACCTTAAATTTACAGGTAAGTATACTGCATGTTTGCCTGCAAATGCAGGCCTGATGGCACAAGGCGTGTTTCCCATTCTGAAAGTTCTGTTCACGGGGCCTTGAATTTCCCGGAGAGTCATACTGTTCACGGCTCTGTTGAAATTGTAGGCCTGGCTCTGGGAAGAAATGGGGTTTTCGCTACTAAAACATGCTGCTTCCAAGGCCCGGTTGGGAGCTGATGCTGTCATTCTCTATACCTACGTGAAGACCAAAAGTCAGCCGTTGCCTCGAGGTAAGGCCCTGAATTGCCCCGCTGAAGCGGAGGCATGCAGCAGTTTCAAAATGGACTTCGTCGCAGTGCAGGAAGGCTTTTTTTCTTCTTCTTCTTTGTACACGGGGCTCTCACTGTTGTGGCCTCTCCCGCTCCGGAGCAGAGACTACAGACGCGCAGGCTCAGCGGCCTGGGCTCTCGGGCCTATTCATTCAAGGGCATGTTGGAACCTCCCGGTCCGGGGCACGAACTCGTGTCTCCTGCATCGGCAGGCAGACCCTCCACCACTGCGCCACCGGGGAAGCCCGACTTTCTGCATTATTGTAACGTTAGCACACATTTCCGGACACATAGAACACTCGCGTGGGCACCCTATTCCCTGCAAGGACACTGAGTAGCGGCAGGCTCCACTCTTCTGCTCAGAAACATCCAGTCCCGGAAGCCATTCCCAGTCACTCTGTGTATGCCGAGCGTAGGGAAACACACGGCACTCTCCCCTGGGACAGCTAGATTTCGTCAGCACACCAACAACTCCAGGAAGTCCGTTCTCTCGCGTGCTACAGGCCATAGAGGTCTTCCTCATTGCCCTCATCTGAGCTGCACCGGGAAAAACCATCTGCTTCGCATTCTATCTACGAACTCGTTCTCGAAGACACCATACGATGAGGACATAGCCAGCATGCATTCCTACTGTAATGAAAGCACAGAATTCTTCCTGTTAAACTGCAGCATTTCAGAAGAGACTAAGGACCGAGAGCCCACTTAAGAGAGTTCCGGGATGAGGGAGCTGCCTGCATGTTGAACACCCTATGAAGAAAAGTTGATTCAGGGAGGGTACTAGTGTGTAGCTAGAGCCTCCTTTGACTTGTGAGAAAACACAAGGATATAGGCTGCATGTTCACTGGAGACGGAGGCCAGACGGCAGAAATCTACCCTGCCCTTTTATTTTCCATATGCGGGCCTCTAACTGCTGTGGCCTCTCCCGTTGCGGATCCCAGGCTCCAGAAGCGCGGGCCCAGCGGCCATGGCTCACGGGCCCAGCCGCCTCTGCGTCCTGTGCGATCTCCCCGGGACGGGCCACGAACCTGTGTACCCCGCTTCGGCAGGCAGACTCTCAAACACTGCGCCACCAGGGAAGCCCGAAGTTCTGCATTTCTTTACCGTTAGCACACGTCGCCGGACACTTAGAACACTCGCGTTGGCACCCTCGTCCCTGTGAGGACACTGAGGAGCTGCAGGCTCCAGTGTTCCGCTTAGAAACATCCAGGCCCGGATGCACTTCCCGATCTCTCCGTGTATGCCGAGTGCGTGGCAACAAACTGCACTCTTCCTTGGGACAGCTAGATTTCGTCAGCACGCCCAGCGCTCCAGGAAGTCCGCTCTCTCACGTCCTACGTGCCACAGAAGTCTTCCTCATTGCCCTCATCTGAGCTGCACCGGGAAAAAGCATCTGCTTCGCATTCTATCTACGAACTCGTACTCGAAGACACCATACGATGAGGACATAGCCGGCATGCATTCCTACTGTAATGAAAGCACAGAATTCTTCCTGTTAAACTGCAGCATTTCAGAAGAGACTAAGGACCGAGAGCCCACTTAAGAGAGTTCCGGGATGAGGGAGCTGCCTGCATGTTGAACACCCTATGAAGAAAAGTTGATTCAGGGAGGGTACTAGTGTGTAGCTAGAGCCTCCTTTGACTTGTGAGAAAACACAGGGTTATAGCTGCATGTTCACTGGAGACGGAGGCCAGATGGCAGAAATCTTCCCTGCCCGTTTATTTTGCCCCTTCTTCGGCCACGTGCGGGCCTCTGACTGTTGTGGCCTCTCCCGTTGCGGATCACACGTTCCAGAAGCCCAGGCCCAGCGGCCATGGCTCACGGGCCCAGCCGCTCTGCGTCCTGTGGGATCTTCCCACACTGGGCTACGAAACCGTGTTGACGGCTTCGGCAGGCGGACTCTCAACCACTGCGCCACCAGGGAAACCCCGCTTGCCCATCTTGAAAGGTCCATTCGTGCTGTCTGGAACCTTCCTAAAGTACAGGTTTCTAACGGGCCTGTAGGCAGTGTAGGCAGTACTCGGGGAACAAAGGCATTTTCGCCGAATATACAGGGTGCTACCGTAGCCCGTTTAGGAGCGGCACATTATTATAGGCCTAACTTGAGCCTGCCTCGGTTGACGCAGTTCGCTAAACGCAGGACACCCTGCGAGTAGAAGTTCATTCAGGGAAGGACCCATTGTGTATCTTGAGGGAGAAAGGCTGCTCGTGTTCCGCCTGCAACTAAAGGAGACTTCTTCGTGTAACACGGCAGTGTTTTGGGAGAGGAAATGCTTATAGGCCTCACTAGAGCCTGTCTTGTTGGAGGCAGTTTGCTACCTGCAGAAGTCTCTGCGAAAGAAGTTGTTTCACGTCAGGGCCCATTGTGAACCTCCTGTGTCTTTCGACACCTTAAATTTACAGGTAAGTATACTGCATGTTTGCCTGCAAATGCAGGCCTGATGGCACAAGGCGTGTTTCCCATTCTGAAAGTTCTGTTCACGGGGCCTTGAATTTCCCGGAGAGGCATACTGTTCACGGCTCTGTTGAAATTGTAGGCCTGGCTCTGGGAAGAAATGGGGTTTTCGCTACTAAAACATGCTGCTTCCAAGGCCCGGTTGGGAGCTGATGCTGTCATTCTCTATACCTACGTGAAGACCAAAAGTCAGCCGTTGCCTCGAGGTAAGGCCCTGAATTGCCCCGCTGAAGCGGAGGCATGCAGCAGTTTCAAAATGGACTTCGTCGCAGTGCAGGAAGGCTTTTTTTCTTCTTCTTCTTTGTACACGGGGCTCTCACTGTTGTGGCCTCTCCCGCTCCAGAGCAGAGACTACAGACGCGCAGGCTCAGCGGCCTGGGCTCTCGGGCCTATTCATTCAAGGGCATGTTGGAACCTCCCGGTCCGGGGCACGAACTCGTGTCTCCTGCATCGGCAGGCAGACCCTCCACCACTGCGCCACCGGGGAAGCCCGACTTTCTGCATTATTGTAACGTTAGCACACATTTCCGGACACATAGAACACTCGCGTGGGCACCCTATTCCCTGCAAGGACACTGAGTAGCGGCAGGCTCCACTCTTCTGCTCAGAAACATCCAGGCCCGGAAGCCATTCCCAGTCACTCTGTGTATGCCGAGCGTAGGGAAACACACGGCACTCTCCCCTGGGACAGCTAGATTTCGTCAGCACACCAACAACTCCAGGAAGTCCGTTCTCTCGCGTGCTACAGGCCATAGAGGTCTTCCTCATTGCCCTCATCTGAGCTGCACCGGGAAAAACCATCTGCTTCGCATTCTATCTACGAACTCGTTCTCGAAGACACCATACGATGAGGACATAGCCGGCATGCATTCCTACTGTAATGAAAGCACAGAATTCTTCCTGTTAAACTGCAGCATTTCAGAAGAGACTAAGGACCGAGAGCCCACTTAAGAGAGTTCCGGGATGAGGGAGCTGCCTGCATGTTGAACACCCTATGAAGAAAAGTTGATTCAGGGAGGGTACTAGTGTGTAGCTAGAGCCTCCTTTGACTTGTGAGAAAACACAAGGATATAGGCTGCATGTTCACTGGAGACGGAGGCCAGATGGCAGAAATCTACCCTGCCCTTTTATTTTCCATATGCGGGCCTCTAACTGCTGTGGCCTCTCCCGTTGCGGATCCCAGGCTCCAGAAGCGCGGGCCCAGCGGCCATGGCTCACGGGCCCAGCCGCCTCTGCGTCCTGTGCGATCTCCCCGGGACGGGCCACGAACCTGTGTACCCCGCTTCGGCAGGCAGACTCTCAAACACTGCGCCACCAGGGAAGCCCGAAGTTCTGCATTTCTTTACCGTTAGCACACGTCGCCGGACACTTAGAACACTCGCGTTGGCACCCTCGTCCCTGTGAGGACACTGAGGAGCTGCAGGCTCCAGTGTTCCGCTTAGAAACATCCAGGCCCGGATGCACTTCCCGATCTCTCCGTGTATGCCGAGTGCGTGGCAACAAACTGCACTCTTCCTTCGGACAGCTAGATTTCGTCAGCACGCCCAGCGCTCCAGGAAGTCCGCTCTCTCACGTCCTACGTGCCGCAGAAGTCTTCCTCATTGCCCTCATCTGAGCTGCACCGGGAAAAACCATCTGCTTCGCATTCTATCTACGAACTTGTACTCGAAGACACCATACGATGAGGACATAGCCGGCATGCATTCCTACTGTAATGAAAGCACAGAATTCTTCCTGTTAAACTGCAGCATTTCAGAAGAGACTAAGGACCGAGAGCCCACTTAAGAGAGTTCCGGGATGAGGGAGCTGCCTGCATGTTGAACACCCTATGAAGAAAAGTTGATTCAGGGAGGGTACTAGTGTGTAGCTAGAGCCTCCTTTGACTTGTGAGAAAACACAGGGTTATAGCTGCATGTTCACTGGAGACGGAGGCCAGATGGCAGAAATCTTCCCTGCCCGTTTATTTTGCCCCTTCTTCGGCCACGTGCGGGCCTCTGACTGTTGTGGCCTCTCCCGTTGCGGATCACACGTTCCAGAAGCCCAGGCCCAGCGGCCATGGCTCACGGGCCCAGCCGCTCTGCGTCCTGTGGGATCTTCCCAGACTGGGCTACGAAACCGTGTTGACGGCTTCGGCAGGCGGACTCTCAACCACTGCGCCACCAGGGAAACCCCGCTTGCCCATCTTGAAAGGTCCATTCGTGCTGTCTGGAACCTTCCTAAAGTACAGGTTTCTAACGGGCCTGTAGGCAGTGTAGGCAGTACTCGGGGAACAAAGGCATTTTCGCCGAATATACAGGGTGCTACCGTAGCCCGTTTAGGAGCGGCACATGATTATAGGCCTAACTTGAGCCTGCCTCGGTTGACGCAGTTCGCTAAACGCAGGACACCCTGCGAGTAGAAGTTCATTCAGGGAAGGACCCATTGTGTATCTTGAGGGAGAAAGGCTGCTCGTGTTCCGCCTGCAACTAAAGGAGACTTCTTCGTGTAACACGGCAGTGTTTTGGGAGAGGAAATGCTTATAGGCCTCACTAGAGCCTGTCTTGTTGGAGGCAGTTTGCTACCTGCAGAAGTCTCTGCGAAAGAAGTTGTTTCACGTCAGGGCCCATTGTGAACCTCCTGTGTCTTTCGACACCTTAAATTTACAGGTAAGTATACTGCATGTTTGCCTGCAAATGCAGGCCTGATGGCACAAGGCGTGTTTCCCATTCTGAAAGTTCTGTTCACGGGGCCTTGAATTTCCCGGAGAGGCATACTGTTCACGGCTCTGTTGAAATTGTAGGCCTGGCTCTGGGAAGAAATGGGGTTTTCGCTACTAAAACATGCTGCTTCCAAGGCCCGGTTGGGAGCTGATGCTGTCATTCTCTATACCTACGTGAAGACCAAAAGTCAGCCGTTGCCTCGAGGTAAGGCCCTGAATTGCCCCGCTGAAGCGGAGGCATGCAGCAGTTTCAAAATGGACTTCGTCGCAGTGCAGGAAGGCTTTTTTTCTTCTTCTTCTTTGTACACGGGGCTCTCACTGTTGTGGCCTCTCCCGCTCCAGAGCAGAGACTACAGACGCGCAGGATCAGCGGCCTGGGCTCTCGGGCCTATTCATTCAAGGGCATGTTGGAACCTCCCGGTCCGGGGCACGAACTCGTGTCTCCTGCATCGGCAGGCAGACCCTCCACCACTGCGCCACCGGGGAAGCCCGACTTTCTGCATTATTGTAACGTTAGCACACATTTCCGGACACATAGAACACTCGCGTGGGCACCCTATTCCCTGCAAGGACACTGAGTAGCGGCAGGCTCCACTCTTCTGCTCAGAAACATCCAGGCCCGGAAGCCATTCCCAGTCACTCTGTGTATGCCGAGCGTAGGGAAACACACGGCACTCTCCCCTGGGACAGCTAGATTTCGTCAGCACACCAACAACTCCAGGAAGTCCGTTCTCTCGCGTGCTACAGGCCATAGAGGTCTTCCTCATTGCCCTCATCTGAGCTGCACCGGGAAAAACCATCTGCTTCGCATTCTATCTACGAACTCGTTCTCGAAGACACCATACGATGAGGACATAGCCGGCATGCATTCCTACTGTAATGAAAGCACAGAATTCTTCCTGTTAAACTGCAGCATTTCAGAAGAGACTAAGGACCGAGAGCCCACTTAAGAGAGTTCCGGGATGAGGGAGCTGCCTGCATGTTGAACACCCTATGAAGAAAAGTTGATTCAGGGAGGGTACTAGTGTGTAGCTAGAGCCTCCTTTGACTTGTGAGAAAACACAAGGATATAGGCTGCATGTTCACTGGAGACGGAGGCCAGATGGCAGAAATCTACCCTGCCCTTTTATTTTCCATATGCGGGCCTCTAACTGCTGTGGCCTCTCCCGTTGCGGATCCCAGGCTCCAGAAGCGCGGGCCCAGCGGCCATGGCTCACGGGCCCAGCCGCCTCTGCGTCCTGTGCGATCTCCCCGGGACGGGCCACGAACCTGTGTACCCCGCTTCGGCAGGCAGACTCTCAAACACTGCGCCACCAGGGAAGCCCGAAGTTCTGCATTTCTTTACCGTTAGCACACGTCGCCGGACACTTAGAACACTCGCGTTGGCACCCTCGTCCCTGTGAGGACACTGAGGAGCTGCAGGCTCCAGTGTTCCGCTTAGAAACATCCAGGCCCGGATGCACTTCCCGATCTCTCCGTGTATGCCGAGTGCGTGGCAACAAACTGCACTCTTCCTTCGGACAGCTAGATTTCGTCAGCACGCCCAGCGCTCCAGGAAGTCCGCTCTCTCACGTCCTACGTGCCACAGAAGTCTTCCTCATTGCCCTCATCTGAGCTGCACCGGGAAAAACCATCTGCTTCGCATTCTATCTACGAACTCGTACTCGAAGACACCATACGATGAGGACATAGCCGGCATGCATTCCTACTGTAATGAAAGCACAGAATTCTTCCTGTTAAACTGCAGCATTTCAGAAGAGACTAAGGACCGAGAGCCCACTTAAGAGAGTTCCGGGATGAGGGAGCTGCCTGCATGTTGAACACCCTATGAAGAAAAGTTGATTCAGGGAGGGTACTAGTGTGTAGCTAGAGCCTCCTTTGACTTGTGAGAAAACACAAGGATATAGGCTGCATGTTCACTGGAGACGGAGGCCAGATGGCAGAAATCTACCCTGCCCTTTTATTTTCCATATGCGGGCCTCTAACTGCTGTGGCCTCTCCCGTTGCGGATCCCAGGCTCCAGAAGCGCGGGCCCAGCGGCCATGGCTCACGGGCCCAGCCTCCTCTGCGTCCTGTGCGATCTCCCCGGGACGGGCCACGAACCTGTGTACCCCGCTTCGGCAGGCAGACTCTCAAACACTGCGCCACCAGGGAAGCCCGAAGTTCTGCATTTCTTTACCGTTAGCACACGTCGCCGGACACTTAGAACACTCGCGTTGGCACCCTCGTCCCTGTGAGGACACTGAGGAGCTGCAGGCTCCAGTGTTCCGCTTAGAAACATCCAGGCCCGGATGCACTTCCCGATCTCTCCGTGTATGCCGAGTGCGTGGCAACAAACTGCACTCTTCCTTCGGACAGCTAGATTTCGTCAGCACGCCCAGCGCTCCAGGAAGTCCGCTCTCTCACGTCCTACGTGCCACAGAAGTCTTCCTCATTGCCCTCATCTGAGCTGCACCGGGAAAAACCATCTGCTTCGCATTCTATCTACGAACTCGTACTCGAAGACACCATACGATGAGGACATAGCCGGCATGCATTCCTACTGTAATGAAAGCACAGAATTCTTCCTGTTAAACTGCAGCATTTCAGAAGAGACTAAGGACCGAGAGCCCACTTAAGAGAGTTCCGGGATGAGGGAGCTGCCTGCATGTTGAACACCCTATGAAGAAAAGTTGATTCAGGGAGGGTACTAGTGTGTAGCTAGAGCCTCCTTTGACTTGTGAGAAAACACAAGGATATAGGCTGCATGTTCACTGGAGACGGAGGCCAGATGGCAGAAATCTACCCTGCCCTTTTATTTTCCATATGCGGGCCTCTAACTGCTGTGGCCTCTCCCGTTGCGGATCCCAGGCTCCAGAAGCGCGGGCCCAGCGGCCATGGCTCACGGGCCCAGCCGCCTCTGCGTCCTGTGCGATCTCCCCGGGACGGGCCACGAACCTGTGTACCCCACTTCGGCAGGCAGACTCTCAAACACTGCGCCACCAGGGAAGCCCGAAGTTCTGCATTTCTTTACCGTTAGCACACGTCGCCGGACACTTAGAACACTCGCGTTGGCACCCTCGTCCCTGTGAGGACACTGAGGAGCTGCAGGCTCCAGTGTTCCGCTTAGAAACATCCAGGCCCGGATGCACTTCCCGATCTCTCCGTGTATGCCGAGTGCGTGGCAACAAACTGCACTCTTCCTTGGGACAGCTAGATTTCGTCAGCACGCCCAGCGCTCCAGGAAGTCCGCTCTCTCACGTCCTACGTGCCACAGAAGTCTTCCTCATTGCCCTCATCTGAGCTGCACCGGGAAAAAGCATCTGCTTCGCATTCTATCTACGAACTCGTACTCGAAGACACCATACGATGAGGACATAGCCGGCATGCATTCCTACTGTAATGAAAGCACAGAATTCTTCCTGTTAAACTGCAGCATTTCAGAAGAGACTAAGGACCGAGAGCCCACTTAAGAGAGTTCCGGGATGAGGGAGCTGCCTGCATGTTGAACACCCTATGAAGAAAAGTTGATTCAGGGAGGGTACTAGTGTGTAGCTAGAGCCTCCTTTGACTTGTGAGAAAACACAGGGTTATAGCTGCATGTTCACTGGAGACGGAGGCCAGATGGCAGAAATCTTCCCTGCCCGTTTATTTTGCCCCTTCTTCGGCCACGTGCGGGCCTCTGACTGTTGTGGCCTCTCCCGTTGCGGATCACACGTTCCAGAAGCCCAGGCCCAGCGGCCATGGCTCACGGGCCCAGCCGCTCTGCGTCCTGTGGGATCTTCCCAGACTGGGCTACGAAACCGTGTTGACGGCTTCGGCAGGCGGACTCTCAACCACTGCGCCACCAGGGAAACCCCGCTTGCCCATCTTGAAAGGTCCATTCGTGCTGTCTGGAACCTTCCTAAAGTACAGGTTTCTAACGGGCCTGTCTGTAGGCAGTGTAGGCAGTACTCGGGGAACAAAGGCATTTTCGCCGAATATACAGGGTGCTACCGTAGCCCGTTTAGGAGCGGCACATGATTATAGGCCTAACTTGAGCCTGCCTCGGTTGACGCAGTTCACTAAACGCAGGACACCCTGCGAGTAGAAGTTCATTCAGGGAAGGACCCATTGTGTATCTTGAGGGAGAAAGGCTGCTCGTGTTCCACCTGCAACTAAAGGAGACTTCTTCGTGTAACACGGCAGTGTTTTGGGAGAGGAAATGCTTATAGGCCTCACTAGAGCCTGTCTTGTTGGAGGCAGTTTGCTACCCGCAGAAGTCTCTGCGAAAGAAGTTGATTCACGTCAGGGCCCATTGTGAACCTCCTGTGTCTTTCGACACCTTAAATTTACAGGTAAGTATACTGCATGTTTGCCTGCAAATGCAGGCCTGATGGCACAAGGCGTGTTTCCCATTCTGAAAGTTCTGTTCACGGGGCCTTGAATTTCCCGGAGAGGCATACTGTTCACGGCTCTGTTGAAATTGTAGGCCTGGCTCTGGGAAGAAATGGGGTTTTCGCTACTAAAACATGCTGCTTCCAAGGCCCGGTTGGGAGCTGATGCTGTCATTCTCTATACCTACGTGAAGACCAAAAGTCAGCCGTTGCCTCGAGGTAAGGCCCTGAATTGCCCTGCTGAAGCGGAGGCATGCAGCAGTTTCAAAATGGACTTCGTCGCAGTGCAGGAAGGCTTTTTTTCTTCTTCTTCTTCTTTGTACACGGGGCTCTCACTGTTGTGGCCTCTCCCGCTCCGGAGCAGAGACTACAGACGCGCAGGCTCAGCGGCCTGGGCTCTCGGGCCTATTCATTCAAGGGCATGTTGGAACCTCCCGGTCCGGGGCACGAACTCGTGTCTCCTGCATCGGCAGGCAGACCCTCCACCACTGCGCCACCGGGGAAGCCCGACTTTCTGCATTATTGTAACCTTAGCACACATTTCCGGACACATAGAACACTCGCGTGGGCACCCTATTCCCTGCAAGGACACTGAGTAGCGGCAGGCTCCACTCTTCTGCTCAGAAACATCCAGGCCCGGAAGCCATTCCCAGTCACTCTGTGTATGCCGAGCGTAGGGAAACACACGGCACTCTCCCCTGGGACAGCTAGATTTCGTCAGCACACCAACAACTCCAGGAAGTCCGTTCTCTCGCGTGCTACAGGCCATAGAGGTCTTCCTCATTGCCCTCATCTGAGCTGCACCGGGAAAAACCCTCTGCTTCGCATTCTATCTACGAACTCGTTCTCGAAGACACCATACGATGAGGACATAGCCGGCATGCATTCCTACTGTAATGAAAGCACAGAATTCTTCCTGTTAAACTGCAGCATTTCAGAAGAGACTAAGGACCGAGAGCCCACTTAAGAGAGTTCCGGGATGAGGGAGCTGCCTGCATGTTGAACACCCTATGAAGAAAAGTTGATTCAGGGAGGGTACTAGTGTGTAGCTAGAGCCTCCTTTGACTTGTGAGAAAACACAAGGATATAGGCTGCATGTTCACTGGAGACGGAGGCCAGATGGCAGAAATCTACCCTGCCCTTTTATTTTCCATATGCGGGCCTCTAACTGCTGTGGCCTCTCCCGTTGCGGATCCCAGGCTCCAGAAGCGCGGGCCCAGCGGCCATGGCTCACGGGCCCAGCCGCCTCTGCGTCCTGTGCGATCTCCCCGGGACGGGCCACGAACCTGTGTACCCCGCTTCGGCAGGCAGACTCTCAAACACTGCGCCACCAGGGAAGCCCGAAGTTCTGCATTTCTTTACCGTTAGCACACGTCGCCGGACACTTAGAACACTCGCGTTGGCACCCTCGTCCCTGTGAGGACACTGAGGAGCTGCAGGCTCCAGTGTTCCGCTTAGAAACATCCAGGCCCGGATGCACTTCCCGATCTCTCCGTGTATGCCGAGTGCGTGGCAACAAACTGCACTCTTCCTTGGGACAGCTAGATTTCGTCAGCACGCCCAGCGCTCCAGGAAGTCCGCTCTCTCACGTCCTACGTGCCACAGAAGTCTTCCTCATTGCCCTCATCTGAGCTGCACCGGGAAAAACCCTCTGCTTCGCATTCTATCTACGAACTCGTACTCGAAGACACCATACGATGAGGACATAGCCGGCATGCATTCCTACTGTAATGAAAGCACAGAATTCTTCCTGTTAAACTGCAGCATTTCAGAAGAGACTAAGGACCGAGAGCCCACTTAAGAGAGTTCCGGGATGAGGGAGCTGCCTGCATGTTGAACACCCTATGAAGAAAAGTTGATTCAGGGAGGGTACTAGTGTGTAGCTAGAGCCTCCTTTGACTTGTGAGAAAACACAGGGTTATAGCTGCATGTTCACTGGAGACGGAGGCCAGATGGCAGAAATCTTCCCTGCCCGTTTATTTTGCCCCTTCTTCGGCCACGTGCGGGCCTCTGACTGTTGTGGCCTCTCCCGTTGCGGATCACACGTTCCAGAAGCCCAGGCCCAGCGGCCATGGCACACGGGCCCAGCCGCTCTGCGTCCTGTGGGATCTTCCCAGACTGGGCTACGAAACCGTGTTGACGGCTTCGGCAGGCGAACTCTCAACCACTGCGCCACCAGGGAAACCCCGCTTGCCCATCTTGAAAGGTCCATTCGTGCTGTCTGGAACCTTCCTAAAGTACAGGTTTCTAACGGGCCTGTCTGTAGGCAGTGTAGGCAGTACTCGGGGAACAAAGGCATTTTCGCCGAATATACAGGGTGCTACCGTAGCCCGTTTAGGAGCGGCACATGATTATAGGCCTAACTTGAGCCTGCCTCGGTTGACGCAGTTCACTAAACGCAGGACACCCTGCGAGTAGAAGTTCATTCAGGGAAGGACCCGTTGTGTATCTTGAGGGAGAAAGGCTGCTCGTGTTCCACCTGCAACTAAAGGAGACTTCTTCGTGTAACACGGCAGTGTTTTGGGAGAGGAAATGCTTATAGGCCTCACTAGAGCCTGTCTTGTTGGAGGCAGTTTGCTACCCGCAGAAGTCTCTGCGAAAGAAATTGATTCACGTCAGGGCCCATTGTGAACCTCCTGTGTCTTTCGACACCTTAAATTTACAGGTAAGTATACTGCATGTTTGCCTGCAAATGCAGGCCTGATGGCACAAGGCGTGTTTCCCATTCTGAAAGTTCTGTTCACGGGGCCTTGAATTTCCCGGAGAGGCATACTGTTCACGGCTCTGTTGAAATTGTAGGCCTGGCTCTGGGAAGAAATGGGGTTTTCGCTACTAAAACATGCTGCTTCCAAGGCCCGGTTGGGAGCTGATGCTGTCATTCTCTATACCTACGTGAAGACCAAAAGTCAGCCGTTGCCTCGAGGTAAGGCCCTGAATTGCCCTGCTGAAGCGGAGGCATGCAGCAGTTTCAAAATGGACTTCGTCGCAGTGCAGGAAGGCTTTTTTTCTTCTTCTTCTTCTTTGTACACGGGGCTCTCACTGTTGTGGCCTCTCCCGCTCCGGAGCAGAGACTACAGACGCGCAGGCTCAGCGGCCTGGGCTCTCGGGCCTATTCATTCAAGGGCATGTTGGAACCTCCCGGTCCGGGGCACGAACTCGTGTCTCCTGCATCGGCAGGCAGACCCTCCACCACTGCGCCACCAGGGAAGCCCGACTTTCTGCATTATTGTAACGTTAGCACACATTTCCGGACACATAGAACACTCGCGTGGGCACCCTATTCCCTGCAAGGACACTGAGTAGCGGCAGGCTCCACTCTTCTGCTCAGAAACATCCAGGCCCGGAAGCCATTCCCAGTCACTCTGTGTATGCCGAGCATAGGGAAACACACGGCACTCTCCCCTGGGACAGCTAGATTTCGTCAGCACACCAACAACTCCAGGAAGTCCGTTCTCTCGCGTGCTACAGGCCATAGAGGTCTTCCTCATTGCCCTCATCTGAGCTGCACCGGGAAAAACCATCTGCTTCGCATTCTATCTACCAACTCGTACTCGAAGACACCATACGATGAGGACATAGCCGGCATGCATTCCTACTGTAATGAAAGCACAGAATTCTTCCTGTTAAACTGCAGCATTTCAGAAGAGACTAAGGACCGAGAGCCCACTTAAGAGAGTTCCGGGATGAGGGAGCTGCCTGCATGTTGAACACCCTATGAAGAAAAGTTGATTCAGGGAGGGTACTAGTGTGTAGCTAGAGCCTCCTTTGACTTGTGAGAAAACACAAGGATACAGGCTGCATGTTCACTGGAGACGGAGGCCAGATGGCAGAAATGTACCCTGCCCTTTTATTTTCCATATGCGGGCCTCTAACTGCTGTGGCCTCTCCCGTTGCGGATCCCAGGCTCCAGAAGCGCGGGCCCAGCGGCCATGGCTCACGGGCCCAGCCGCCTCTGCGTCCTGTGCGATCTCCCCGGGACGGGCCACGAACCTGTGTACCCCGCTTCGGCAGGCAGACTCTCAAACACTGCGCCACCAGGGAAGCCCGAAGTTCTGCATTTCTTTACCGTTAGCACACGTCGCCGGACACTTAGAACACTCGCGTTGGCACCCTCGTCCCTGTGAGGACACTGAGGAGCTGCAGGCTCCAGTGTTCCGCTTAGAAACATCCAGGCCCGGATGCACTTCCCGATCTCTCCGTGTATGCCGAGTGCGTGGCAACAAACTGCACTCTTCCTTGGGACAGCTAGATTTCGTCAGCACGCCCAGCGCTCCAGGAAGTCCGCTCTCTCACGTCCTACGTGCCACAGAAGTCTTCCTCATTGCCCTCATCTGAGCTGCACCGGGAAAAACCATCTGCTTCGCATTCTATCTACGAACTCGTACTCGAAGACACCATACGATGAGGACATAGCCGGCATGCATTCCTACTGTAATGAAAGCACAGAATTCTTCCTGTTAAACTGCAGCATTTCAGAAGAGACTAAGGACCGAGAGCCCACTTAAGAGAGTTCCGGGATGAGGGAGCTGCCTGCATGTTGAACACCCTATGAAGAAAAGTTGATTCAGGGAGGGTACTAGTGTGTAGCTAGAGCCTCCTTTGACTTGTGAGAAAACACAGGGTTATAGCTGCATGTTCACTGGAGACGGAGGCCAGATGGCAGAAATCTTCCCTGCCCGTTTATTTTGCCCCTTCTTCGCCCACGTGTGGGCCTCTGACTGTTGTGGCCTCTCCCGTTGCGGATCACACGTTCCAGAAGCCCAGGCCCAGCGGCCATGGCTCACGGGCCCAGCCGCTCTGCGTCCTGTGGGATCTTCCCAGACTGGGCTACGAAACCGTGTTGACGGCTTCGGCAGGCGAACTCTCAACCACTGCGCAACCAGGGAAACCCCGCTTGCCCATCTTGAAAGGTCCATTCGTGCTGTCTGGAACCTTCCTAAAGTACAGGTTTCTAACGGGCCTGTCTGTAGGCAGTGTAGGCAGTACTCGGGGAACAAAGGCATTTTCGCCGAATATACAGGGTGCTACCGTAGCCCGTTTAGGAGCGGCACATGATTATAGGCCTAACTTGAGCCTGCCTCGGTTGACGCAGTTCACTAAACGCAGGACACCCTGCGAGTAGAAGTTCATTCAGGGAAGGACCCATTGTGTATCTTGAGGGAGAAAGGCTGCTCGTGTTCCACCTGCAACTAAAGGAGACTTCTTCGTGTAACACGGCAGTGTTTTGGGAGAGGAAATGCTTATAGGCCTCACTAGAGCCTGTCTTGTTGGAGGCAGTTTGCTACACGCAGAAGTCTCTGCGAAAGAAGTTGATTCACGTCAGGGCCCATTGTGAACCTCCTGTGTCTTTCGACACCTTAAATTTACAGGTAAGTATACTGCATGTTTGCCTGCAAATGCAGGCCTGATGGCACAAGGCGTGTTTCCCATTCTGAAAGTTCTGTTCACGGGGCCTTGAATTTCCCGGAGAGGCATACTGTTCACGGCTCTGTTGAAATTGTAGGCCTGGCTCTGGGAAGAAATGGGGTTTTCGCTACTAAAACATGCTGCTTCCAAGGCCCGGTTGGGAGCTGATGCTGTCATTCTCTATACCTACGTGAAGACCAAAAGTCAGCCGTTGCCTCGAGGTAAGGCCCTGAATTGCCCTGCTGAAGCGGAGGCATGCAGCAGTTTCAAAATGGACTTCGTCGCAGTGCAGGAAGGCTTTTTTTCTTCTTCTTCTTCTTTGTACACGGGGCTCTCACTGTTGTGGCCTCTCCCGCTCCGGAGCAGAGACTACAGACGCGCAGGCTCAGCGGCCTGGGCTCTCGGGCCTATTCATTCAAGGGCATGTTGGAACCTCCCGGTCCGGGGCACGAACTCGTGTCTCCTGCATCGGCAGGCAGACCCTCCACCACTGCGCCACCGGGGAAGCCCGACTTTCTGCATTATTGTAACGTTAGCACACATTTCCGGACACATAGAACACTCGCGTGGGCACCCTATTCCCTGCAAGGACACTGAGTAGCGGCAGGCTCCACTCTTCTGCTCAGAAACATCCAGGCCCGGAAGCCATTCCCAGTCACTCTGTGTATGCCGAGCGTAGGGAAACACACGGCACTCTCCCCTGGGACAGCTAGATTTCGTCAGCACACCAACAACTCCAGGAAGTCCGTTCTCTCGCGTGCTACAGGCCATAGAGGTCTTCCTCATTGCCCTCATCTGAGCTGCACCGGGAAAAAACATCTGCTTCGCATTCTATCTACGAACTCGTACTCGAAGACACCATACGATGAGGACATAGCCGGCATGCATTCCTACTGTAATGAAAGCACAGAATTCTTCCTGTTAAACTGCAGCATTTCAGAAGAGACTAAGGACCGAGAGCCCACTTAAGAGAGGTCCGGGATGAGGGAGCTGCCTGCATGTTGAACACCCTATGAAGAAAAGTTGATTCAGGGAGGGTACTAGTGTGTAGCTAGAGCCTCCTTTGACTTGTGAGAAAACACAAGGATACAGGCTGCATGTTCACTGGAGACGGAGGCCAGATGGCAGAAATCTACCCTGCCCTTTTATTTTCCATATGCGGGCCTCTAACTGCTGTGGCCTCTCCCGTTGCGGATCCCAGGCTCCAGAAGCGCGGGCCCAGCGGCCATGGCTCACGGGCCCAGCCGCCTCTGCGTCCTGTGCGATCTCCCCGGGACGGGCCACGAACCTGTGTACCCCGCTTCGGCAGGCAGACTCTCAAACACTGCGCCACCAGGGAAGCCCGAAGTTCTGCATTTCTTTACCGTTAGCACACGTCGCCGGACACTTAGAACACTCGCGTTGGCACCCTCGTCCCTGTGAGGACACTGAGGAGCTGCAGGCTCCAGTGTTCCGCTTAGAAACATCCAGGCCCGGATGCACTTCCCGATCTCTCCGTGTATGCCGAGTGCGTGGCAACAAACTGCACTCTTCCTTGGGACAGCTAGATTTCGTCAGCACGCCCAGCGCTCCAGGAAGTCCGCTCTCTCACGTCCTACGTGCCACAGAAGTCTTCCTCATTGCCCTCATCTGAGCTGCACCGGGAAAAACCATCTGCTTCGCATTCTATCTACGAACTCGTACTCGAAGACACCATACGATGAGGACATAGCCGGCATGCATTCCTACTGTAATGAAGGCACAGAATTCTTCCTGTTAAACTGCAGCATTTCAGAAGAGACTAAGGACCGAGAGCCCACTTAAGAGAGTTCCGGGATGAGGGAGCTGCCTGCATGTTGAACACCCTATGAAGAAAAGTTGATTCAGGGAGGGTACTAGTGTGTAGCTAGAGCCTCCTTTGACTTGTGAGAAAACACAGGGTTATAGCTGCATGTTCACTGGAGACGGAGGCCAGATGGCAGAAATCTTCCCTGCCCGTTTATTTTGCCCCTTCTTCGGCCACGTGCGGGCCTCTGACTGTTGTGGCCTCTCCCGTTGCGGATCACACGTTCCAGAAGCCCAGGCCCAGCGGCCATGGCTCACGGGCCCAGCCGCTCTGCGTCCTGTGGGATCTTCCCAGACTGGGCTACGAAACCGTGTTGACGGCTTCGGCAGGCGAACTCTCAACCACTGCGCCACCAGGGAAACCCCGCTTGCCCATCTTGAAAGGTCCATTCGTGCTGTCTGGAACCTTCCTAAAGTACAGGTTTCTAACGGGCCTGTCTGTAGGCACTGTAGGCAGTACTCGGGGAACAAAGGCATTTTCGCCGAATATACAGGGTGCTACCGTAGCCCGTTTAGGAGCGGCACATGATTATAGGCCTAACTTGAGCCTGCCTCGGTTGACGCAGTTCACTAAACGCAGGACACCCTGCGAGTAGAAGTTCATTCAGGGAAGGACCCATTGTGTATCTTGAGGGAGAAAGGCTGCTCGTGTTCCACCTGCAACTAAAGGAGACTTCTTCGTGTAACACGGCAGTGTTTTGGGAGAGGAAATGCTTATAGGCCTCACTAGAGCCTGTCTTGTTGGAGGCAGTTTGCTACACGCAGAAGTCTCTGCGAAAGAAGTTGATTCACGTCAGGGCCCATTGTGAACCTCCTGTGTCTTTCGACACCTTAAATTTACAGGTAAGTATACTGCATGTTTGCCTGCAAATGCAGGCCTGATGGCACAAGGCGTGTTTCCCATTCTGAAAGTTCTGTTCACGGGGCCTTGAATTTCCCGGAGAGGCATACTGTTCACGGCTCTGTTGAAATTGTAGGCCTGGCTCTGGGAAGAAATGGGGTTTTCGCTACTAAAACATGCTGCTTCCAAGGCCCGGTTGGGAGCTGATGCTGTCATTCTCTATACCTACGTGAAGACCAAAAGTCAGCCGTTGCCTCGAGGTAAGGCCCTGAATTGCCCTGCTGAAGCGGAGGCATGCAGCAGTTTCAAAATGGACTTCGTCGCAGTGCACGAAGGCTTTTCTTCTTCTTCTTCTTCTTTGTACACGGGGCTCTCACTGTTGTGGCCTCTCCCGCTCCGGAGCAGAGACTACAGACGCGCAGGCTCAGCGGCCTGGGCTCTCGGGCCTATTCATTCAAGGGCATGTTGGAACCTCCCGGTCCGGGGCACGAACTCGTGTCTCCTGCATCGGCAGGCAGACCCTTCACCACTGCGCCACTGGGGAAGCCCGACTTTCTGCATTATTGTAACGTTAGCACACATTTCCGGACACATAGAACACTCGCGTGGGCACCCTATTCCCTGCAAGGACACTGAGTAGCGGCAGGCTCCACTCTTCTGCTCAGAAACATCCAGGCCCGGAAGCCATTCCCAGTCACTCTGTGTATGCCGAGCGTAGGGAAACACACGGCACTCTCCCCTGGGACAGCTAGATTTCGTCAGCACACCAACAACTCCAGGAAGTCCGTTCTCTCGCGTGCTACAGGCCATAGAGGTCTTCCTCATTGCCCTCATCTGAGCTGCACCGGGAAAAACCATCTGCTTCGCATTCTATCTACGAACTCGTACTCGAAGACACCATACGATGAGGACATAGCCGGCATGCATTCCTACTGTAATGAAAGCACAGAATTCTTCCTGTTAAACTGCAGCATTTCAGAAGAGACTAAGGACCGAGAGCCCACTTAAGAGAGTTCCGGGATGAGGGAGCTGCCTGCATGTTGAACACCCTATGAAGAAAAGTTGATTCAGGGAGGGTACTAGTGTGTAGCTAGAGCCTCCTTTGACTTGTGAGAAAACACAAGGATACAGGCTGCATGTTCACTGGAGACGGAGGCCAGATGGCAGAAATCTACCCTGCCCTTTTATTTTCCATATGCGGGCCTCTAACTGCTGTGGCCTCTCCCGTTGCGGATCCCAGGCTCCAGAAGCGCGGGCCCAGCGGCCATGGCTCACGGGCCCAGCCGCCTCTGCGTCCTGTGCGATCTCCCCGGGACGGGCCACGAACCTGTGTACCCCGCTTCGGCAGGCAGACTCTCAAACACTGCGCCACCAGGGAAGCCCGAAGTTCTGCATTTCTTTACCGTTAGCACACGTCGCCGGACACTTAGAACACTCGCGTTGGCACCCTCGTCCCTGTGAGGACACTGAGGAGCTGCAGGCTCCAGTGTTCCGCTTAGAAACATCCAGGCCCGGATGCACTTCCCGATCTCTCCGTGTATGCCGAGTGCGTGGCAACAAACTGCACTCTTCCTTGGGACAGCTAGATTTCGTCAGCACGCCCAGAGCTCCAGGAAGTTCGCTCTCTCACGTCCTACGTGCCACAGAAGTCTTCCTCATTGCCCTCATCTGAGCTGCACCGGGAAAAAGCATCTGCTTCGCATTCTATCTACGAACTCGTACTCGAAGACACCATACGATGAGGACATAGCCGGCATGCATTCCTACTGTAATGAAAGCACAGAATTCTTCCTGTTAAACTGCAGCATTTCAGAAGAGACTAAGGACCGAGAGCCTACTTAAGAGAGTTCCGGGATGAGGGAGCTGCCTGCATGTTGAACACCCTATGAAGAAAAGTTGATTCAGGGAGGGTATTAGTGTGTAGCTAGAGCCTCCTTTGACTTGTGAGAAAACACAAGGATATAGGCTGCATGTTCACTGGAGACGGAGGCCAGATGGCAGAAATCTACCCTGCCCTTTTATTTTCCATATGCGGGCCTCTAACTGCTGTGGCCTCTCCCGTTGCGGATCCCAGGCTCCAGAAGCGCGGGCCCAGCGGCCATGGCTCACGGGCCCAGCCGCCTCTGCGTCCTGTGCGATCTCCCCGGGACGGGCCACGAACCTGTGTACCCCGCTTCGGCAGGCAGACTCTCAAACACTGCGCCACCAGGGAAGCCCGAAGTTCTACATTTCTTTACCGTTAGCACACGTCGCCGGACACTTAGAACACTCGCGTTGGCACCCTCGTCCCTGTGAGGACACTGAGGAGCTGCAGGCTCCAGTGTTCCGCTTAGAAACATCCAGGCCCGGATGCACTTCCCGATCTCTCCGTGTATGCCGAGTGCGTGGCAACAAACTGCACTCTTCCTTGGGACAGCTAGATTTCGTCAGCACGCCCAGAGCTCCAGGAAGTCCGCTCTCTCACGTCCTACGTGCCACAGAAGTCTTCCTCATTGCCCTCATCTGAGCTGCACCGGGAAAAACCCTCTGCTTCGCATTCTATCTACGAACTCGTACTCGAAGACACCATACGATGAGGACATAGCCGGCATGCATTCCTACTGTAATGAAAGCACAGAATTCTTCCTGTTAAACTGCAGCATTTCAGAAGAGACTAAGGACCGAGAGCCCACTTAAGAGAGTTCCGGGATGAGGGAGCTGCCTGCATGTTGAACACCCTATGAAGAAAAGTTGATTCAGGGAGGGTACTAGTGTGTAGCTAGAGCCTCCTTTGACTTGTGAGAAAACACAGGGTTATAGCTGCATGTTCACTGGAGACGGAGGCCAGATGGCAGAAATCTTCCCTGCCCGTTTATTTTGCCCCTTCTTCGCCCACGTGCGGGCCTCTGACTGTTGTGGCCTCTCCCGTTGCGGATCACACGTTCCAGAAGCCCAGGCCCAGCGGCCATGGCTCACGGGCCCAGCCGCTCTGCGTCCTGTGGGATCTTCCCAGACTGGGCTACGAAACCGTGTTGACGGCTTCGGCAGGCGGACTCTCAACCACTGCGCCACCAGGGAAACCCCGCTTGCCCATCTTGAAAGGTCCATTCGTGCTGTCTGGAACCTTCCTAAAGTACAGGTTTCTAACGGGCCTGTCTGTAGGCAGTGTAGGCAGTACTCGGGGAACAAAGGCATTTTCGCCGAATATACAGGGTGCTACCGTAGCCCGTTTAGGAGCGGCACATGATTATAGGCCTAACTTGAGCCTGCCTCGGTTGACGCAGTTCACTAAACGCAGGACACCCTGCGAGTAGAAGTTCATTCAGGGAAGGACCCATTGTGTATCTTGAGGGAGAAAGGCTGCTCGTGTTCCACCTGCAACTAAAGGAGACTTCTTCGTGTAACACGGCAGTGTTTTGGGAGAGGAAATGCTTATAGGCCTCACTAGAGCCTGTCTTGTTGGAGGCAGTTTGCTACCCGCAGAAGTCTCTGCGAAAGAAGTTGATTCACGTCAGGGCCCATTGTGAACCTCCTGTGTCTTTCGACACCTTAAATTTACAGGTAAGTATACTGCATGTTTGCCTGCAAATGCAGGCCTGATGGCACAAGGCGTGTTTCCCATTCTGAAAGTTCTGTTCACGGGGCCTTGAATTTCCCGGAGAGGCATACTGTTCACGGCTCTGTTGAAATTGTAGGCCTGGCTCTGGGAAGAAATGGGGTTTTCGCTACTAAAACATGCTGCTTCCAAGGCCCGGTTGGGAGCTGATGCTGTCATTCTCTATACCTACGTGAAGACCAAAAGTCAGCCGTTGCCTCGAGGTAAGGCCCTGAATTGCCCTGCTGAAGCGGAGGCATGCAGCAGTTTCAAAATGGACTTCGTCGCAGTGCAGGAAGGCTTTTTTTCTTCTTCTTCTTCTTTGTACACGGGGCTCTCACTGTTGTGGCCTCTCCCGCTCCGGAGCAGAGACTACAGACGCGCAGGCTCAGCGGCCTGGGCTCTCGGGCCTATTCATTCAAGGGCATGTTGGAACCTCCCGGTCCGGGGCACGAACTCGTGTCTCCTGCATCGGCAGGCAGACCCTCCACCACTGCGCCACCGGGGAAGCCCGACTTTCTGCATTATTGTAACGTTAGCACACATTTCCGGACACATAGAACACTCGCGTGGGCACCCTATTCTCTGCAAGGACACTGAGTAGCGGCAGGCTCCACTCTTCTGCTCAGAAACATCCAGGCCCGGAAGCCATTCCCAGTCACTCTGTGTATGCCGAGCGTAGGGAAACACACGGCACTCTCCCCTGGGACAGCTAGATTTCGTCAGCACACCAACAACTCCAGGAAGTCCGTTCTCTCGCGTGCTACAGGCCATAGAGGTCTTCCTCATTGCCCTCATCTGAGCTGCACCGGGAAAAACCCTCTGCTTCGCATTCTATCTACGAACTCGTACTCGAAGACACCATACGATGAGGACATAGCCGGCATGCATTCCTACTGTAATGAAAGCACAGAATTCTTCCTGTTAAACTGCAGCATTTCAGAAGAGACTAAGGACCGAGAGCCCACTTAAGAGAGTTCCGGGATGAGGGAGCTGCCTGCATGTTGAACACCGTATGAAGAAAAGTTGATTCAGGGAGGGTACTAGTGTGTAGCTAGAGCCTCCTTTGACTTGTGAGAAAACACAGGGTTATAGCTGCATGTTCACTGGAGACGGAGGCCAGATGGCAGAAATCTTCCCTGCCCGTTTATTTTGCCCCTTCTTCGGCCACGTGCGGGCCTCTGACTGTTGTGGCCTCTCCCGTTGCGGATCACACGTTCCAGAAGCCCAGGCCCAGCGGCCATGGCTCACGGGCCCAGCCGCTCTGCGTCCTGTGGGATCTTCCCAGACTGGGCTACGAAACCGTGTTGACGGCTTCGGCAGGCGAACTCTCAACCACTGCGCAACCAGGGAAACCCCGCTTGCCCATCTTGAAAGGTCCATTCGTGCTGTCTGGATCCTTCCTAAAGTACAGGTTTCTAACGGGCCTGTCTGTAGGCAGTGTAGGCAGTACTCGGGGAACAAAGGCATTTTCGCCGAATATACAGGGTGCTACCGTAGCCCGTTTAGGAGCGGCACATGATTATAGGCCTAACTTGAGCCTGCCTCGGTTGACGCAGTTCACTAAACGCAGGACACCCTGCGAGTAGAAGTTCATTCAGGGAAGGACCCATTGTGTATCTTGAGGGAGAAAGGCTGCTCGTGTTCCACCTGCAACTAAAGGAGACTTCTTCGTGTAACACGGCAGTGTTTTGGGAGAGGAAATGCTTATAGGCCTCACTAGAGCCTGTCTTGTTGGAGGCAGTTTGCTACACGCAGAAGTCTCTGCGAAAGAAGTTGATTCACGTCAGGGCCCATTGTGAACCTCCTGTGTCTTTCGACACCTTAAATTTACAGGTAAGTATACTGCATGTTTGCCTGCAAATGCAGGCCTGATGGCACAAGGCGTGTTTCCCATTCTGAAAGTTCTGTTCACGGGGCCTTGAATTTCCCGGAGAGGCATACTGTTCACGGCTCTGTTGAAATTGTAGGCCTGTCTCTGGGAAGAAATGGGGTTTTCGCTACTAAAACATGCTGCTTCCAAGGCCCGGTTGGGAGCTGATGCTGTCATTCTCTATACCTACGTGAAGACCAAAAGTCAGCCGTTGCCTCGAGGTAAGGCCCTGAATTGCCCTGCTGAAGCGGAGGCATGCAGCAGTTTCAAAATGGACTTCGTCGCAGTGCAGGAAGGCTTTTTTTCTTCTTCTTCTTCTTTGTACACGGGGCTCTCACTGTTGTGGCCTCTCCCGCTCCGGAGCAGAGACTACAGACGCGCAGGCTCAGCGGCCTGGGCTCTCGGGCCTATTCATTCAAGGGCATGTTGGAACCTCCCGGTCCGGGGCACGAACTCGTGTCTCCTGCATCGGCAGGCAGACCCTCCACCACTGCGCCACCGGGGAAGCCCGACTTTCTGCATTATTGTAACGTTAGCACACATTTCCGGACACATAGAACACTCGCGTGGGCACCCTATTCCCTGCAAGGACACTGAGTAGCGGCAGGCTCCACTCTTCTGCTCAGAAACATCCAGGCCCGGAAGCCATTCCCAGTCACTCTGTGTATGCCGAGCGTAGGGAAACACACGGCACTCTCCCCTGGGACAGCTAGATTTCGTCAGCACACCAACAACTCCAGGAAGTCCGTTCTCTCGCGTGCTACAGGCCATAGAGGTCTTCCTCATTGCCCTCATCTGAGCTGCAGCGGGAAAAACCATCTGCTTCGCATTCTATCTACGAACTCGTACTCGAAGACACCATACGATGAGGACATAGCCGGCATGCATTCCTACTGTAATGAAAGCACAGAATTCTTCCTGTTAAACTGCAGCATTTCAGAAGAGACTAAGGACCGAGAGCCCACTTAAGAGAGTTCCGGGATGAGGGAGCTGCCTGCATGTTGAACACCCTATGAAGAAAAGTTGATTCAGGGAGGGTACTAGTGTGTAGCTAGAGCCTCCTTTGACTTGTGAGAAAACACAAGGATACAGGCTGCATGTTCACTGGAGACGGAGGCCAGATGGCAGAAATCTACCCTGCCCTTTTATTTTCCATATGCGGGCCTCTAACTGCTGTGGTCTCTCCCGTTGCGGATCCCAGGCTCCAGAAGCGCGGGCCCAGCGGCCATGGCTCACGGGCCCAGCCGCCTCTGCGTCCTGTGCGATCTCCCCGGGACGGGCCACGAACCTGTGTACCCCGCTTCGGCAGGCAGACTCTCAAACACTGCGCCACCAGGGAAGCCCGAAGTTCTGCATTTCTTTACCGTTAGCACACGTCGCCGGACACTTAGAACACTCGCGTTGGCACCCTCGTCCCTGTGAGGACACTGAGGAGCTGCAGGCTCCAGTGTTCCGCTTAGAAACATCCAGGCCCGGATGCACTTCCCGATCTCTCCGTGTATGCCGAGTGCGTGGCAACAAACTGCACTCTTCCTTGGGACAGCTAGATTTCGTCAGCACGCCCAGCGCTCCAGGAAGTCCGCTCTCTCACGTCCTACGTGCCACAGAAGTCTTCCTCATTGCCCTCATCTGAGCTGCACCGGGAAAAACCATCTGCTTCGCATTCTATCTACGAACTCGTACTCGAAGACACCATACGATGAGGACATAGCCGGCATGCATTCCTACTGTAATGAAAGCACAGAATTCTTCCTGTTAAACTGCAGCATTTCAGAAGAGACTAAGGACCGAGAGCCCACTTAAGAGAGTTCCGGGATGAGGGAGCTGCCTGCATGTTGAACACCCTATGAAGAAAAGTTGATTCAGGGAGGGTACTAGTGTGTAGCTAGAGCCTCCTTTGACTTGTGAGAAAACACAGGGTTATAGCTGCATGTTCACTGGAGACGGAGGCCAGATGGCAGAAATCTTCCCTGCCCGTTTATTTTGCCCCTTCTTCGGCCACGTGCGGGCCTCTGACTGTTGTGGCCTCTCCCGTTGCGGATCACACGTTCCAGAAGCCCAGGCCCAGCGGCCATGGCTCACGGGCCCAGCCGCTCTGCGTCCTGTGGGATCTTCCCAGACTGGGCTACGAAACCGTGTTGACGGCTTCGGCAGGCGAACTCTCAACCACTGCGCAACCAGGGAAACCCCGCTTGCCCATCTTGAAAGGTCCATTCGTGCTGTCTGGAACCTTCCTAAAGTACAGGTTTCTAACGGGCCTGTCTGTAGGCAGTGTAGGCAGTACTCGGGGAACAAAGGCATTTTCGCCGAATATACAGGGTGCTACCGTAGCCCGTTTAGGAGCGGCACATGATTATAGGCCTAACTTGAGCCTGCCTCGGTTGACGCAGTTCACTAAACGCAGGACACCCTGCGAGTAGAAGTTCATTCAGGGAAGGACCCATTGTGTATCTTGAGGGAGAAAGGCTGCTCGTGTTCCACCTGCAACTAAAGGAGACTTCTTCGTGTAACACGGCAGTGTTTTGGGAGAGGAAATGCTTATAGGCCTCACTAGAGCCTGTCTTGTTGGAGGCAGTTTGCTACCCGCAGAAGTCTCTGCGAAAGAAATTGATTCACGTCAGGGCCCATTGTGAACCTCCTGTGTCTTTCGACACCTTAAATTTACAGGTAAGTATACTGCATGTTTGCCTGCAAATGCAGGCCTGATGGCACAAGGCGTGTTTCCCATTCTGAAAGTTCTGTTCACGGGGCCTTGAATTTCCCGGAGAGGCATACTGTTCACGGCTCTGTTGAAATTGTAGACCTGGCTCTGGGAAGAAATGGGGTTTTCGCTACTAAAACATGCTGCTTCCAAGGCCCGGTTGGGAGCTGATGCTGTCATTCTCTATACCTACGTGAAGACCAAAAGTCAGCCGTTGCCTCGAGGTAAGGCCCTGAATTGCCCTGCTGAAGCGGAGGCATGCAGCAGTTTCAAAATGGACTTCGTCGCAGTGCAGGAAGGCTTTTTTTCTTCTTCTTCTTTGTACACGGGGCTCTCACTGTTGTGGCCTCTCCCGCTCCGGAGCAGAGACTACAGACGCGCAGGCTCAGCGGCCTGGGCTCTCGGGCCTATTCATTCAAGGGCATGTTGGAACCTCCCGGTCCGGGGCACGAACTCGTGTCTCCTGCATCGGCAGGCAGACCCTCCACCACTGCGCCACCGGGGAAGCCCGACTTTCTGCATTATTGTAACGTTAGCACACATTTCCGGACACATAGAACACTCGCATGGGCACCCTATTCCCTGCAAGGACACTGAGTAGCGGCAGGCTCCACTCTTCTGCTCAGAAACATCCAGGCCCGGAAGCCATTCCCAGTCACTCTGTGTATGCCGAGCGTAGGGAAACACACGGCACTCTCCCCTGGGACAGCTAGATTTCGTCAGCACACCAACAACTCCAGGAAGTCCGTTCTCTCGCGTGCTACAGGCCATAGAGGTCTTCCTCATTGCCCTCATCTGAGCTGCACCGGGAAAAACCATCTGCTTCGCATTCTATCTACCAACTCGTACTCGAAGACACCATACGATGAGGACATAGCCGGCATGCATTCCTACTGTAATGAAAGCACAGAATTCTTCCTGTTAAACTGCAGCATTTCAGAAGAGACTAAGGACCGAGAGCCCACTTAAGAGAGTTCCGGGATGAGGGAGCTGCCTGCATGTTGAACACCCTATGAAGAAAAGTTGATTCAGGGAGGGTACTAGTGTGTAGCTAGAGCCTCCTTTGACTTGTGAGAAAACACAAGGATACAGGCTGCATGTTCACTGGAGACGGAGGCCAGATGGCAGAAATCTACCCTGCCCTTTTATTTTCCATATGCGGGCCTCTAACTGCTGTGGCCTCTCCCGTTGCGGATCCCAGGCTCCAGAAGCGCGGGCCCAGCGGCCATGGCTCACGGGCCCAGCCGCCTCTGCGTCCTGTGCGATCTCCCCGGGACGGGCCACGAACCTGTGTACCCCGCTTCGGCAGGCAGACTCTCAAACACTGCGCCACCAGGGAAGCCCGAAGTTCTGCATTTCTTTACCGTTAGCACACGTCGCCGGACACTTAGAACACTCGCGTTGGCACCCTCGTCCCTGTGAGGACACTGAGGAGCTGCAGGCTCCAGTGTTCCGCTTAGAAACATCCAGGCCCGGATGCACTTCCCGATCTCTCCGTGTATGCCGAGTGCGTGGCAACAAACTGCACTCTTCCTTGGGACAGCTAGATTTCGTCAGCACGCCCAGAGCTCCAGGAAGTCCGCTCTCTCACGTCCTACGTGCCACAGAAGTCTTCCTCATTGCCCTCATCTGAGCTGCATCGGGAAAAAGCATCTGCTTCGCATTCTATCTACGAACTCGTACTCGAAGACACCATACGATGAGGACATAGCCGGCATGCATTCCTACTGTAATGAAAGCACAGAATTCTTCCTGTTAAACTGCAGCATTTCAGAAGAGACTAAGGACCGAGAGCCCACTTAAGAGAGTTCCGGGATGAGGGAGCTGCCTGCATGTTGAACACCCTATGAAGAAAAGTTGATTCAGGGAGGGTACTAGTGTGTAGCTAGAGCCTCCTTTGACTTGTGAGAAAACACAGGGTTATAGCTGCATGTTCACTGGAGACGGAGGCCAGATGGCAGAAATCTTCCCTGCCCGTTTATTTTGCCCCTTCTTCGGCCACGTGCGGGCCTCTGACTGTTGTGGCCTCTCCCGTTGCGGATCACACGTTCCAGAAGCCCAGGCCCAGCGGCCATGGCTCACGGGCCCAGCCGCTCTGCGTCCTGTGGGATCTTCCCAGACTGGGCTACGAAACCGTGTTGACGGCTTCGGCAGGCGAACTCTCAACCACTGCGCAACCAGGGAAACCCCGCTTGCCCATCTTGAAAGGTCCATTCGTGCTGTCTGGAACCTTCCTAAAGTACAGGTTTCTAACGGGCCTGTCTGTAGGCAGTGTAGGCAGTACTCGGGGAACAAAGGCATTTTCGCCGAATATACAGGGTGCTACCGTAGCCCGTTTAGGAGCGGCACATGATTATAGGCCTAACTTGAGCCTGCCTCGGTTGACGCAGTTCACTAAACGCAGGACACCCTGCGAGTAGAAGTTCATTCAGGGAAGGACCCATTGTGTATCTTGAGGGAGAAAGGCTGCTCGTGTTCCACCTGCAACTAAAGGAGACTTCTTCGTGTAACACGGCAGTGTTTTGGGAGAGGAAATGCTTATAGGCCTCACTAGAGCCTGTCTTGTTGGAGGCAGTTTGCTACACGCAGAAGTCTCTGCGAAAGAAGTTGATTCACGTCAGGGCCCATTGTGAACCTCCTGTGTCTTTCGACACCTTAAATTTACAGGTAAGTATACTGCATGTTTGCCTGCAAATGCAGGCCTGATGGCACAAGGCGTGTTTCCCATTCTGAAAGTTCTGTTCACGGGGCCTTGAATTTCCCGGAGAGGCATACTGTTCACGGCTCTGTTGAAATTGTAGGCCTGTCTCTGGGAAGAAATGGGGTTTTCGCTACTAAAACATGCTGCTTCCAAGGCCCGGTTGGGAGCTGATGCTGTCATTCTCTATACCTACGTGAAGACCAAAAGTCAGCCGTTGCCTCGAGGTAAGGCCCTGAATTGCCCTGCTGAAGCGGAGGCATGCAGCAGTTTCAAAATGGACTTCGTCGCAGTGCAGGAAGGCTTTTTTTCTTCTTCTTCTTCTTTGTACACGGGGCTCTCACTGTTGTGGCCTCTCCCGCTCCGGAGCAGAGACTACAGACGCGCAGGCTCAGCGGCCTGGGCTCTCGGGCCTATTCATTCAAGGGCATGTTGGAACCTCCCGGTCCGGGGCACGAACTCGTGTCTCCTGCATCGGCAGGCAGACCCTCCACCACTGCGCCACCGGGGAAGTCCGACTTTCTGCATTATTGTAACGTTAGCACACATTTCCGGACACATAGAACACTCGCGTGGGCACCCTATTCCCTGCAAGGACACTGAGTAGCGGCAGGCTCCACTCTTCTGCTCAGAAACATCCAGGCCCGGAAGCCATTCCCAGTCACTCTGTGTATGCCGAGCGTAGGGAAACACACGGCACTCTCCCCTGGGACAGCTAGATTTCGTCAGCACACCAACAACTCCAGGAAGTCCGTTCTCTCGCGTGCTACAGGCCATAGAGGTCTTCCTCATTGCCCTCATCTGAGCTGCAGCGGGAAAAACCATCTGCTTCGCATTCTATCTACGAACTCGTACTCGAAGACACCATACGATGAGGACATAGCCGGCATGCATTCCTACTGTAATGAAAGCACAGAATTCTTCCTGTTAAACTGCAGCATTTCAGAAGAGACTAAGGACCGAGAGCCCACTTAAGAGAGTTCCGGGATGAGGGAGCTGCCTGCATGTTGAACACCGTATGAAGAAAAGTTGATTCAGGGAGGGTACTAGTGTGTAGCTAGAGCCTCCTTTGACTTGTGAGAAAACACAAGGATACAGGCTGCATGTTCACTGGAGACGGAGGCCAGATGGCAGAAATCTACCCTGCCCTTTTATTTTCCATATGCGGGCCTCTAACTGCTGTGGTCTCTCCCGTTGCGGATCCCAGGCTCCAGAAGCGCGGGCCCAGCGGCCATGGCTCACGGGCCCAGCCGCCTCTGCGTCCTGTGCGATCTCCCCGGGACGGGCCACGAACCTGTGTACCCCGCTTCGGCAGGCAGACTCTCAAACACTGCGCCACCAGGGAAGCCCGAAGTTCTGCATTTCTTTACCGTTAGCACACGTCGCCGGACACTTAGAACACTCGCGTTGGCACCCTCGTCCCTGTGAGGACACTGAGGAGCTGCAGGCTCCAGTGTTCCGCTTAGAAACATCCAGGCCCGGATGCACTTCCCGATCTCTCCGTGTATGCCGAGTGCGTGGCAACAAACTGCACTCTTCCTTGGGACAGCTAGATTTCGTCAGCACGCCCAGCGCTCCAGGAAGTCCGCTCTCTCACGTCCTACGTGCCACAGAAGTCTTCCTCATTGCCCTCATCTGAGCTGCACCGGGAAAAACCATCTGCTTCGCATTCTATCTACGAACTCGTACTCGAAGACACCATACGATGAGGACATAGCCGGCATGCATTCCTACTGTAATGAAAGCACAGAATTCTTCCTGTTAAACTGCAGCATTTCAGAAGAGACTAAGGACCGAGAGCCCACTTAAGAGAGTTCCGGGATGAGGGAGCTGCCTGCATGTTGAACACCCTATGAAGAAAAGTTGATTCAGGGAGGGTACTAGTGTGTAGCTAGAGCCTCCTTTGACTTGTGAGAAAACACAGGGTTATAGCTGCATGTTCACTGGAGACGGAGGCCAGATGGCAGAAATCTTCCCTGCCCGTTTATTTTGCCCCTTCTTCGGCCACGTGCGGGCCTCTGACTGTTGTGGCCTCTCCCGTTGCGGATCACACGTTCCAGAAGCCCAGGCCCAGCGGCCATGGCTCACGGGCCCAGCCGCTCTGCGTCCTGTGGGATCTTCCCAGACTGGGCTACGAAACCGTGTTGACGGCTTCGGCAGGCGAACTCTCAACCACTGCGCAACCAGGGAAACCCCGCTTGCCCATCTTGAAAGGTCCATTCGTGCTGTCTGGAACCTTCCTAAAGTACAGGTTTCTAACGGGCCTGTCTGTAGGCAGTGTAGGCAGTACTCGGGGAACAAAGGCATTTTCGCCGAATATACAGGGTGCTACCGTAGCCCGTTTAGGAGCGGCACATGATTATAGGCCTAACTTGAGCCTGCCTCGGTTGACGCAGTTCACTAAACGCAGGACACCCTGCGAGTAGAAGTTCACTCAGGGAAGGACCCATTGTGTATCTTGAGGGAGAAAGGCTGCTCGTGTTCCACCTGCAACTAAAGGAGACTTCTTCGTGTAACACGGCAGTGTTTTGGGAGAGGAAATGCTTATAGGCCTCACTAGAGCCTGTCTTGTTGGAGGCAGTTTGCTACCCGCAGAAGTCTCTGCGAAAGAAATTGATTCACGTCAGGGCCCATTGTGAACCTCCTGTGTCTTTCGACACCTTAAATTTACAGGTAAGTATACTGCATGTTTGCCTGCAAATGCAGGCCTGATGGCACAAGGCGTGTTTCCCATTCTGAAAGTTCTGTTCACGGGGCCTTGAATTTCCCGGAGAGGCATACTGTTCACGGCTCTGTTGAAATTGTAGACCTGGCTCTGGGAAGAAATGGGGTTTTCGCTACTAAAACATGCTGCTTCCAAGGCCCGGTTGGGAGCTGATGCTGTCATTCTCTATACCTACGTGAAGACCAAAAGTCAGCCGTTGCCTCGAGGTAAGGCCCTGAATTGCCCTGCTGAAGCGGAGGCATGCAGCAGTTTCAAAATGGACTTCGTCGCAGTGCAGGAAGGCTTTTTTTCTTCTTCTTCTTTGTACACGGGGCTCTCACTGTTGTGGCCTCTCCCGCTCCGGAGCAGAGACTACAGACGCGCAGGCTCAGCGGCCTGGGCTCTCGGGCCTATTCATTCAAGGGCATGTTGGAACCTCCCGGTCCGGGGCACGAACTCGTGTCTCCTGCATCGGCAGGCAGACCCTCCACCACTGCGCCACCGGGGAAGCCCGACTTTCTGCATTATTGTAACGTTAGCACACATTTCCGGACACATAGAACACTCGCATGGGCACCCTATTCCCTGCAAGGACACTGAGTAGCGGCAGGCTCCACTCTTCTGCTCAGAAACATCCAGGCCCGGAAGCCATTCCCAGTCACTCTGTGTATGCCGAGCGTAGGGAAACACACGGCACTCTCCCCTGGGACAGCTAGATTTCGTCAGCACACCAACAACTCCAGGAAGTCCGTTCTCTCGCGTGCTACAGGCCATAGAGGTCTTCCTCATTGCCCTCATCTGAGCTGCACCGGGAAAAACCATCTGCTTCGCATTCTATCTACCAACTCGTACTCGAAGACACCATACGATGAGGACATAGCCGGCATGCATTCCTACTGTAATGAAAGCACAGAATTCTTCCTGTTAAACTGCAGCATTTCAGAAGAGACTAAGGACCGAGAGCCCACTTAAGAGAGTTCCGGGATGAGGGAGCTGCCTGCATGTTGAACACCCTATGAAGAAAAGTTGATTCAGGGAGGGTACTAGTGTGTAGCTAGAGCCTCCTTTGACTTGTGAGAAAACACAAGGATACAGGCTGCATGTTCACTGGAGACGGAGGCCAGATGGCAGAAATCTACCCTGCCCTTTTATTTTCCATATGCGGGCCTCTAACTGCTGTGGCCTCTCCCGTTGCGGATCCCAGGCTCCAGAAGCGCGGGCCCAGCGGCCATGGCTCACGGGCCCAGCCGCCTCTGCGTCCTGTGCGATCTCCCCGGGACGGGCCACGAACCTGTGTACCCCGCTTCGGCAGGCAGACTCTCAAACACTGCGCCACCAGGGAAGCCCGAAGTTCTGCATTTCTTTACCGTTAGCACACGTCGCCGGACACTTAGAACACTCGCGTTGGCACCCTCGTCCCTGTGAGGACACTGAGGAGCTGCAGGCTCCAGTGTTCCGCTTAGAAACATCCAGGCCCGGATGCACTTCCCGATCTCTCCGTGTATGCCGAGTGCGTGGCAACAAACTGCACTCTTCCTTGGGACAGCTAGATTTCGTCAGCACGCCCAGCGCTCCAGGAAGTCCGCTCTCTCACGTCCTACGTGCCACAGAAGTCTTCCTCATTGCCCTCATCTGAGCTGCATCGGGAAAAAGCATCTGCTTCGCATTCTATCTACGAACTCGTACTCGAAGACACCATACGATGAGGACATAGCCGGCATGCATTCCTACTGTAATGAAAGCACAGAATTCTTCCTGTTAAACTGCAGCATTTCAGAAGAGACTAAGGACCGAGAGCCCACTTAAGAGAGTTCCGGGATGAGGGAGCTGCCTGCATGTTGAACACCCTATGAAGAAAAGTTGATTCAGGGAGGGTACTAGTGTGTAGCTAGAGCCTCCTTTGACTTGTGAGAAAACACAGGGTTATAGCTGCATGTTCACTGGAGACGGAGGCCAGATGGCAGAAATCTTCCCTGCCCGTTTATTTTGCCCCTTCTTCGGCCACGTGCGGGCCTCTGACTGTTGTGGCCTCTCCCGTTGCGGATCACACGTTCCAGAAGCCCAGGCCCAGCGGCCATGGCTCACGGGCCCAGCCGCTCTGCGTCCTGTGGGATCTTCCCAGACTGGGCTACGAAACCGTGTTGACGGCTTCGGCAGGCGAACTCTCAACCACTGCGCAACCAGGGAAACCCCGCTTGCCCATCTTGAAAGGTCCATTCGTGCTGTCTGGAACCTTCCTAAAGTACAGGTTTCTAACGGGCCTGTCTGTAGGCAGTGTAGGCAGTACTCGGGGAACAAAGGCATTTTCGCCGAATATACAGGGTGCTACCGTAGCCCGTTTAGGAGCGGCACATGATTATAGGCCTAACTTGAGCCTGCCTCGGTTGACGCAGTTCACTAAACGCAGGACACCCTGCGAGTAGAAGTTCATTCAGGGAAGGACCCATTGTGTATCTTGAGGGAGAAAGGCTGCTCGTGTTCCACCTGCAACTAAAGGAGACTTCTTCGTGTAACACGGCAGTGTTTTGGGAGAGGAAATGCTTATAGGCCTCACTAGAGCCTGTCTTGTTGGAGGCAGTTTGCTACACGCAGAAGTCTCTGCGAAAGAAGTTGATTCACGTCAGGGCCCATTGTGAACCTCCTGTGTCTTTCGACACCTTAAATTTACAGGTAAGTATACTGCATGTTTGCCTGCAAATGCAGGCCTGATGGCACAAGGCGTGTTTCCCATTCTGAAAGTTCTGTTCACGGGGCCTTGAATTTCCCGGAGAGGCATACTGTTCACGGCTCTGTTGAAATTGTAGGCCTGTCTCTGGGAAGAAATGGGGTTTTCGCTACTAAAACATGCTGCTTCCAAGGCCCGGTTGGGAGCTGATGCTGTCATTCTCTATACCTACGTGAAGACCAAAAGTCAGCCGTTGCCTCGAGGTAAGGCCCTGAATTGCCCTGCTGAAGCGGAGGCATGCAGCAGTTTCAAAATGGACTTCGTCGCAGTGCAGGAAGGCTTTTTTTCTTCTTCTTCTTCTTTGTACACGGGGCTCTCACTGTTGTGGCCTCTCCCGCTCCGGAGCAGAGACTACAGACGCGCAGGCTCAGCGGCCTGGGCTCTCGGGCCTATTCATTCAAGGGCATGTTGGAACCTCCCGGTCCGGGGCACGAACTCGTGTCTCCTGCATCGGCAGGCAGACCCTCCACCACTGCGCCACCGGGGAAGCCCGACTTTCTGCATTATTGTAACGTTAGCACACATTTCCGGACACATAGAACACTCGCGTGGGCACCCTATTCCCTGCAAGGACACTGAGTAGCGGCAGGCTCCACTCTTCTGCTCAGAAACATCCAGGCCCGGAAGCCATTCCCAGTCACTCTGTGTATGCCGAGCGTAGGGAAACACACGGCACTCTCCCCTGGGACAGCTAGATTTCGTCAGCACACCAACAACTCCAGGAAGTCCGTTCTCTCGCGTGCTACAGGCCATAGAGGTCTTCCTCATTGCCCTCATCTGAGCTGCAGCGGGAAAAACCATCTGCTTCGCATTCTATCTACGAACTCGTACTCGAAGACACCATACGATGAGGACATAGCCGGCATGCATTCCTACTGTAATGAAAGCACAGAATTCTTCCTGTTAAACTGCAGCATTTCAGAAGAGACTAAGGACCGAGAGCCCACTTAAGAGAGTTCCGGGATGAGGGAGCTGCCTGCATGTTGAACACCGTATGAAGAAAAGTTGATTCAGGGAGGGTACTAGTGTGTAGCTAGAGCCTCCTTTGACTTGTGAGAAAACACAAGGATACAGGCTGCATGTTCACTGGAGACGGAGGCCAGATGGCAGAAATCTACCCTGCCCTTTTATTTTCCATATGCGGGCCTCTAACTGCTGTGGTCTCTCCCGTTGCGGATCCCAGGCTCCAGAAGCGCGGGCCCAGCGGCCATGGCTCACGGGCCCAGCCGCCTCTGCGTCCTGTGCGATCTCCCCGGGACGGGCCACGAACCTGTGTACCCCGCTTCGGCAGGCAGACTCTCAAACACTGCGCCACCAGGGAAGCCCGAAGTTCTGCATTTCTTTACCGTTAGCACACGTCGCCGGACACTTAGAACACTCGCGTTGGCACCCTCGTCCCTGTGAGGACACTGAGGAGCTGCAGGCTCCAGTGTTCCGCTTAGAAACATCCAGGCCCGGATGCACTTCCCGATCTCTCCGTGTATGCCGAGTGCGTGGCAACAAACTGCACTCTTCCTTGGGACAGCTAGATTTCGTCAGCACGCCCAGCGCTCCAGGAAGTCCGCTCTCTCACGTCCTACGTGCCACAGAAGTCTTCCTCATTGCCCTCATCTGAGCTGCACCGGGAAAAACCATCTGCTTCGCATTCTATCTACGAACTCGTACTCGAAGACACCATACGATGAGGACATAGCCGGCATGCATTCCTACTGTAATGAAAGCACAGAATTCTTCCTGTTAAACTGCAGCATTTCAGAAGAGACTAAGGACCGAGAGCCCACTTAAGAGAGTTCCGGGATGAGGGAGCTGCCTGCATGTTGAACACCCTATGAAGAAAAGTTGATTCAGGGAGGGTACTAGTGTGTAGCTAGAGCCTCCTTTGACTTGTGAGAAAACACAGGGTTATAGCTGCATGTTCACTGGAGACGGAGGCCAGATGGCAGAAATCTTCCCTGCCCGTTTATTTTGCCCCTTCTTCGGCCACGTGCGGGCCTCTGACTGTTGTGGCCTCTCCCGTTGCGGATCACACGTTCCAGAAGCCCAGGCCCAGCGGCCATGGCTCACGGGCCCAGCCGCTCTGCGTCCTGTGGGATCTTCCCAGACTGGGCTACGAAACCGTGTTGACGGCTTCGGCAGGCGAACTCTCAACCACTGCGCAACCAGGGAAACCCCGCTTGCCCATCTTGAAAGGTCCATTCGTGCTGTCTGGAACCTTCCTAAAGTACAGGTTTCTAACGGGCCTGTCTGTAGGCAGTGTAGGCAGTACTCGGGGAACAAAGGCATTTTCGCCGAATATACAGGGTGCTACCGTAGCCCGTTTAGGAGCGGCACATGATTATAGGCCTAACTTGAGCCTGCCTCGGTTGACGCAGTTCACTAAACGCAGGACACCCTGCGAGTAGAAGTTCATTCAGGGAAGGACCCATTGTGTATCTTGAGGGAGAAAGGCTGCTCGTGTTCCACCTGCAACTAAAGGAGACTTCTTCGTGTAACACGGCAGTGTTTTGGGAGAGGAAATGCTTATAGGCCTCACTAGAGCCTGTCTTGTTGGAGGCAGTTTGCTACCCGCAGAAGTCTCTGCGAAAGAAATTGATTCACGTCAGGGCCCATTGTGAACCTCCTGTGTCTTTCGACACCTTAAATTTACAGGTAAGTATACTGCATGTTTGCCTGCAAATGCAGGCCTGATGGCACAAGGCGTGTTTCCCATTCTGAAAGTTCTGTTCACGGGGCCTTGAATTTCCCGGAGAGGCATACTGTTCACGGCTCTGTTGAAATTGTAGACCTGGCTCTGGGAAGAAATGGGGTTTTCGCTACTAAAACATGCTGCTTCCAAGGCCCGGTTGGGAGCTGATGCTGTCATTCTCTATACCTACGTGAAGACCAAAAGTCAGCCGTTGCCTCGAGGTAAGGCCCTGAATTGCCCTGCTGAAGCGGAGGCATGCAGCAGTTTCAAAATGGACTTCGTCGCAGTGCAGGAAGGCTTTTTTTCTTCTTCTTCTTTGTACACGGGGCTCTCACTGTTGTGGCCTCTCCCGCTCCGGAGCAGAGACTACAGACGCGCAGGCTCAGCGGCCTGGGCTCTCGGGCCTATTCATTCAAGGGCATGTTGGAACCTCCCGGTCCGGGGCACGAACTCGTGTCTCCTGCATCGGCAGGCAGACCCTCCACCACTGCGCCACCGGGGAAGCCCGACTTTCTGCATTATTGTAACGTTAGCACACATTTCCGGACACATAGAACACTCGCATGGGCACCCTATTCCCTGCAAGGACACTGAGTAGCGGCAGGCTCCACTCTTCTGCTCAGAAACATCCAGGCCCGGAAGCCATTCCCAGTCACTCTGTGTATGCCGAGCGTAGGGAAACACACGGCACTCTCCCCTGGGACAGCTAGATTTCGTCAGCACACCAACAACTCCAGGAAGTCCGTTCTCTCGCGTGCTACAGGCCATAGAGGTCTTCCTCATTGCCCTCATCTGAGCTGCACCGGGAAAAACCATCTGCTTCGCATTCTATCTACCAACTCGTACTCGAAGACACCATACGATGAGGACATAGCCGGCATGCATTCCTACTGTAATGAAAGCACAGAATTCTTCCTGTTAAACTGCAGCATTTCAGAAGAGACTAAGGACCGAGAGCCCACTTAAGAGAGTTCCGGGATGAGGGAGCTGCCTGCATGTTGAACACCCTATGAAGAAAAGTTGATTCAGGGAGGGTACTAGTGTGTAGCTAGAGCCTCCTTTGACTTGTGAGAAAACACAAGGATACAGGCTGCATGTTCACTGGAGACGGAGGCCAGATGGCAGAAATCTACCCTGCCCTTTTATTTTCCATATGCGGGCCTCTAACTGCTGTGGCCTCTCCCGTTGCGGATCCCAGGCTCCAGAAGCGCGGGCCCAGCGGCCATGGCTCACGGGCCCAGCCGCCTCTGCGTCCTGTGCGATCTCCCCGGGACGGGCCACGAACCTGTGTACCCCGCTTCGGCAGGCAGACTCTCAAACACTGCGCCACCAGGGAAGCCCGAAGTTCTGCATTTCTTTACCGTTAGCACACGTCGCCGGACACTTAGAACACTCGCGTTGGCACCCTCGTCCCTGTGAGGACACTGAGGAGCTGCAGGCTCCAGTGTTCCGCTTAGAAACATCCAGGCCCGGATGCACTTCCCGATCTCTCCGTGTATGCCGAGTGCGTGGCAACAAACTGCACTCTTCCTTGGGACAGCTAGATTTCGTCAGCACGCCCAGCGCTCCAGGAAGTCCGCTCTCTCACGTCCTACGTGCCACAGAAGTCTTCCTCATTGCCCTCATCTGAGCTGCATCGGGAAAAAGCATCTGCTTCGCATTCTATCTACGAACTCGTACTCGAAGACACCATACGATGAGGACATAGCCGGCATGCATTCCTACTGTAATGAAAGCACAGAATTCTTCCTGTTAAACTGCAGCATTTCAGAAGAGACTAAGGACCGAGAGCCCACTTAAGAGAGTTCCGGGATGAGGGAGCTGCCTGCATGTTGAACACCCTATGAAGAAAAGTTGATTCAGGGAGGGTACTAGTGTGTAGCTAGAGCCTCCTTTGACTTGTGAGAAAACACAGGGTTATAGCTGCATGTTCACTGGAGACGGAGGCCAGATGGCAGAAATCTTCCCTGCCCGTTTATTTTGCCCCTTCTTCGGCCACGTGCGGGCCTCTGACTGTTGTGGCCTCTCCCGTTGCGGATCACACGTTCCAGAAGCCCAGGCCCAGCGGCCATGGCTCACGGGCCCAGCCGCTCTGCGTCCTGTGGGATCTTCCCAGACTGGGCTACGAAACCGTGTTGACGGCTTCGGCAGGCGAACTCTCAACCACTGCGCAACCAGGGAAACCCCGCTTGCCCATCTTGAAAGGTCCATTCGTGCTGTCTGGAACCTTCCTAAAGTACAGGTTTCTAACGGGCCTGTCTGTAGGCAGTGTAGGCAGTACTCGGGGAACAAAGGCATTTTCGCCGAATATACAGGGTGCTACCGTAGCCCGTTTAGGAGCGGCACATGATTATAGGCCTAACTTGAGCCTGCCTCGGTTGACGCAGTTCACTAAACGCAGGACACCCTGCGAGTAGAAGTTCATTCAGGGAAGGACCCATTGTGTATCTTGAGGGAGAAAGGCTGCTCGTGTTCCACCTGCAACTAAAGGAGACTTCTTCGTGTAACACGGCAGTGTTTTGGGAGAGGAAATGCTTATAGGCCTCACTAGAGCCTGTCTTGTTGGAGGCAGTTTGCTACACGCAGAAGTCTCTGCGAAAGAAGTTGATTCACGTCAGGGCCCATTGTGAACCTCCTGTGTCTTTCGACACCTTAAATTTACAGGTAAGTATACTGCATGTTTGCCTGCAAATGCAGGCCTGATGGCACAAGGCGTGTTTCCCATTCTGAAAGTTCTGTTCACGGGGCCTTGAATTTCCCGGAGAGGCATACTGTTCACGGCTCTGTTGAAATTGTAGGCCTGGCTCTGGGAAGAAATGGGGTTTTCGCTACTAAAACATGCTGCTTCCAAGGCCCGGTTGGGAGCTGATGCTGTCATTCTCTATACCTACGTGAAGACCAAAAGTCAGCCGTTGCCTCGAGGTAAGGCCCTGAATTGCCCTGCTGAAGCGGAGGCATGCAGCAGTTTCAAAACGGACTTCGTCGCAGTGCAGGAAGGCTTTTCTTCTTCTTCTTCTTCTTTGTACACGGGGCTCTCACTGTTGTGGCCTCTCCCGCTCCGGAGCAGAGACTACAGACGCGCAAGCTCAGCGGCCTGGGCTCTCGGGCCTATTCATTCAAGGGCATGTTGGAACCTCCCGGTCCGGGGCACGAACTCGTGTCTCCTGCATCGGCAGGCAGACCCTCCACCACTGCGCCACCGGGGAAGCCCGACTTTCTGCATTATTGTAACGTTAGCACACATTTCCGGACACATAGAACACTCGCGTGGGCACCCTATTCCCTGCAAGGACACTGAGTAGCGGCAGGCTCCACTCTTCTGCTCAGAAACATCCAGGCCCGGAAGCCATTCCCAGTCACTCTGTGTATGCCGAGCGTAGGGAAACACACGGCACTCTCCCCTGGGACAGCTAGATTTCGTCAGCACACTAACAACTCCAGGAAGTCCGTTCTCTCGCGTGCTACAGGCCATAGAGGTCTTCCTCATTGCCCTCATCTGAGCTGCAGCGGGAAAAACCATCTGCTTCGCATTCTATCTACGAACTCGTACTCGAAGACACCATACGATGAGGACATAGCCGGCATGCATTCCTACTGTAATGAAAGCACAGAATTCTTCCTGTTAAACTGCAGCATTTCAGAAGAGACTAAGGACCGAGAGCCCACTTAAGAGAGTTCCGGGATGAGGGAGCTGCCTGCATGTTGAACACCCTATGAAGAAAAGTTGATTCAGGGAGGGTACTAGTGTGTAGCTAGAGCCTCCTTTGACTTGTGAGAAAACACAAGGATATAGGCTGCATGTTCACTGGAGACGGAGGCCAGATGGCAGAAATCTACCCTGCCCTTTTATTTTCCATATGCGGGCCTCTAACTGCTGTGGCCTCTCCCGTTGCGGATCCCAGGCTCCAGAAGCGCGGGCCCAGCGGCCATGGCTCACGGGCCCAGCCGCCTCTGCGTCCTGTGCGATCTCCCCGGGACGGGCCACGAACCTGTGTACCCCGCTTCGGCAGGCAGACTCTCAAACACTGCGCCACCAGGGAAGCCCGACGTTCTGCATTTCTTTACCGTTAGCACACGTCGCCGGACACTTAGAACACTCGCGTTGGCACCCTCGTCCCTGTGAGGACACTGAGGAGCTGCAGGCTCCAGTGTTCCGCTTAGAAACATCCAGGCCCGGATGCACTTCCCGATCTCTCCGTGTATGCCGAGTGCGTGGCAACAAACTGCACTCTTCCTTGGGACAGCTAGATTTCGTCAGCACGCCCAGAGCTCCAGGAAGTCCACTCTCTCACGTCCTACGTGCCACAGAAGTCTTCCTCATTGCCCTCATCTGAGCTGCACCGGGAAAAACCATCTGCTTCGCATTCTATCTACGAACTCGTACTCGAAGACACCATACGATGAGGACATAGCCGGCATGCATTCCTACTGTAATGAAGGCACAGAATTCTTCCTGTTAAACTGCAGCATTTCAGAAGAGACTAAGGACCGAGAGCCCACTTAAGAGAGTTCCGGGATGAGGGAGCTGCCTGCATGTTGAACACCCTATGAAGAAAAGTTGATTCAGGGAGGGTACTAGTGTGTAGCTAGAGCCTCCTTTGACTTGTGAGAAAACACAGGGTTATAGCTGCATGTTCACTGGAGACGGAGGCCAGATGGCAGAAATCTTCCCTGCCCGTTTATTTTGCCCCTTCTTCGGCCATGTGCGGGCCTCTGGCTGTGGTGGCCTCTCCCGTTGCGGATCACACGTTCCAGAAGCCCAGGCCCAGCGGCCATGGCTCACGGGCCCAGCCGCTCTGCGTCCTGTGGGATCTTCCCAGACTGGGCTACGAAACCGTGTTGACGGCTTCGGCAGGCGGACTCTCAACCCCTGCGCCACCAGGGAAACCCCGCTTGCCCATCTTGAAAGGTCCATTCGTGCTGTCTGGAACCTTCCTAAAGTACAGGTTTCTAACGGGCCTGTCTGTAGGCAGTGTAGGCAGTACTCGGGGAACAAAGGCATTTTCGCCGAATATACAGGGTGCTACCGTAGCCCGTTTAGGAGCGGCACATGATTATAGGCCTAACTTGAGCCTGCCTCGGTTGACGCAGTTCACTAAACGCAGGACACCCTGTGAGTAGAAGTTCATTCAGGGAAGGACCCATTGTGTATCTTGAGGGAGAAAGGCTGCTCGTGTTCCACCTGCAACTAAAGGAGACTTCTTCGTGTAACACGGCAGTGTTTTGGGAGAGGAAATGCTTATAGGCCTCACTAGAGCCTGTCTTGTTGGAGGCAGTTTGCTACACGCAGAAGTCTCTGCGAAAGAAGTTGATTCACGTCAGGGCCCATTGTGAACCTCCTGTGTCTTTCGACACCTTAAATTTACAGGTAAGTATACTGCATGTTTGCCTGCAAATGCAGGCCTGATGGCACAAGGCGTGTTTCCTATTCTGAAAGTTCTGTTCACGGGGCCTTGAATTTCCCGGAGAGGCATACTGTTCACGGCTCTGTTGAAATTGTAGGCCTGGCTCTGGGAAGAAATGGGGTTTTCGCTACTAAAACATGCTGCTTCCAAGGCCCGGTTGGGAGCTGATGCTGTCGTTCTCTATACCTACGTGAAGACCAAAAGTCAGCCGTTGCCTCGAGGTAAGGCCCTGAATTGCCCTACTGAAGCGGAGGCATGCAGCAGTTTCAAAATGGACTTCGTCGCAGTGCAGGAAGGCTTTTCTTCTTTTTCTTCTTCTTTGTACACGGGGCTCTCACTGTTGTGGCCTCTCCCGCTCCGGAGCAGAGACTACAGACGCGCAGGCTCAGCGGCCTGGGCTCTCGGGCCTATTCATTCAAGGGCATGTTGGAACCTCCCGGTCCGGGGCACGAACTCGTGTCTCCTGCATCGGCAGGCAGACCCTCCACCACTGCGCCACCGGGGAAGCCCGACTTTCTGCATTATTGTAACGTTAGCACACATTTCCGGACACATAGAACACTCGCGTGGGCACCCTATTCCCTGCAAGGACACTGAGTAGTGGCAGGCTCCACTCTTCTGCTCAGAAACATCCAGGCCCGGAAGCCATTCCCAGTCACTCTGTGTATGCCGAGCGTAGGGAAACACACGGCACTCTCCCCTGGGACAGCTAGATTTCGTCAGCACACCAACAACTCCAGGAAGTCCGTTCTCTCGCGTGCTACAGGCCATAGAGGTCTTCCTCATTGCCCTCATCTGAGCTGCACCGGGAAAAACCATCTGCTTCGCATTCTATCTACGAACTCGTACTCGAAGACACCATACGATGAGGACATAGCCGGCATGCATTCCTACTGTAATGAAAGCACAGAATTCTTCCTGTTAAACTGCAGCATTTCAGAAGAGACTAAGGACCGAGAGCTCACTTAAGAGAGTTCCGGGATGAGGGAGCTGCCTGCATGTTGAACACCCTATGAAGAAAAGTTGATTCAGGGAGGGTACTAGTGTGTAGCTAGAGCCTCCTTTGACTTGTGAGAAAACACAAGGATATAGGCTGCATGTTCACTGGAGACGGAGGCCAGATGGCAGAAATCTACCCTGCCCTTTTATTTTCCATATGCGGGCCTCTAACTGCTGTGGCCTCTCCCGTTGCGGATCCCAGGCTCCAGAAGCGCGGGCCCAGCGGCCATGGCTCACGGGCCCAGCCGCCTCTGCGTCCTGTGCGATCTCCCCGGGACGGGCCACGAACCTGTGTACCCCGCTTCGGCAGGCAGACTCTCAAACACTGCGCCACCAGGGAAGCCCGAAGTTCTGCATTTCTTTACCGTTAGCACACGTCGCCGGACACTTAGAACACTCGCGTTGGCACCCTCGTCCCTGTGAGGACACTGAGGAGCTGCAGGCTCCAGTGTTCCGCTTAGAAACATCCAGGCCCGGATGCACTTCCCGATCTCTCCGTGTATGCCGAGTGCGTGGCAACAAACTGCACTCTTCCTTGGGACAGCTAGATTTCGTCAGCACGCCCAGAGCTCCAGGAAGTCCGCTCTCTCACGTCCTACGTGCCACAGAAGTCTTCCTCATTGCCCTCATCTGAGCTGCACCGGGAAAAACCATCTGCTTCGCATTCTATCTACGAACTCGTACTCGAAGACACCATACGATGAGGACATAGCCGGCATGCATTCCTACTGTAATGAAGGCACAGAATTCTTCCTGTTAAACTGCAGCATTTCAGAAGAGACTAAGGACCGAGAGCCCACTTAAGAGAGTTCCGGGATGAGGGAGCTGCCTGCATGTTGAACACCCTATGAAGAAAAGTTGATTCAGGGAGGGTACTAGTGTGTAGCTAGAGCCTCCTTTGACTTGTGAGAAAACACAGGGTTATAGCTGCACGTTCACTGGAGACGGAGGCCAGATGGCAGAAATCTTCCCTGCCCGTTTATTTTGCCCCTTCTTCGGCCATGTGCGGGCTTCTGACTGTGGTGGCCTCTCCCGTTGCGGATCACACGTTCCAGAAGCCCAGGCCCAGCGGCCATGGCTCACGGGCCCAGCCGCTCTGCGTCCTGTGGGATCTTCCCAGACTGGGCTACGAAACCGTGTTGACGGCTTCGGCAGGCGGACTCTCAACCACTGCGCCACCAGGGAAACCCCGCTTGCCCATCTTGAAAGGTCCATTCGTGCTGTCTGGAACCTTCCTAAATTACAGGTTTCTAACGGGCCTGTAGGCAGTGTAGGCAGTACTCGGGGAACAAAGGCATTTTCGCCGAATATACAGGGTGCTACCGTAGCCCGTTTAGGAGCGGCACATGATTATAGGCCTAACTTGAGCCTGCCTCGGTTGACGCAGTTCACTAAACGCAGGACACCCTGCGAGTAGAAGTTCATTCAGGGAAGGACCCATTGTGTATCTTGAGGGAGAAAGGCTGCTCGTGTTCCACCTGCAACTAAAGGAGACTTCTTCGTGTAACACGGCAGTGTTTTGGGAGAGGAAATGCTTATAGGCCTCACTAGAGCCTGTCTTGTTGGAGGCAGTTTGCTACACGCAGAAGTCTCTGCGAAAGAAGTTGATTCACGTCAGGGCCCATTGTGAACCTCCTGTGTCTTTCGACACCTTAAATTTACAGGTAAGTATACTGCATGTTTGCCTGCAAATGCAGGCCTGATGGCACAAGGCGTGTTTCCCATTCTGAAAGTTCTGTTCACGGGGCCTTGAATTTCCCGGAGAGGCATACGGTTCACGGCTCTGTTGAAATTGTAGGCCTGGCTCTGGGAAGAAATGGGGTTTTCGCTACTAAAACATGCTGCTTCCAAGGCCCGGTTGGGAGCTGATGCTGTCATTCTCTATACCTACGTGAAGACCAAAAGTCAGCCGTTGCCTCGAGGTAAGGCCCTGAATTGCCCTGCTGAAGCGGAGGCATGCAGCAGTTTCAAAATGGACTTCGTCGCAGTGCAGGAAGGCTTTTTTTTTTTCTTCTTCTTCTTTGTACACGGGGCTCTCACTGTTGTGGCCTCTCCCGCTCCGGAGCAGAGACTACAGACGCGCAGGCTCAGCGGCCTGGGCTCTCGGGCCTATTCATTCAAGGGCATGTTGGAACCTCCCGGTCCGGGGCACGAACTCGTGTCTCCTGCATCGGCAGGCAGACCCTCCACCACTGCGCCACCGGGGAAGCCCGACTTTCTGCATTATTGTAACGTTAGCACACATTTCCGGACACATAGAACACTCGCGTGGGCACCCTATTCCCTGCAAGGACACTGAGTAGCGGCAGGCTCCACTCTTCTGCTCAGAAACATCCAGGCCCGGAAGCCATTCCCAGTCACTCTGTGTATGCCGAGCATAGGGAAACACACGGCACTCTCCCCTGGGACAGCTAGATTTCGTCAGCACACCAACAACTCCAGGAAGTCCGTTCTCTCGCGTGCTACAGGCCATAGAGGTCTTCCTCATTGCCCTCATCTGAGCTGCACCGGGAAAAACCATCTGCTTCGCATTCTATCTACGAACTCGTACTCGAAGACACCATACGATGAGGACATAGCCGGCATGCATTCCTACTGTAATGAAAGCACAGAATTCTTCCTGTTAAACTGCAGCATTTCAGAAGAGACTAAGGACCGAGAGCCTACTTAAGAGAGTTCCGGGATGAGGGAGCTGCCTGCATGTTGAACACCCTATGAAGAAAAGTTGATTCAGGGAGGGTACTAGTGTGTAGCTAGAGCCTCCTTTGACTTGTGAGAAAACACAAGGATATAGGCTGCATGTTCACTGGAGACGGAGGCCAGATGGCAGAAATCTACCCTGCCCTTTTATTTTCCATATGCGGGCCTCTAACTGCTGTGGCCTCTCCCGTTGCGGATCCCAGGCTCCAGAAGCGCGGGCCCAGCGGCCATGGCTCACGGGCCCAGCCGCCTCTGCGTCCTGTGCGATCTCCCCGGGACGGGCCACGAACCTGTGTACCCCGCTTCGGCAGGCAGACTCTCAAACACTGCGCCACCAGGGAAGCCCGAAGTTCTGCATTTCTTTACCGTTAGCACACGTCGCCGGACACTTAGAACACTCGCGTTGGCACCCTCGTCCCTGTGAGGACACTGAGGAGCTGCAGGCTCCAGTGTTCCGCTTAGAAACATCCAGGCCCGGATGCACTTCCCGATCTCTCCGTGTATGCCGAGTGCGTGGCAACAAACTGCACTCTTCCTTGGGACAGCTAGATTTCGTCAGCACGCCCAGAGCTCCAGGAAGTCCGCTCTCTCACGTCCTACGTGCCACAGAAGTCTTCCTCATTGCCCTCATCTGAGCTGCACCGGGAAAAACCATCTGCTTCGCATTCTATCTACGAACTCGTACTCGAAGACACCATACGATGAGGACATAGCCGGCATGCATTCCTACTGTAATGAAAGCACAGAATTCTTCCTGTTAAACTGCAGCATTTCAGAAGAGACTAAGGACCGAGAGCCCACTTAAGAGAGTTCCGGGATGAGGGAGCTGCCTGCATGTTGAACACCCTATGAAGAAAAGTTGATTCAGGGAGGGTACTAGTGTGTAGCTAGAGCCTCCTTTGACTTGTGAGAAAACACAGGGTTATAGCTGCATGTTCACTGGAGACGGAGGCCAGATGGCAGAAATCTTCCCTGCCCGTTTATTTTGCCCCTTCTTCGGCCATGTGCGGGCCACTGGCTGTGGTGGCCTCTCCCGTTGCGGATCACACGTTCCAGAAGCCCAGGCCCAGCGGCCATGGCTCACGGGCCCAGCCGCTCTGCGTCCTGTGGGATCTTCCCAGACTGGGCTACGAAACCGTGTTGACGGCTTCGGCAGGCGGACTCTCAACCCCTGCGCCACCAGGGAAACCCCGCTTGCCCATCTTGAAAGGTCCATTCGTGCTGTCTGGAACCTTCCTAAAGTACAGGTTTCTAACGGGCCTGTCTGTAGGCAGTGTAGGCAGTACTCGGGGAACAAAGGCATTTTCGCCGAATATACAGGGTGCTACCGTAGCCCGTTTAGGAGCGGCACATGATTATAGGCCTAACTTGAGCCTGCCTCGGTTGACGCAGTTCACTAAACGCAGGACACCCTGCGAGTAGAAGTTCATTCAGGGAAGGACCCATTGTGTATCTTGAGGGAGAAAGGCTGCTCGTGTTCCACCTGCAACTAAAGGAGACTTCTTCGTGTAACACGGCAGTGTTTTGGGAGAGGAAATGCTTATAGGCCTCACTAGAGCCTGTCTTGTTGGAGGCAGTTTGCTACACGCAGAAGTCTCTGCGAAAGAAGTTGATTCACGTCAGGGCCCATTGTGAACCTCCTGTGTCTTTCGACACCTTAAATTTACAGGTAAGTATACTGCATGTTTGCCTGCAAATGCAGGCCTGATGGCACAAGGCGTGTTTCCTATTCTGAAAGTTCTGTTCACGGGGCCTTGAATTTCCCGGAGAGGCATACTGTTCACGGCTCTGTTGAAATTGTAGGCCTGGCTCTGGGAAGAAATGGGGTTTTCGCTACTAAAACATGCTGCTTCCAAGGCCCGGTTGGGAGCTGATGCTGTCATTCTCTATACCTACGTGAAGACCAAAAGTCAGCCGTTGCCTCGAGGTAAGGCCCTGAATTGCCCTGCTGAAGCGGAGGCATGCAGCAGTTTCAAAATGGACTTCGTCGCAGTGCAGGAAGGCTTTTCTTCTTTTTCTTCTTCTTTGTACACGGGGCTCTCACTGTTGTGGCCTCTCCCGCTCCGGAGCAGAGACTACAGACGCGCAGGCTCAGCGGCCTGGGCTCTCGGGCCTATTCATTCAAGGGCATGTTGGAACCTCCCGGTCCGGGGCACGAACTCGTGTCTCCTGCATCGGCAGGCAGACCCTCCACCACTGCGCCACCGGGGAAGCCCGACTTTCTGCATTATTGTAACGTTAGCACACATTTCCGGACACATAGAACACTCGCGTGGGCACCCTATTCCCTGCAAGGACACTGAGTAGTGGCAGGCTCCACTCTTCTGCTCAGAAACATCCAGGCCCGGAAGCCATTCCCAGTCACTCTGTGTATGCCGAGCGTAGGGAAACACACGGCACTCTCCCCTGGGACAGCTAGATTTCGTCAGCACACCAACAACTCCAGGAAGTCCGTTCTCTCGCGTGCTACAGGCCATAGAGGTCTTCCTCATTGCCCTCATCTGAGCTGCACCGGGAAAAACCATCTGCTTCGCATTCTATCTACGAACTCGTACTCGAAGACACCATACGATGAGGACATAGCCGGCATGCATTCCTACTGTAATGAAAGCACAGAATTCTTCCTGTTAAACTGCAGCATTTCAGAAGAGACTAAGGACCGAGAGCCCACTTAAGAGAGTTCCGGGATGAGGGAGCTGCCTGCATGTTGAACACCCTATGAAGAAAAGTTGATTCAGGGAGGGTACTAGTGTGTAGCTAGAGCCTCCTTTGACTTGTGAGAAAACACAAGGATATAGGCTGCATGTTCACTGGAGACGGAGGCCAGATGGCAGAAATCTACCCTGCCCTTTTATTTTCCATATGCGGGCCTCTAACTGCTGTGGCCTCTCCCGTTGCGGATCCCAGGCTCCAGAAGCGCGGGCCCAGCGGCCATGGCTCACGGGCCCAGCCGCCTCTGCGTCCTGTGCGATCTCCCCGGGACGGGCCACGAACCTGTGTACCCCGCTTCGGCAGGCAGACTCTCAAACACTGCGCCACCAGGGAAGCCCGAAGTTCTGCATTTCTTTACCGTTAGCACACGTCGCCGGACACTTAGAACACTCGCGTTGGCACCCTCGTCCCTGTGAGGACACTGAGGAGCTGCAGGCTCCAGTGTTCCGCTTAGAAACATCCAGGCCCGGATGCACTTCCCGATCTCTCCGTGTATGCCGAGTGCGTGGCAACAAACTGCACTCTTCCTTGGGACAGCTAGATTTCGTCAGCACGCCCAGAGCTCCAGGAAGTCCGCTCTCTCACGTCCTACGTGCCACAGAAGTCTTCCTCATTGCCCTCATCTGAGCTGCACCGGGAAAAACCATCTGCTTCGCATTCTATCTACGAACTCGTACTCGAAGACACCATACGATGAGGACATAGCCGGCATGCATTCCTACTGTAATGAAGGCACAGAATTCTTCCTGTTAAACTGCAGCATTTCAGAAGAGACTAAGGACCGAGAGCCCACTTAAGAGAGTTCCGGGATGAGGGAGCTGCCTGCATGTTGAACACCCTATGAAGAAAAGTTGATTCAGGGAGGGTACTAGTGTGTAGCTAGAGCCTCCTTTGACTTGTGAGAAAACACAGGGTTATAGCTGCACGTTCACTGGAGACGGAGGCCAGATGGCAGAAATCTTCCCTGCCCGTTTATTTTGCCCCTTCTTCGGCCATGTGCGGGCTTCTGACTGTGGTGGCCTCTCCCGTTGCGGATCACACGTTCCAGAAGCCCAGGCCCAGCGGCCATGGCTCACGGGCCCAGCCGCTCTGCGTCCTGTGGGATCTTCCCAGACTGGGCTACGAAACCGTGTTGACGGCTTCGGCAGGCGGACTCTCAACCACTGCGCCACCAGGGAAACCCCGCTTGCCCATCTTGAAAGGTCCATTCGTGCTGTCTGGAACCTTCCTAAATTACAGGTTTCTAACGGGCCTGTAGGCAGTGTAGGCAGTACTCGGGGAACAAAGGCAGTTTCGCCGAATATACAGGGTGCTACCGTAGCCCGTTTAGGAGCGGCACATGATTATAGGCCTAACTTGAGCCTGCCTCGGTTGACGCAGTTCACTAAACGCAGGACACCCTGCGAGTAGAAGTTCATTCAGGGAAGGACCCATTGTGTATCTTGAGGGAGAAAGGCTGCTCGTGTTCCACCTGCAACTAAAGGAGACTTCTTCGTGTAACACGGCAGTGTTTTGGGAGAGGAAATGCTTATAGGCCTCACTAGAGCCTGTCTTGTTGGAGGCAGTTTGCTACACGCAGAAGTCTCTGCGAAAGAAGTTGATTCACGTCAGGGCCCATTGTGAACCTCCTGTGTCTTTCGACACCTTAAATTTACAGGTAAGTATACTGCATGTTTGCCTGCAAATGCAGGCCTGATGGCACAAGGCGTGTTTCCCATTCTGAAAGTTCTGTTCACGGGGCCTTGAATTTCCCGGAGAGGCATACGGTTCACGGCTCTGTTGAAATTGTAGGCCTGGCTCTGGGAAGAAATGGGGTTTTCGCTACTAAAACATGCTGCTTCCAAGGCCCGGTTGGGAGCTGATGCTGTCATTCTCTATACCTACGTGAAGACCAAAAGTCAGCCGTTGCCTCGAGGTAAGGCCCTGAATTGCCCTGCTGAAGCGGAGGCATGCAGCAGTTTCAAAATGGACTTCGTCGCAGTGCAGGAAGGCTTTTTTTTTTTTTCTTCTTCTTTGTACACGGGGCTCTCACTGTTGTGGCCTCTCCCGCTCCGGAGCAGAGACTACAGACGCGCAGGCTCAGCGGCCTGGGCTCTCGGGCCTATTCATTCAAGGGCATGTTGGAACCTCCCGGTCCGGGGCACGAACTCGTGTCTCCTGCATCGGCAGGCAGACCCTCCACCACTGCGCCACCGGGGAAGCCCGACTTTCTGCATTATTGTAACGTTAGCACACATTTCCGGACACATAGAACACTCGCGTGGGCACCCTATTCCCTGCAAGGACACTGAGTAGCGGCAGGCTCCACTCTTCTGCTCAGAAACATCCAGGCCCGGAAGCCATTCCCAGTCACTCTGTGTATGCCGAGCATAGGGAAACACACGGCACTCTCCCCTGGGACAGCTAGATTTCGTCAGCACACCAACAACTCCAGGAAGTCCGTTCTCTCGCGTGCTACAGGCCATAGAGGTCTTCCTCATTGCCCTCATCTGAGCTGCACCGGGAAAAACCATCTGCTTCGCATTCTATCTACGAACTCGTACTCGAAGACACCATACGATGAGGACATAGCCGGCATGCATTCCTACTGTAATGAAAGCACAGAATTCTTCCTGTTAAACTGCAGCATTTCAGAAGAGACTAAGGACCGAGAGCCTACTTAAGAGAGTTCCGGGATGAGGGAGCTGCCTGCATGTTGAACACCCTATGAAGAAAAGTTGATTCAGGGAGGGTACTAGTGTGTAGCTAGAGCCTCCTTTGACTTGTGAGAAAACACAAGGATATAGGCTGCATGTTCACTGGAGACGGAGGCCAGATGGCAGAAATCTACCCTGCCCTTTTATTTTCCATATGCGGGCCTCTAACTGCTGTGGCCTCTCCCGTTGCGGATCCCAGGCTCCAGAAGCGCGGGCCCAGCGGCCATGGCTCACGGGCCCAGCCGCCTCTGCGTCCTGTGCGATCTCCCCGGGACGGGCCACGAACCTGTGTACCCCGCTTCGGCAGGCAGACTCTCAAACACTGCGCCACCAGGGAAGCCCGAAGTTCTGCATTTCTTTACCGTTAGCACACGTCGCCGGACACTTAGAACACTCGCGTTGGCACCCTCGTCCCTGTGAGGACACTGAGGAGCTGCAGGCTCCAGTGTTCCGCTTAGAAACATCCAGGCCCGGATGCACTTCCCGATCTCTCCGTGTATGCCGAGTGCGTGGCAACAAACTGCACTCTTCCTTGGGACAGCTAGATTTCGTCAGCACGCCCAGAGCTCCAGGAAGTCCGCTCTCTCACGTCCTACGTGCCACAGAAGTCTTCCTCATTGCCCTCATCTGAGCTGCACCGGGAAAAACCATCTGCTTCGCATTCTATCTACGAACTCGTACTCGAAGACACCATACGATGAGGACATAGCCGGCATGCATTCCTACTGTAATGAAAGCACAGAATTCTTCCTGTTAAACTGCAGCATTTCAGAAGAGACTAAGGACCGAGAGCCCACTTAAGAGAGTTCCGGGATGAGGGAGCTGCCTGCATGTTGAACACCCTATGAAGAAAAGTTGATTCAGGGAGGGTACTAGTGTGTAGCTAGAGCCTCCTTTGACTTGTGAGAAAACACAGGGTTATAGCTGCATGTTCACTGGAGACGGAGGCCAGATGGCAGAAATCTTCCCTGCCCGTTTATTTTGCCCCTTCTTCGGCCATGTGCGGGCCTCTGGCTGTGGTGGCCTCTCCCGTTGCGGATCACACGTTCCAGAAGCCCAGGCCCAGCGGCCATGGTTCACGGGCCCAGCCGCTCTGCGTCCTGTGGGATCTTCCCAGACTGGGCTACGAAACCGTGTTGACGGCTTCGGCAGGCGGACTCTCAACCCCTGCGCCACCAGGGAAACCCCGCTTGCCCATCTTGAAAGGTCCATTCGTGCTGTCTGGAACCTTCCTAAAGTACAGGTTTCTAACGGGCCTGTCTGTAGGCAGTGTAGGCAGTACTCGGGGAACAAAGGCATTTTCGCCGAATATACAGGGTGCTACCGTAGCCCGTTTAGGAGCGGCACATGATTATAGGCCTAACTTGAGCCTGCCTCGGTTGACGCAGTTCACTAAACGCAGGACACCCTGCGAGTAGAAGTTCATTCAGGGAAGGACCCATTGTGTATCTTGAGGGAGAAAGGCTGCTCGTGTTCCACCTGCAACTAAAGGAGACTTCTTCGTGTAACACGGCAGTGTTTTGGGAGAGGAAATGCTTATAGGCCTCACTAGAGCCTGTCTTGTTGGAGGCAGTTTGCTACACGCAGAAGTCTCTGCGAAAGAAGTTGATTCACGTCAGGGCCCATTGTGAACCTCCTGTGTCTTTCGACACCTTAAATTTACAGGTAAGTATACTGCATGTTTGCCTGCAAATGCAGGCCTGATGGCACAAGGCGTGTTTCCTATTCTGAAAGTTCTGTTCACGGGGCCTTGAATTTCCCGGAGAGGCATACTGTTCACGGCTCTGTTGAAATTGTAGGCCTGGCTCTGGGAAGAAATGGGGTTTTCGCTACTAAAACATGCTGCTTCCAAGGCCCGGTTGGGAGCTGATGCTGTCATTCTCTATACCTACGTGAAGACCAAAAGTCAGCCGTTGCCTCGAGGTAAGGCCCTGAATTGCCCTGCTGAAGCGGAGGCATGCAGCAGTTTCAAAATGGACTTCGTCGCAGTGCAGGAAGGCTTTTCTTCTTTTTCTTCTTCTTTGTACACGGGGCTCTCACTGTTGTGGCCTCTCCCGCTCCGGAGCAGAGACTACAGACGCGCAGGCTCAGCGGCCTGGGCTCTCGGGCCTATTCATTCAGGGGCATGTTGGAACCTCCCGGTCCGGGGCACGAACTCGTGTCTCCTGCATCGGCAGGCAGACCCTCCACCACTGCGCCACCGGGGAAGCCCGACTTTCTGCATTATTGTAACGTTAGCACACATTTCCGGACACATAGAACACTCGCGTGGGCACCCTATTCCCTGCAAGGACACTGAGTAGTGGCAGGCTCCACTCTTCTGCTCAGAAACATCCAGGCCCGGAAGCCATTCCCAGTCACTCTGTGTATGCCGAGCGTAGGGAAACACACGGCACTCTCCCCTGGGACAGCTAGATTTCGTCAGCACACCAACAACTCCAGGAAGTCCGTTCTCTCGCGTGCTACAGGCCATAGAGGTCTTCCTCATTGCCCTCATCTGAGCTGCACCGGGAAAAACCATCTGCTTCGCATTCTATCTACGAACTCGTACTCGAAGACACCATACGATGAGGACATAGCCGGCATGCATTCCTACTGTAATGAAAGCACAGAATTCTTCCTGTTAAACTGCAGCATTTCAGAAGAGACTAAGGACCGAGAGCCCACTTAAGAGAGTTCCGGGATGAGGGAGCTGCCTGCATGTTGAACACCCTATGAAGAAAAGTTGATTCAGGGAGGGTACTAGTGTGTAGCTAGAGCCTCCTTTGACTTGTGAGAAAACACAAGGATATAGGCTGCATGTTCACTGGAGACGGAGGCCAGATGGCAGAAATCTACCCTGCCCTTTTATTTTCCATATGCGGGCCTCTAACTGCTGTGGCCTCTCCCGTTGCGGATCCCAGGCTCCAGAAGCGCGGGCCCAGCGGCCATGGCTCACGGGCCCAGCCGCCTCTGCGTCCTGTGCGATCTCCCCGGGACGGGCCACGAACCTGTGTACCCCGCTTCGGCAGGCAGACTCTCAAACACTGCGCCACCAGGGAAGCCCGAAGTTCTGCATTTCTTTACCGTTAGCACACGTCGCCGGACACTTAGAACACTCGCGTTGGCACCCTCGTCCCTGTGAGGACACTGAGGAGCTGCAGGCTCCAGTGTTCCGCTTAGAAACATCCAGGCCCGGATGCACTTCCCGATCTCTCCGTGTATGCCGAGTGCGTGGCAACAAACTGCACTCTTCCTTGGGACAGCTAGATTTCGTCAGCACGCCCAGAGCTCCAGGAAGTCCGCTCTCTCACGTCCTACGTGCCACAGAAGTCTTCCTCATTGCCCTCATCTGAGCTGCACCGGGAAAAACCATCTGCTTCGCATTCTATCTACGAACTCGTACTCGAAGACACCATACGATGAGGACATAGCCGGCATGCATTCCTACTGTAATGAAGGCACAGAATTCTTCCTGTTAAACTGCAGCATTTCAGAAGAGACTAAGGACCGAGAGCCCACTTAAGAGAGTTCCGGGATGAGGGAGCTGCCTGCATGTTGAACACCCTATGAAGAAAAGTTGATTCAGGGAGGGTACTAGTGTGTAGCTAGAGCCTCCTTTGACTTGTGAGAAAACACAGGGTTATAGCTGCATGTTCACTGGAGACGGAGGCCAGATGGCAGAAATCTTCCCTGCCCGTTTATTTTGCCCCTTCTTCGGCCATGTGCGGGCCTCTGGCTGTGGTGGCCTCTCCCGTTGCGGATCACACGTTCCAGAAGCCCAGGCCCAGCGGCCATGGCTCACGGGCCCAGCCGCTCTGCGTCCTGTGGGATCTTCCCAGACTGGGCTACGAAACCGTGTTGACGGCTTCGGCAGGCGGACTCTCAACCCCTGCGCCACCAGGGAAACCCCGCTTGCCCATCTTGAAAGGTCCATTCGTGCTGTCTGGAACCTTCCTAAAGTACAGGTTTCTAACGGGCCTGTCTGTAGGCAGTGTAGGCAGTACTCGGGGAACAAAGGCATTTTCGCCGAATATACAGGGTGCTACCGTAGCCCGTTTAGGAGCGGCACATGATTATAGGCCTAACTTGAGCCTGCCTCGGTTGACGCAGTTCACTAAACGCAGGACACCCTGCGAGTAGAAGTTCATTCAGGGAAGGACCCATTGTGTATCTTGAGGGAGAAAGGCTGCTCGTGTTCCACCTGCAACTAAAGGAGACTTCTTCGTGTAACACGGCAGTGTTTTGGGAGAGGAAATGCTTATAGGCCTCACTAGAGCCTGTCTTGTTGGAGGCAGTTTGCTACACGCAGAAGTCTCTGCGAAAGAAGTTGATTCACGTCAGGGCCCATTGTGAACCTCCTGTGTCTTTCGACACCTTAAATTTACAGGTAAGTATACTGCATGTTTGCCTGCAAATGCAGGCCTGATGGCACAAGGCGTGTTTCCCATTCTGAAAGTTCTGTTCACGGGGCCTTGAATTTCCCGGAGAGGCATACGGTTCACGGCTCTGTTGAAATTGTAGGCCTGGCTCTGGGAAGAAATGGGGTTTTCGCTACTAAAACATGCTGCTTCCAAGGCCCGGTTGGGAGCTGATGCTGTCATTCTCTATACCTACGTGAAGACCAAAAGTCAGCCGTTGCCTCGAGGTAAGGCCCTGAATTGCCCTGCTGAAGCGGAGGCATGCAGCAGTTTCAAAATGGACTTCGTCGCAGTGCAGGAAGGCTTTTTTTCTTCTTCTTCTTCTTTGTACACGGGGCTCTCACTGTTGTGGCCTCTCCCGCTCCGGAGCAGAGACTACAGACGCGCAGGCTCAGCGGCCTGGGCTCTCGGGCCTATTCATTCAAGGGCATGTTGGAACCTCCCGGTCCGGGGCACGAACTCATGTCTCCTGCATCGGCAGGCAGACCCTCCACCACTGCGCCACCGGGGAAGCCCGACTTTCTGCATTATTGTAACGTTAGCACACATTTCCGGACACATAGAACACTCGCGTGGGCACCCTATTCCCTGCAAGGACACTGAGTAGCGGCAGGCTCCACTCTTCTGCTCAGAAACATCCAGGCCCGGAAGCCATTCCCAGTCACTCTGTGTATGCCGAGCGTAGGGAAACACACGGCACTCTCCCCTGGGACAGCTAGATTTCGTCAGCACACCAACAACTCCAGGAAGTCCGTTCTCTCGCGTGCTACAGGCCATAGAGGTCTTCCTCATTGCCCTCATCTGAGCTGCACCGGGAAAAACCATCTGCTTCGCATTCTATCTACGAACTCGTACTCGAAGACACCATACGATGAGGACATAGCCGGCATGCATTCCTACTGTAATGAAAGCACAGAATTCTTCCTGTTAAACTGCAGCATTTCAGAAGAGACTAAGGACCGAGAGCCTACTTAAGAGAGTTCCGGGATGAGGGAGCTGCCTGCATGTTGAACACCCTATGAAGAAAAGTTGATTCAGGGAGGGTACTAGTGTGTAGCTAGAGCCTCCTTTGACTTGTGAGAAAACACAAGGATATAGGCTGCATGTTCACTGGAGACGGAGGCCAGATGGCAGAAATCTACCCTGCCCTTTTATTTTCCATATGCGGGCCTCTAACTGCTGTGGCCTCTCCCGTTGCGGATCCCAGGCTCCAGAAGCGCGGGCCCAGCGGCCATGGCTCACGGGCCCAGCCGCCTCTGCGTCCTGTGCGATCTCCCCGGGACGGGCCACGAACCTGTGTACCCCGCTTCGGCAGGCAGACTCTCAAACACTGCGCCACCAGGGAAGCCCGAAGTTCTGCATTTCTTTACCGTTAGCACACGTCGCCGGACACTTAGAACACTCGCGTTGGCACCCTCGTCCCTGTGAGGACACTGAGGAGCTGCAGGCTCCAGTGTTCCGCTTAGAAACATCCAGGCCCGGATGCACTTCCCGATCTCTCCGTGTATGCCGAGTGCGTGGCAACAAACTGCACTCTTCCTTGGGACAGCTAGATTTCGTCAGCACGCCGAGAGCTCCAGGAAGTCCGCTCTCTCACGTCCTACGTGTCACAGAAGTCTTCCTCATTGCCCTCATCTGAGCTGCACCGGGAAAAACCATCTGCTTCGCATTCTATCTACGAACTCGTACTCGAAGACACCATACGATGAGGACATAGCCGGCATGCATTCCTACTGTAATGAAAGCACAGAATTCTTCCTGTTAAACTGCAGCATTTCAGAAGAGACTAAGGACCGAGAGCCCACTTAAGAGAGTTCCGGGATGAGGGAGCTGCCTGCATGTTGAACACCCTATGAAGAAAAGTTGATTCAGGGAGGGTACTAGTGTGTAGCTAGAGCCTCCTTTGACTTGTGAGAAAACACAGGGTTATAGCTGCATGTTCACTGGAGACGGAGGCCAGATGGCAGAAATCTTCCCTGCCCGTTTATTTTGCCCCTTCTTCGGCCATGTGCGGGCCTCTGGCTGTGGTGGCCTCTCCCGTTGCGGATCACACGTTCCAGAAGCCCAGGCCCAGCGGCCATGGCTCACGGGCCCGGCCACTCTGCGTCCTGTGGGATCTTCCCAGACTGGGCTACGAAACCGTGTTGACGGCTTCGGCAGGCGGACTCTCAACCCCTGCGCCACCAGGGAAACCCCGCTTGCCCATCTTGAAAGGTCCATTCGTGCTGTCTGGAACCTTCCTAAAGTACAGGTTTCTAACGGGCCTGTCTGTAGGCAGTGTAGGCAGTACTCGGGGAACAAAGGCATTTTCGCCGAATATACAGGGTGCTACCGTAGCCCGTTTAGGAGTGGCACATGATTATAGGCCTAACTTGAGCCTGCCTCGGTTGACGCAGTTCACTAAACGCAGGACACCCTGCGAGTAGAAGTTCATTCAGGGAAGGACCCATTGTGTATCTTGAGGGAGAAATGCTGCTCGTGTTCCACCTGCAACTAAAGGAGACTTCTTCGTGTAACACGGCAGTGTTTTGGGAGAGGAAATGCTTATAGGCCTCACTAGAGCCTGTCTTGTTGGAGGCAGTTTGCTACACGCAGAAGTCTCTGCGAAAGAAGTTGATTCACGTCAGGGCCCATTGTGAACCTCCTGTGTCTTTCGACACCTTAAATTTACAGGTAAGTATACTGCATGTTTGCCTGCAAATGCAGGCCTGATGGCACAAGGCGTGTTTCCCATTCTGAAAGTTCTGTTCACGGGGCCTTGAATTTCCCGGAGAGGCATACTGTTCACGGTTCTGTTGAAATTGTAGGCCTGGCTCTGGGAAGAAATGGGGTTTTCGCTACTAAAACATGCTGCTTCCAAGGCCCGGTTGGGAGCTGATGCTGTCATTCTCTATACCTACGTGAAGACCAAAAGTCAGCCGTTGCCTCGAGGTAAGGCCCTGAATTGCCCTGCTGAAGCGGAGGCATGCAGCAGTTTCAAAATGGACTTCGTCGCAGTGCAGGAAGGCTTTTTTTCTTCTTCTTCTTCTTTGTACACGGGGCTCTCACTGTTGTGGCCTCTCCCGCTCCGGAGCAGAGACTACAGACGCGCAGGCTCAGCGGCCTGGGCTCTCGGGCCTATTCATTCAAGGGCATGTTGGAACCTCCCGGTCCGGGGCACGAACTCGTGTCTCCTGCATCGGCAGGCAGACCCTCCACCACTGCGCCACCGGGGAAGCCCGACTTTCTGCATTATTGTAACGTTAGCACACATTTCCGGACACATAGAACACTCGCGTGGGCACCCTATTCCCTGCAAGGACACTGAGTAGCGGCAGGCTCCACTCTTCTGCTCAGAAACATCCAGGCCCGGAAGCCATTCCCAGTCACTCTGTGTATGCCGAGCGTAGGGAAACACACGGCACTCTCCCCTGGGACAGCTAGATTTCGTCAGCACACCAACAACTCCAGGAAGTCCGTTCTCTCGCGTGCTACAGGCCATAGAGGTCTTCCTCATTGCCCTCATCTGAGCTGCAGCGGGAAAAACCATCTGCTTCGCATTCTATCTACGAACTCGTACTCGAAGACACCATACGATGAGGACATAGCCGGCATGCATTCCTACTGTAATGAAAGCACAGAATTCTTCCTGTTAAACTGCAGCATTTCAGAAGAGACTAAGGACCGAGAGCCTACTTAAGAGAGTTCCGGGATGAGGGAGCTGCCTGCATGTTGAACACCCTATGAAGAAAAGTTGATTCAGGGAGGGTACTAGTGTGTAGCTAGAGCCTCCTTTGACTTGTGAGAAAACACAAGGATATAGGCTGCATGTTCACTGGAGACGGAGGCCAGATGGCAGAAATCTACCCTGCCCTTTTATTTTCCATATGCGGGCCTCTAACTGCTGTGGCCTCTCCCGTTGCGGATCCCAGGCTCCAGAAGCGCGGGCCCAGCGGCCATGGCTCACGGGCCCAGCCGCCTCTGCGTCCTGTGCGATCTCCCCGGGACGGGCCACGAACCTGTGTACCCCGCTTCGGCAGGCAGACTCTCAAACACTGCGCCACCAGGGAAGCCCGAAGTTCTGCATTTCTTTACCGTTAGCACATGTCGCCGGACACTTAGAACACTCGCGTTGGCACCCTCGTCCCTGTGAGGACACTGAGGAGCTGCAGGCTCCAGTGTTCCGCTTAGAAACATCCAGGCCCGGATGCACTTCCCGATCTCTCCGTGTATGCCGAGTGCGTGGCAACAAACTGCACTCTTCCTTGGGACAGCTAGATTTCGTCAGCACGCCCAGAGCTCCAGGAAGTCCGCTCTCTCACGTCCTACGTGCCACAGAAGTCTTCCTCATTGCCCTCATCTGAGCTGCACCGGGAAAAACCATCTGCTTCGCATTCTATCTACGAACTCGTACTCGAAGACACCATACGATGAGGACATAGCCGGCATGCATTCCTACTGTAATGAAAGCACAGAATTCTTCCTGTTAAACTGCAGCATTTCAGAAGAGACTAAGGACCGAGAGCCCACTTAAGAGAGTTCCGGGATGAGGGAGCTGCCTGCATGTTGAACACCCTATGAAGAAAAGTTGATTCAGGGAGGGTACTAGTGTGTAGCTAGAGCCTCCTTTGACTTGTGAGAAAACACAGGGTTATAGCTGCATGTTCACTGGAGACGGAGGCCAGATGGCAGAAATCTTCCCTGCCCGTTTATTTTGCCCCTTCTTCGGCCATGTGCGGGCCTCTGGCTGTGGTGGCCTCTCCCGTTGCGGATCACACGTTCCAGAAGCCCAGGCCCAGCGGCCATGGCTCACGGGCCCAGCCGCTCTGCGTCCTGTGGGATCTTCCCAGACTGGGCTACGAAACCGTGTTGACGGCTTCGGCAGGCGGACTCTCAACCCCTGCGCCACCAGGGAAACCCCGCTTGCCCATCTTGAAAGGTCCATTCGTGCTGTCTGGAACCTTCCTAAAGTACAGGTTTCTAACGGGCCTGTCTGTAGGCAGTGTAGGCAGTACTCGGGGAACAAAGGCATTTTCGCCGAATATACAGGGTGCTACCGTAGCCCGTTTAGGAGCGGCACATGATTATAGGCCTAACTTGAGCCTGCCTCGGTTGACGCAGTTCACTAAACGCAGGACACCCTGCGAGTAGAAGTTCATTCAGGGAAGGACCCATTGTGTATCTTGAGGGAGAAAGGCTGCTCGTGTTCCACCTGCAACTAAAGGAGACTTCTTCGTGTAACACGGCAGTGTTTTGGGAGAGGAAATGCTTATAGGCCTCACTAGAGCCTGTCTTGTTGGAGGCAGTTTGCTACACGCAGAAGTCTCTGCGAAAGAAGTTGATTCACGTCAGGGCCCATTGTGAACCTCCTGTGTCTTTCGACACCTTAAATTTACAGGTAAGTATACTGCATGTTTGCCTGCAAATGCAGGCCTGATGGCACAAGGCGTGTTTCCCATTCTGAAAGTTCTGTTCACGGGGCCTTGAATTTCCCGGAGAGGCATACTGTTCACGGCTCTGTTGAAATTGTAGGCCTGGCTCTGGGAAGAAATGGGGTTTTCGCTACTAAAACATGCTGCTTCCAAGGCCCGGTTGGGAGCTGATGCTGTCATTCTCTATACCTACGTGAAGACCAAAAGTCAGCCGTTGCCTCGAGGTAAGGCCCTGAATTGCCCTGCTGAAGCGGAGGCATGCAGCAGTTTCAAAATGGACTTCGTCGCAGTGCAGGAAGGCTTCTTTTCTTCTTCTTCTTCTTTGTACACGGGGCTCTCACTGTTGTGGCCTCTCCCGCTCCGGAGCAGAGACTACAGACGCGCAGGCTCAGCGGCCTGGGCTCTCGGGCCTATTCATTCAAGGGCATGTTGGAACCTCCCGGTCCGGGGCACGAACTCGTGTCTCCTGCATCGGCAGGCAGACCCTCCACCACTGCGCCACCGGGGAAGCCCGACTTTCTGCATTATTGTAACGTTAGCACACATTTCCGGACACATAGAACACTCGCGTGGGCACCCTATTCCCTGCAAGGACACTGAGTAGCGGCAGGCTCCACTCTTCTGCTCAGAAACATCCAGGCCCGGAAGCCATTCCCAGTCACTCTGTGTATGCCGAGCGTAGGGAAACACACGGCACTCTCCCCAGGGACAGCTAGATTTCGTCAGCACACCAACAACTCCAGGAAGTCCGTTCTCTCGCGTGCTACAGGCCATAGAGGTCTTCCTCATTGCCCTCATCTGAGCTGCACCGGGAAAAACCATCTGCTTCGCATTCTATCTACGAACTCGTACTCGAAGACACCATACGATGAGGACATAGCCGGCATGCATTCCTACTGTAATGAAAGCACAGAATTCTTCCTGTTAAACTGCAGCATTTCAGAAGAGACTAAGGACCGAGAGCCCACTTAAGAGAGTTCCGGGATGAGGGAGCTGCCTGCATGTTGAACACCCTATGAAGAAAAGTTGATTCAGGGAGGGTACTAGTGTGTAGCTAGAGCCTCCTTTGACTTGTGAGAAAACACAGGGTTATAGCTGCATGTTCACTGGAGACGGAAGCCACGACGGCAGAAATCTTCCCTGCCCTTTTATTTTGCCCCTTCTTCGGCCACGTGCGGGCCTCTGACTGTTGTGGCCTCTCCCGTTGCGGATCACACGTTCCAGAAGCCCAGGCCCAGCGGCCATGGCTCATGGGCCCAGCCGCTCTGCGTCCTGTGGGATCTTCCCAGACTGGGCTACGAAACCGTGTTGACGGCTTCGGCAGGCGGACTCTCAACCACTGCGCCAACAGGGAAACCCCGCTTGCCCATCTTGAAAGGTCCATTCGTGCTGTCTGGAACCTTCCTAAAGTACAGGTTTCTAACGGGCCTGTCTGTAGGCAGTGTAGGCAGTACTCGGGGAACAAAGGCATTTTCGCCGAATATACAGGGTGCTACCGTAGCCCGTTTAGGAGCGGCACATGATTATAGGCCTAACTTGAGCCTGCCTCGGTTGACGCAGTTCACTAAACGCAGGACACCCTGCGAGTAGAAGTTCATTCAGGGAAGGACCCATTGTGTATCTTGAGGGAGAAAGGCTGCTCGTGTTCCACCTGCAACTAAAGGAGACTTCTTCGTGTAACACGGCAGTGTTTTGGGAGAGGAAATGCTTATAGGCCTCACTAGAGCCTGTCTTGTTGGAGGCAGTTTGCTACCCACAGAAGTCTCTGAGAAAGAAGTTGATTCAAGTCAGGGCCCATTGTGAACCTCCTGTGTCTTTCGACACCTTAAATTTACAGGTAATTATATTGCATGTTTGCCTGCAAATGCAGGCCTGATGGCACAAGGCGTGTTTCCCATTCTGAAAGTTCTGTTCACGGGGCCTTGAATTTCCCGGAGAGGCATACTGTTCACGGCTCTGTTGAAATTGTAGGCCTGGCTCTGGGAAGAAATGGGGTTTTCGCTACTAAAACATGCTGCTTCCAAGGCCCGGTTGGGAGCTGATGCTGTCATTCTCTATACCTACGTGAAGACCAAAAGTCAGCCGTTGCCTCGAGGTAAGGCCCTGAATTGCCCTGCTGAAGCGGAGGCATGCAGCAGTTTCAAAATGGACTTCGTCGCAGTGCAGGAAGGCTTTTTTTCTTCTTCTTCTTCTTTGTACACGGGGCTCTCACTGTTGTGGCCTCTCCCGTTCCGGAGCAGAGACTACAGACGCGCAGGCTCAGCGGCCTGGGCTCTCGGGCCTATTCATTCAAGGGCATGTTGGAACCTCCCGGTCCGGGGCACGAACTCGTGTCTCCTGCATCGGCAGGCAGACCCTCCACCACTGCGCCACCGGGGAAGCCCGACTTTCTGCATTATTGTAACGTTAGCACACATTTCCGGACACATAGAACACTCGCGTGGGCACCCTATTCCCTGCAAGGACACTGAGTAGCGGCAGGCTCCACTCTTCTGCTCAGAAACATCCAGGCCCGGAAGCCATTCCCAGTCACTCTGTGTATGCCGAGCGTAGGGAAACACACGGCACTCTCCCCTGGGACAGCTAGATTTCGTCAGCACACCAACAACTCCAGGAAGTCCGTTCTCTCGCGTGCTACAGGCCATAGAGGTCTTCCTCATTGCCCTCATCTGAGCTGCACCGGGAAAAACCATCTGCTTCGCATTCTATCTACGAACTCGTACTCGAAGACACCATACGATGAGGACATAGCCGGCATGCATTCCTACTGTAATGAAAGCACAGAATTCTTCCTGTTAAACTGCAGCATTTCAGAAGAGACTAAGGACCGAGAGCCCACTTAAGAGAGTTCCGGGATGAGGGAGCTGCCTGCATGTTGAACACCCTATGAAGAAAAGTTGATTCAGGGAGGGTACTAGTGTGTAGCTAGAGCCTCCTTTGACTTGTGAGAAAACACAATGATATAGGCTGCATGTTCACTGGAGACGGAGGCCAGATGGCAGAAATCTTCCCTGCCCGTTTATTTTGCCCCTTCTTCGGCCACGTGCGGGCCTCTGACTGTTGTGGCCTCTCCCGTTGCGGATCACACGTTCCAGAAGCCCAGGCCCAGCGGCCATGGCTCACGGGCCCAGCCGCTCTGCGTCCTGTGCGATCTTCCCAGACTGGGCTACGAAACCGTGTTGACGGCTTCGGCAGGCGGACTCTCAACCACTGCGCCACCAGGGAAACCCCGCTTGCCCATCTTGAAAGGTCCATTCGTGCTGTCTGGAACCTTCCTAAAGTACAGGTTTCTAACGGGCCTGTAGGCAGTGTAGGCAGTACTCGGGGAACAAAGGCATTTTCGCCGAATATACAGGGTGCTACCGTAGCCCGTTTAGGAGCGGCACATGATTATAGGCCTAACTTGAGCCTGCCTCGGTTGACGCAGTTCACTAAACGCAGGACACCCTGCGAGTAGAAGTTCATTCAGGGAAGGACCCATTGTGTATCTTGAGGGAGAAAGGCTGCTCGTGTTCCACCTGCAACTAAAGGAGACTTCTTCGTGTAACACGGCAGTGTTTTGGGAGAGGAAATGCTTATAGGCCTCACTAGAGCCTGTCTTGTTGGAGGCAGTTTGCTACCCGCAGAAGTCTCTGAGAAAGAAGTTGATTCACGTCAGGGCCCATTGTGAACCTCCTGTGTCTTTCGACACCTTAAATTTACAGGTAAGTATACTGCATGTTTGCCTGCAAATGCAGGCCTGATGGCACAAGGCGTGTTTCCCATTCTGAAAGTTCTGTTCATGGGGCCTTGAATTTCCCGGAGAGGCATACTGTTCACGGCTCTGTTGAAATTGTAGGCCTGGCTCTGGGAAGAAATGGGGTTTTCGCTACTAAAACATGCTGCTTCCAAGGCCCGGTTGGGAGCTGATGCTGTCATTCTCTATACCTACGTGAAGACCAAAAGTCAGCCGTTGCCTCGAGGTAAGGCCCTGAATTGCCCTGCTGAAGCGGAGGCATGCAGCAGTTTCAAAATGGACTTCGTCGCAGTGCAGGAAGGGTTTTTTTCTTCTTCTTCTTCTTTGTACACGGGGCTCTCACTGTTGTGGCCTCTCCCGCTCCGGAGCAGAGACTACAGAAGCGCAGGCTCAGCGGCCTTGGCTCTCGGGCCTATTCATTCAAGGGCATGTTGGAACCTCCCGGTCCGGGGCACGAACTCGTGTCTCCTGCATCGGCAGGCAGACCCTCCACCACTGCGCCACCGGGGAAGCCCGACTTTCTGCATTATTGTAACGTTAGCACACATTTCCGGACACATAGAACACTCGCGTGGGCACCCTATTCCCTGCAAGGACACTGAGTAGCGGCAGGCTCCACTCTTCTGCTCAGAAACATCCAGGCCCGGAAGCCATTCCCAGTCACTCTGTGTATGCCGAGCGTAGGGAAACACACGGCACTCTCCCCTGGGACAGCTAGATTTCGTCAGCACACCAACAACTCCAGGAAGTCTGTTCTCTCGCGTGCTACAGGCCATAGAGTTCTTCCTCATTGCCCTCATCTGAGCTGCACCGGGAAAAACCCTCTGCTTCGCATTCTATCTACGAACTCGTTCTCGAAGACACCATACGATGAGGACATAGCCGGCATGCATTCCTACTGTAATGAAAGCACAGAATTCTTCCTGTTAAACTGCAGCATTTCAGAAGAGACTAAGGACCGAGAGCCTACGTAAGAGAGTTCCGGGATGAGGGAGCTGCCTGCATGTTGAACACCCTATGAAGAAAAGTTGATTCAGGGAGGGTACTAGTGTGTAGCTAGAGCCTCCTTTGACTTGTGAGAAAACACAAGGATATAGGCTGCATGTTCACTGGAGACGGAGGCCAGATGGCAGAAATCTACCCTGCCCTTTTATTTTCCATATGCGGGCCTCTAACTGCTGTGGCCTCTCCCGTTGCGGATCCCAGGCTCCAGAAGCGCGGGCCCAGCGGCCATGGCTCACGGGCCCAGCCGCCTCTGCGTCCTGTGCGATCTCCCCGGGACGGGCCACGAACCTGTGTACCCCGCTTCGGCAGGCAGACTCTCAAACACTGCGCCACCAGGGAAGCCCGAAGTTCTGCATTTCTTTACCGTTAGCACACGTCGCCGGACACTTCGAACACTCGCGTTGGCACCCTCGTCCCTGTGAGGACACTGAGGAGCTGCAGGCTCCAGTGTTCCGCTTAGAAACATCCAGGCCCGGATGCACTTCCCGATCTCTCCGTGTATGCCGAGTGCGTGGCAACAAACTGCACTCTTCCTTGGGACAGCTAGATTTCGTCAGCACGCCCAGCGCTCCAGGAAGTCCGCTCTCTCACGTCCTACGTGCCACAGAAGTCTTCCTCATTGCCCTCATCTGAGCTGGACCGGGAAAAACCATCTGCTTCGCATTCTATCTACAAACTCGTACTCGAAGACACCATACGATGAGGACATAGCCGGCATGCATTCCTACTGTAATGAAAGCACAGAATTCTTCCTGTTAAACTGCAGCATTTCAGAAGAGACTAAGGACCGAGAGCCCACTTAAGAGAGTTCCGGGATGAGGGAGCTGCCTGCATGTTGAACACCCTATGAAGAAAAGTTGATTCAGGGAGGGTACTAGTGTGTAGCTAGAGCCTCCTTTGACTTGTGAGAAAACACAGGGTTATAGCTGCATGTTCACTGGAGACGGAGGCCAGATGGCAGAAATCTTCCCTGCCCGTTTATTTTGCCCCTTCTTCGGCCACGTGCGGGCCTCTGACTGTTGTGGCCTCTCCCGTTGCGGATCACACGTTCCAGAAGCCCAGGCCCAGCGGCCATGGCTCACGGGCCCAGCCGCTCTGCGTCCTGTGGGATCTTCCCAGACTGGGCTACGAAACCGTGTTGACGGCTTCGGCAGGCGGACTCTCAACCACTGCGCCAACAGGGAAACCCCGCTTGCCCATCTTGAAAGGTCCATTCGTGCTGTCTGGAACCTTCCTAAAGTACAGGTTTCTAACGGGCCTGTAGGCAGTGTAGGCAGTACTCGGGGAACAAAGGCATTTTCGCCGAATATACAGGGTGCTACCGTAGCCCGTTTAGGAGCGGCACATGATTATAGGCCTAACTTGAGCCTGCCTCGGTTGACGCAGTTCACTAAACGCAGGACACCCTGCGAGTAGAAGTTCATTCAGGGAAGGACCCATTGTGTATCTTGAGGGAGAAAGGCTGCTCGTGTTCCACCTGCAACTAAAGGAGACTTCTTCGTGTAACACGGCAGTGTTTTGGGAGAGGAAATGCTTATAGGCCTCACTAGAGCCTGTCTTGTTGGAGGCAGTTTGCTACCCACAGAAGTCTCTGAGAAAGAAGTTGATTCAAGTCAGGGCCCATTGTGAACCTCCTGTGTCTTTCGACACCTTAAATTTACAGGTAATTATATTGCATGTTTGCCTGCAAATGCAGGCCTGATGGCACAAGGCGTGTTTCCCATTCTGAAAGTTCTGTTCACGGGGCCTTGAATTTCCCGGAGAGGCATACTGTTCACGGCTCTGTTGAAATTGTAGGCCTGGCTCTGGGAAGAAATGGGGTTTTCGCTACTAAAACATGCTGCTTCCAAGGCCCGTTTGGGAGCTGATGCTGTCATTCTCTATACCTACGTGAAGACCAAAAGTCAGCCGTTGCCTCGAGGTAAGGCCCTGAATTGCCCTGCTGAAGCGGAGGCATGCAGCAGTTTCAAAATGGACTTCGTCGCAGTGCAGGAAGGCTTTTTTTCTTCTTCTTCTTCTTTGTACACGGGGCTCTCACTGTTGTGGCCTCTCCCGCTCCGGAGCAGAGACTACAGACGCGCAGGCTCAGCGGCCTGGGCTCTCGGGCCTATTCATTCAAGGGCATGTTGGAACCTCCCGGTCCGGGGCACGAACTCGTGTCTCCTGCATCGGCAGGCAGACCCTCCACCACTGCGCCACCGGGGAAGCCCGACTTTCTGCATTATTGTAACGTTAGCACACATTTCCGGACACATAGAACACTCGCGTGGGCACCCTATTCCCTGCAAGGACACTGAGTAGCGGCAGGCTCCACTCTTCTGCTCAGAAACATCCAGGCCCGGAAGCCATTCCCAGTCACTCTGTGTATGCCGAGCGTAGGGAAACACACGGCACTCTCCCCTGGGACAGCTAGATTTCGTCAGCACACCAACAACTCCAGGAAGTCCGTTCTCTCGCGTGCTACAGGCCATAGAGGTCTTCCTCATTGCCCTCATCTGAGCTGCACCGGGAAAAACCATCTGCTTCGCATTCTATCTACGAACTCGTACTCGAAGACACCATACGATGAGGACATAGCCGGCATGCATTCCTACTGTAATGAAAGCACAGAATTCTTCCTGTTAAACTGCAGCATTTCAGAAGAGACTAAGGACCGAGAGCCCACTTAAGAGAGTTCCGGGATGAGGGAGCTGCCTGCATGTTGAACACCCTATGAAGAAAAGTTGATTCAGGGAGGGTACTAGTGTGTAGCTAGAGCCTCCTTTGACTTGTGAGAAAACACAGGGTTATAGCTGCATGTTCACTGGAGACGGAAGCCACGACGGCAGAAATCTTCCCTGCCCTTTTATTTTGCCCCTTCTTCGGCCACGTGCGGGCCTCTGACTGTTGTGGCCTCTCCCGTTGCGGATCACACGTTCCAGAAGCCCAGGCCCAGCGGCCATGGCTCACGGGCCCAGCCGCTCTGCGTCCTGTGGGATCTTCCCAGACTGGGCTACGAAACCGTGTTGACGGCTTCGGCAGGCGGACTCTCAACCACTGCGCCACCAGGGAAACCCCGCTTGCCCATCTTGAAAGGTCCATTCGTGCTGTCTGGAACCTTCCTAAAGTACAGGTTTCTAACGGGCCTGTCTGTAGGCAGTGTAGGCAGTACTCGGGGAACAAAGGCATTTTCGCCGAATATACAGGGTGCTACCGTAGCCCGTTTAGGAGCGGCACATGATTATAGGCCTAACTTGAGCCTGCCTCGGTTGACGCAGTTCACTAAACGCAGGACACCCTGCGAGTAGAAGTTCATTCAGGGAAGGACCCATTGTGTATCTTGAGGGAGAAAGGCTGCTCGTGTTCCACCTGCAACTAAAGGAGACTTCTTCGTGTAACACGGCAGTGTTTTGGGAGAGGAAATGCTTATAGGCCTCACTAGAGCCTGTCTTGTTGGAGGCAGTTTGCTACACGCAGAAGTCTCTGCGAAAGAAGTTGATTCACGTCAGGGCCCATTGTGAACCTCCTGTGTCTTTCGACACCTTAAATTTACAGGTAAGTATACTGCATGTTTGCCTGCAAATGCAGGCCTGATGGCACAAGGCGTGTTTCCCATTCTGAAAGTTCTGTTCACGGGGCCTTGAATTTCCCGGAGAGGCATACTGTTCACGGCTCTGTTGAAATTGTAGGCCTGGCTCTGGGAAGAAATGGGGTTTTCGCTACTAAAACATGCTGCTTCCAAGGCCCGGTTGGGAGCTGATGCTGTCATTCTCTATACCTACGTGAAGACCAAAAGTCAGCCGTTGCCTTGAGGTAAGGCCCTGAATTGCCCTGCTGAAGCGGAGGCATGCAGCAGTTTCAAAATGGACTTCGTCGCAGTGCAGGAAGGCTTTTTTTCTTCTTCTTCTTCTTTGTACACGGGGCTCTCACTGTTGTGGCCTCTCCCGCTCCGGAGCAGAGACTACAGACGCGCAGGCTCAGCGGCCTGGGCTCTCGGGCCTATTCATTCAAGGGCATGTTGGAACCTCCCGGTCCGGGGCACGAACTCGTGTCTCCTGCATCGGCAGGCAGACCCTCCACCACTGCGCCACCGGGGAAGCCCGACTTTCTGCATTATTGTAACGTTAGCACACATTTCCGGACACATAGAACACTCGCGTGGGCACCCTATTCCCTGCAAGGACACTGAGTAGCGGCAGGCTCCACTCTTCTGCTCAGAAACATCCAGGCCCGGAAGCCATTCCCAGTCACTCTGTGTATGCCGAGCGTAGGGAAACACACGGCACTCTCCCCTGGGACAGCTAGATTTCGTCAGCACGCCCAGAGCTCCAGGAAGTCCGCTCTCTCACGTCCTACGTGCCACAGAAGTCTTCCTCATTGCCCTCATCTGAGCTGCACCGGGAAAAACCATCTGCTTCGCATTCTATCTACGAACTCGTACTCGAAGACACCATACGATGAGGACATAGCCGGCATGCATTCCTACTGTAATGAAAGCACAGAATTCTTCCTGTTAAACTGCAGCATTTCAGAAGAGACTAAGGACCGAGAGCCCACTTAAGAGAGTTCCGGGATGAGGGAGCTGCCTGCATGTTGAACACCCTATGAAGAAAAGTTGATTCAGGGAGGGTACTAGTGTGTAGCTAGAGCCTCCTTTGACTTGTGAGAAAACACAATGATATAGGCTGCATGTTCACTGGAGACGGAGGCCAGATGGCAGAAATCTTCCCTGCCCGTTTATTTTGCCCCTTCTTCGGCCACGTGCGGGCCTCTGACTGTTGTGGCCTCTCCCGTTGCGGATCACACGTTCCAGAAGCCCAGGCCCAGCGGCCATGGCTCACGGGCCCAGCCGCTCTGCGTCCTGTGGGATCTTCCCAGACTGGGCTACGAAACCGTGTTGACGGCTTCGGCAGGCGGACTCTCAACCACTGCGCCACCAGGGAAACCCCGCTTGCCCATCTTGAAAGGTCCATTCGTGCTGTCTGGAACCTTCCTAAAGTACAGGTTTCTAACGGGCCTGTAGGCAGTGTAGGCAGTACTCGGGGAACAAAGGCATTTTCGCCGAATATACAGGGTGCTACCGTAGCCCGTTTAGGAGCGGCACATGATTATAGGCGTAACTTGAGCCTGCCTCGGTTGACGCAGTTCACTAAACGCAGGACACCCTGCGAGTAGAAGTTCATTCAGGGAAGGACCCATTGTGTATCTTGAGGGAGAAAGGCTGCTCGTGTTCCACCTGCAACTAAAGGAGACTTCTTCGTGTAACACGGCAGTGTTTTGGGAGAAGAAATGCTTATAGGCCTCACTAGAGCCTGTCTTGTTGGAGGCAGTTTGCTACCTGCAGAAGTCTCTGCGAAAGAAGTTGTTTCACGTCAGGGCCCATTGTGAACCTCCTGTGTCTTTCGACACCTTAAATTTACAGGTAAGTATACTGCATGTTTGCCTGCAAATGCAGGCCTGATGGCACAAGGCGTGTTTCCCATTCTGAAAGTTCTGTTCACGGGGCCTTGAATTTCCCGGAGAGGCATACTGTTCACGGCTCTGTTGAAATTGTAGGCCTGGCTCTGGGAAGAAATGGGGTTTTCGCTACTAAAACATGCTGCTTCCAAGGCCCGGTTGGGAGCTGATGCTGTCATTCTCTATACCTACGTGAAGACCAAAAGTCAGCCGTTGCCTCGAGGTAAGGCCCTGAATTGCCCTGCTGAAGCGGAGGCATGCAGCAGTTTCAAAATGGACTTCGTCGCAGTGCAGGAAGGCTTTTTTTCTTCTTCTTCTTCTTTGTACACGGGGCTCTCACTGTTGTGGCCTCTCCCGCTCCGGAGCAGAGACTACAGACGCGCAGGCTCAGCGGCCTGGGCTCTCGGGCCTATTCATTCAAGGGCATGTTGGAACCTCCCGGTCCGGGGCACGAACTCGTGTCTCCTGCATCGGCAGGCAGACCCTCCACCACTGCGCCACCGGGGAAGCCCGACTTTCTGCATTATTGTAACGTTAGCACACATTTCCGGACACATAGAACACTCGCGTGGGCACCCTATTCCCTGCAAGGACACTGAGTAGCGGCAGGCTCCACTCTTCTGCTCAGAAACATCCAGGCCCGGAAGCCATTCCCAGTCACTCTGTGTATGCCGAGCGTAGGGAAACACACGGCACTCTCCCCAGGGACAGCTAGATTTCGTCAGCACACCAACAACTCCAGGAAGTCCGTTCTCTCGCGTGCTACAGGCCATAGAGGTCTTCCTCATTGCCCTCATCTGAGCTGCACCGGGAAAAACCATCTGCTTCGCATTCTATCTACGAACTCGTACTCGAAGACACCATACGATGAGGACATAGCCGGCATGCATTCCTACTGTAATGAAAGCACAGAATTCTTCCTGTTAAACTGCAGCATTTCAGAAGAGACTAAGGACCGAGAGCCCACTTAAGAGAGTTCCGGGATGAGGGAGCTGCCTGCATGTTGAACACCCTATGAAGAAAAGTTGATTCAGGGAGGGTACTAGTGTGTAGCTAGAGCCTCCTTTGACTTGTGAGAAAACACAATGATATAGGCTGCATGTTCACTGGAGACGGAGGCCAGATGGCAGAAATCTTCCCTGCCCGTTTATTTTGCCCCTTCTTCGGCCACGTGCGGGCCTCTGACTGTTGTGGCCTCTCCCGTTGCGGATCACACGTTCCAGAAGCCCAGGCCCAGCGGCCATGGCTCACGGGCCCAGCCGCTCTGCGTCCTGTGCGATCTTCCCAGACTGGGCTACGAAACCGTGTTGACGGCTTCGGCAGGCGGACTCTCAACCACTGCGCCACCAGGGAAACCCCGCTTGCCCATCTTGAAAGGTCCATTCGTGCTGTCTGGAACCTTCCTAAAGTACAGGTTTCTAACGGGCCTGTAGGCAGTGTAGGCAGTACTCGGGGAACAAAGGCATTTTCGCCGAATATACAGGGTGCTACCGTAGCCCGTTTAGGAGCGGCACATGATTATAGGCCTAACTTGAGCCTGCCTCGGTTGACGCAGTTCACTAAACGCAGGACACCCTGCGAGTAGAAGTTCATTCAGGGAAGGACCCATTGTGTATCTTGAGGGAGAAAGGCTGCTCGTGTTCCACCTGCAACTAAAGGAGACTTCTTCGTGTAACACGGCAGTGTTTTGGGAGAGGAAATGCTTATAGGCCTCACTAGAGCCTGTCTTGTTGGAGGCAGTTTGCTACCCGCAGAAGTCTCTGAGAAAGAAGTTGATTCACGTCAGGGCCCATTGTGAACCTCCTGTGTCTTTCGACACCTTAAATTTACAGGTAAGTATACTGCATGTTTGCCTGCAAATGCAGGCCTGATGGCACAAGGCGTGTTTCCCATTCTGAAAGTTCTGTTCATGGGGCCTTGAATTTCCCGGAGAGGCATACTGTTCACGGCTCTGTTGAAATTGTAGGCCTGGCTCTGGGAAGAAATGGGGTTTTCGCTACTAAAACATGCTGCTTCCAAGGCCCGGTTGGGAGCTGATGCTGTCATTCTCTATACCTACGTGAAGACCAAAAGTCAGCCGTTGCCTCGAGGTAAGGCCCTGAATTGCCCTGCTGAAGCGGAGGCATGCAGCAGTTTCAAAATGGACTTCGTCGCAGTGCAGGAAGGCTTTTTTTCTTCTTCTTCTTCTTTGTACACGGGGCTCTCACTGTTGTGGCCTCTCCCGCTCCGGAGCAGAGACTACAGAAGCGCAGGCTCAGCGGCCTTGGCTCTCGGGCCTATTCATTCAAGGGCATGTTGGAACCTCCCGGTCCGGGGCACGAACTCGTGTCTCCTGCATCGGCAGGCAGACCCTCCACCACTGCGCCACCGGGGAAGCCCGACTTTCTGCATTATTGTAACGTTAGCACACATTTCCGGACACATAGAACACTCGCGTGGGCACCCTATTCCCTGCAAGGACACTGAGTAGCGGCAGGCTCCACTCTTCTGCTCAGAAACATCCAGGCCCGGAAGCCATTCCCAGTCACTCTGTGTATGCCGAGCGTAGGGAAACACACGGCACTCTCCCCTGGGACAGCTAGATTTCGTCAGCACACCAACAACTCCAGGAAGTCTGTTCTCTCGCGTGCTACAGGCCATAGAGGTCTTCCTCATTGCCCTCATCTGAGCTGCACCGGGAAAAACCCTCTGCTTCGCATTCTATCTACGAACTCGTTCTCGAAGACACCATACGATGAGGACATAGCCGGCATGCATTCCTACTGTAATGAAAGCACAGAATTCTTCCTGTTAATCTGCAGCATTTCAGAAGAGACTAAGGACCGAGAGCCTACGTAAGAGAGTTCCGGGATGAGGGAGCTGCCTGCATGTTGAACACCCTATGAAGAAAAGTTGATTCAGGGAGGGTACTAGTGTGTAGCTAGAGCCTCCTTTGACTTGTGAGAAAACACAAGGATATAGGCTGCATGTTCACTGGAGACGGAGGCCAGATGGCAGAAATCTACCCTGCCCTTTTATTTTCCATATGCGGGCCTCTAACTGCTGTGGCCTCTCCCGTTGCGGATCCCAGGCTCCAGAAGCGCGGGCCCAGCGGCCATGGCTCACGGGCCCAGCCGCCTCTGCGTCCTGTGCGATCTCCCCGGGACGGGCCACGAACCTGTGTACCCCGCTTCGGCAGGCAGACTCTCAAACACTGCGCCACCAGGGAAGCCCGAAGGTCTGCATTTCTCTACCGTTAGCACACGTCGCCGGACACTTAGAACACTCGCGTTGGCACCCTCGTCCCTGTGAGGACACTGAGGAGCTGCAGGCTCCAGTGTTCCGCTTAGAAACATCCAGGCCCGGATGCACTTCCCGATCTCTCCGTGTATGCCGAGTGCGTGGCAACAAACTGCACTCTTCCTTGGGACAGCTAGATTTCGTCAGCACGCCCAGCGCTCCAGGAAGTCCGCTCTCTCACGTCCTACGTGCCACAGAAGTCTTCCTCATTGCCCTCATCTGAGCTGGACCGGGAAAAACCATCTGCTTCGCATTCTATCTACGAACTCGTACTCGAAGACACCATACGATGAGGACATAGCCGGCATGCATTCCTACTGTAATGAAAGCACAGAATTCTTCCTGTTAAACTGCAGCATTTCAGAAGAGACTAAGGACCGAGAGCCCACTTAAGAGAGTTCCGGGATGAGGGAGCTGCCTGCATGTTGAACACCCTATGAAGAAAAGTTGATTCAGGGAGGGTACTAGTGTGTAGCTAGAGCCTCCTTTGACTTGTGAGAAAACACAGGGTTATAGCTGCATGTTCACTGGAGACGGAGGCCAGATGGCAGAAATCTTCCCTGCCCGTTTATTTTGCCCCTTCTTCGGCCACGTGCGGGCCTCTGACTGTTGTGGCCTCTCCCGTTGCGGATCACACGTTCCAGAAGCCCAGGCCCAGCGGCCATTGCTCACGGGCCCAGCCGCTCTGCGTCCTGTGGGATCTTCCCAGACTGGGCTACGAAACCGTGTTGACGGCTTCGGCAGGCGGACTCTCAACCACTGCGCCAACAGGGAAACCCCGCTTGCCCATCTTGAAAGGTCCATTCGTGCTGTCTGGAACCTTCCTAAAGTACAGGTTTCTAACGGGCCTGTAGGCAGTGTAGGCAGTACTCGGGGAACAAAGGCATTTTCGCCGAATATACAGGGTGCTACCGTAGCCCGTTTAGGAGCGGCACATGATTATAGGCCTAACTTGAGCCTGCCTCGGTTGACGCAGTTCACTAAACGCAGGACACCCTGCGAGTAGAAGTTCATTCAGGGAAGGACCCATTGTGTATCTTGAGGGAGAAAGGCTGCTCGTGTTCCACCTGCAACTAAAGGAGACTTCTTCGTGTAACACGGCAGTGTTTTGGGAGAGGAAATGCTTATAGGCCTCACTAGAGCCTGTCTTGTTGGAGGCAGTTTGCTACCCGCAGAAGTCTCTGCGAAAGAAGTTGTTTCACGTCAGGGCCCATTGTGAACCTCCTGTGTCTTTCGACACCTTAAATTTACAGGTAAGTATACTGCATGTTTGCCTGCAAATGCAGGCCTGATGGCACAAGGCGTGTTTCCCATTCTGAAAGTTCTGTTCACGGGGCCTTGAATTTCCCGGAGAGGCATACTGTTCACGGCTCTGTTGAAATTGTAGGCCTGGCTCTGGGAAGAAATGGGGTTTTCGCTACTAAAACATGCTGCTTCCAAGGCCCGTTTGGGAGCTGATGCTGTCATTCTCTATACCTACGTGAAGACCAAAAGTCAGCCGTTGCCTCGAGGTAAGGCCCTGAATTGCCCTGCTGAAGCGGAGGCATGCAGCAGTTTCAAAATGGACTTCGTCGCAGTGCAGGAAGGCTTTTTTTTTTCTTCTTCTTCTTTGTACACGGGGCTCTCACTGTTGTGGCTTCTCCCGCTCCGGAGCAGAGACTACAGACGCGCAGGCTCAGCGGCCTGGGCTCTCGGGCCTATTCATTCAAGGGCATGTTGGAACCTCCCGGTCCGGGGCACGAACTCGTGTCTCCTGCATCGGCAGGCAGACCCTCCACCACTGCGCCACCGGGGAAGCCCGACTTTCTGCATTATTGTAACGTTAGCACACATTTCCGGACACATAGAACACTCGCGTGGGCACCCTATTCCCTGCAAGGACACTGAGTAGCGGCAGGCTCCACTCTTCTGCTCAGAAACATCCAGGCCCGGAAGTCATTCCCAGTCACTCTGTGTATGCCGAGCGTAGGGAAACACACGGCACTCTCCCCTGGGACAGCTAGATTTCGTCAGCACACCAACAACTCCAGGAAGTCCGTTCTCTCGCGTGCTACAGGCCATAGAGGTCTTCCTCATTGCCCTCATCTGAGCTGCACCGGGAAAAACCATCTGCTTCGCATTCTATCTACGAACTCGTACTCGAAGACACCATACGATGAGGACATAGCCGGCATGCATTCCTACTGTAATGAAAGCACAGAATTCTTCCTGTTAAACTGCAGCATTTCAGAAGAGACTAAGGACCGAGAGCCCACTTAAGAGAGTTCCGGGATGAGGGAGCTGCCTGCATGTTGAACACCCTATGAAGAAAAGTTGATTCAGGGAGGGTACTAGTGTGTAGCTAGAGCCTCCTTTGACTTGTGAGAAAACACAGGGTTATAGCTGCATGTTCACTGGAGACGGAAGCCACGACGGCAGAAATCTTCCCTGCCCTTTTATTTTGCCCCTTATTCGGCCACGTGCGGGCCTCTGACTGTTGTGGCCTCTCCCGTTGCGGATCACACGTTCCAGAAGCCCAGGCCCAGCGGCCATGGCTCACGGGCCCAGCCGCTCTGCGTCCTGTGGGATCTTCCCAGACTGGGCTACGAAACCGTGTTGACGGCTTCGGCAGGCGGACTCTCAACCACTGCGCCACCAGGGAAACCCCGCTTGCCCATCTTGAAAGGTCCATTCGTGCTGTCTGGAACCTTCCTAAAGTACAGGTTTCTAACGGGCCTGTCTGTAGGCAGTGTAGGCAGTACTCGGGGAACAAAGGCATTTTCGCCGAATATACAGGGTGCTACCGTAGCCCGTTTAGGAGCGGCACATGATTATAGGCCTAACTTGAGCCTGCCTCGGTTGACGCAGTTCACTAAACGCAGGACACCCTGCGAGTAGAAGTTCATTCAGGGAAGGACCCATTGTGTATCTTGAGGGAGAAAGGCTGCTCGTGTTCCACCTGCAACTAAAGGAGACTTCTTCGTGTAACACGGCAGTGTTTTGGGAGAGGAAATGCTTATAGGCCTCACTAGAGCCTGTCTTGTTGGAGGCAGTTTGCTACCCGCAGAAGTCTCTGAGAAAGAAGTTGATTCACGTCAGGGCCCATTGTGAACCTCCTGTGTCTTTCGACACCTTAAATTTACAGGTAAGTATACTGCATGTTTGCCTGCAAATGCAGGCCTGATGGCACAAGGCGTGTTTCCCATTCTGAAAGTTCTGTTCACGGGGCCTTGAATTTCCCAGAGAGGCATACTGTTCACGGCTCTGTTGAAATTGTAGGCCTGGCTCTGGGAAGAAATGGGGTTTTCGCTACTAAAATATGCTGCTTCCAAGGCCCGGTTGGGAGCTCATGCTGTCATTCTCTATACCTACGTGAAGACCAAAAGTCAGCCGTTGCCTCGAGGTAAGGCCCTGAATTGCCCTGCTGAAGCGGAGGCATGCAGCAGTTTCAAAATGGACTTCGTCGCAGTGCAGGAAGGCTTTTTTTCTTCTTCTTCTTCTTTGTACACGGGGCTCTCACTGTTGTGGCCTCTCCCGCTCCGGAGCAGAGACTACAGACGCGCAGGCTCAGCGGCCTGGGCTCTCGGGCCTATTCATTCAAGGGCATGTTGGAACCTCCCGGTCCGGGGCACGAACTCGTGTCTCCTGCATCGGCAGGCAGACCCTCCACCACTGCGCCACCGGGGAAGCCCGACTTTCTGCATTATTGTAACGTTAGCACACATTTCCGGACACATAGAACACTCGCGTGGGCACCCTATTCCCTGCAAGGACACTGAGTAGCGGCAGGCTCCACTCTTCTGCTCAGAAACATCCAGGCCCGGAAGCCATTCCCAGTCACTCTGTGTATGCCGAGCGTAGGGAAACACACGGCACTCTCCCCTGGGACAGCTAGATTTCGTCAGCACACCAACAACTCCAGGAAGTCCGTTCTCTCGCGTGCTACAGGCCATAGAGGTCTTCCTCATTGCCCTCATCTGAGCTGCACCGGGAAAAACCATCTGCTTCGCATTCTATCTACGAACTCGTACTCGAAGACACCATACGATGAGGACATAGCCGGCATGCATTCCTACTGTAATGAAAGCACAGAATTCTTCCTGTTAAACTGCAGCATTTCAGAAGAGACTAAGGACCGAGAGCCCACTTAAGAGAGTTCCGGGATGAGGGAGCTGCCTGCATGTTGAACACCCTATGAAGAAAAGTTGATTCAGGGAGGGTACTAGTGTGTAGCTAGAGCCTCCTTTGACTTGTGAGAAAACACAGGGTTATAGCTGCATGTTCACTGGAGACGGAGGCCAGATGGCAGAAATCTTCCCTGCCCGTTTATTTTGCCCCTTCTTCGGCCATGTGCGGGCCTCTAACTGTGGTGGCCTCTCCCGTTGCGGATCACACGTTCCAGAAGCCCAGGCCCAGCGGCCATGGCTCACGGGCCCAGCCGCTCTGCGTCCTGTGGGATCTTCCCAGACTGGGCTACGAAACCGTGTTGACGGCTTCGGCAGGCGGACTCTCAACCACTGCGCCACCAGGGAAACCCCGCTTGCCCATCTTGAAAGGTCCATTCGTGCTGTCTGGAACCTTCCTAAAGTACAGGTTTCTAACGGGCCTGTCTGTAGGCAGTGTAGGCAGTACTCGGGGAACAAAGGCATTTTCGCCGAATATACAGGGTGCTACCGTAGCCCGTTTAGGAGCGGCACATGATTATAGGCCTAACTTGAGCCTGCCTCGGTTGACGCAGTTCACTAAACGCAGGACACCCTGCGAGTAGAAGTTCACTCAGGGAAGGACCCATTGTGTATCTTGAGGGAGAAAGGCTGCTCGTGTTCCACCTGCAACTAAAGGAGACTTCTTCGTGTAACACGGCAGTGTTTTGGGAGAGGAAATGCTTATAGGCCTCACTAGAGCCTGTCTTGTTGGAGGCAGTTTGCTACACGCAGAAGTCTCTGCGAAAGAAGTTGATTCACGTCAGGGCCCATTGTGAACCTCCTGTGTCTTTCGACACCTTAAATTTACAGGTAAGTATACTGCATGTTTGCCTGCAAATGCAGGCCTGATGGCACAAGGCGTGTTTCCCATTCTGAAAGTTCTGTTCACGGGGCCTTGAATTTCCCGGAGAGGCATACTGTTCACGGCTCTGTTGAAATTGTAGGCCTGGCTCTGGGAAGAAATGGGGTTTTCGCTACTAAAACATGCTGCTTCCAAGGCCCGGTTGGGAGCTGATGCTGTCATTCTCTATACCTACGTGAAGACCAAAAGTCAGCCGTTGCCTCGAGGTAAGGCCCTGAATTGCCCTGCTGAAGCGGAGGCATGCAGCAGTTTCAAAATGGACTTCGTCGCAGTGCAGGAAGGCTTTTCTTCTTCTTCTTCTTCTTTGTACACGGGGCTCTCACTGTTGTGGCCTCTCCCGCTCCGGAGCAGAGACTACAGACGCGCAGGCTCAGCGGCCTGGGCTCTCGGGCCTATTCATTCAAGGGCATGTTGGAACCTCCCGGTCCGGGGCACGAACTCGTGTCTCCTGCATCGGCAGGCAGACCCTCCACCACTGCGCCACCGGGGAAGCCCGACTTTCTGCATTATTGTAACGTTAGCACACATTTCCGGACACATAGAACACTCGCGTGGGCACCCTATTCCCTGCAAGGACACTGAGTAGCGGCAGGCTCCACTCTTCTGCTCAGAAACATCCAGGCCCGGAAGCCATTCCCAGTCACTCTGTGTATGCCGAGCGTAGGGAAACCCACGGCACTCTCCCCTGGGACAGCTAGATTTCGTCAGCACACCAACAACTCCAGGAAGTCCGTTCTCTCGCGTGCTACAGGCCATAGAGGTCTTCCTCATTGCCCTCATCTGAGCTGCACCGGGAAAAACCATCTGCTTCGCATTCTATCTACGAACTCGTACTCGAAGACACCATACGATGAGGACATAGCCGGCATGCATTCCTACTGTAATGAAAGCACAGAATTCTTCCTGTTAAACTGCAGCATTTCAGAAGAGACTAAGGACCGAGAGCCTACTTAAGAGAGTTCCGGGATGAGGGAGCTGCCTGCATGTTGAACACCCTATGAAGAAAAGTTGATTCAGGGAGGGTACTAGTGTGTAGCTAGAGCCTCCTTTGACTTGTGAGAAAACACAAGGATATAGGCTGCATGTTCACTGGAGACGGAGGCCAGATGGCAGAAATCTACCCTGCCCTTTTATTTTCCATATGCGGGCCTCTAACTGCTGTGGCCTCTCCCGTTGCGGATCCCAGGCTCCAGAAGCGCGGGCCCAGCGGCCATGGCTCACGGGCCCAGCCGCCTCTGCGTCCTGTGCGATCTCCCCGGGACGGGCCACGAACCTGTGTACCCCGCTTCGGCAGGCAGACTCTCAAACACTGCGCCACCAGGGAAGCCCGAAGTTCTGCATTTCTTTACCGTTAGCACACGTCGCCGGACACTTAGAACACTCGCGTTGGCACCCTCGTCCCTGTGAGGACACTGAGGAGCTGCAGGCTCCAGTGTTCCGCTTAGAAACATCCAGGCCCGGATGCACTTCCCGATCTCTCCGTGTATGCCGAGTGCGTGGCAACAAACTGCACTCTTCCTTGGGACAGCTAGATTTCGTCAGCACGCCCAGAGCTCCAGGAAGTCCGCTCTCTCACGTCCTACGTGCCACAGAAGTCTTCCTCATTGCCCTCATCTGAGCTGCACCGGGAAAAACCATCTGCTTCGCATTCTATCTACGAACTCGTACTCGAAGACACCATACGATGAGGACATAGCCGGCATGCATTCCTACTGTAATGAAAGCACAGAATTCTTCCTGTTAAACTGCAGCATTTCAGAAGAGACTAAGGACCGAGAGCCCACTTAAGAGAGTTCCGGGATGAGGGAGCTGCCTGCATGTTGAACACCCTATGAAGAAAAGTTGATTCAGGGAGGGTACTAGTGTGTAGCTAGAGCCTCCTTTGACTTGTGAGAAAACACAGGGTTATAGCTGCATGTTCACTGGAGACGGAGGCCAGATGGCAGAAATCTTCCCTGCCCGTTTATTTTGCCCCTTCTTCGGCCACGTGCGGGCCTCTGACTGTGGTGGCCTCTCCCGTTGCGGATCACACGTTCCAGAAGCCCAGGCCCAGCGGCCATGGCTCACGGGCCCAGCCGCTCTGCGTCCTGTGGGATCTTCCCAGACTGGGCTACGAAACCGTGTTGACGGCTTCGGCAGGCGGACTCTCAACCACTGCGCCACCAGGGAAACCCCGCTTGCCCATCTTGAAAGGTCCATTCGTGCTGTCTGGAACCTTCCTAAAGTACAGGTTTCTAACGGGCCTGTCTGTAGGCAGTGTAGGCAGTACTCGGGGAACAAAGGCATTTTCGCCGAATATACAGGGTGCTACCGTAGCCCGTTTAGGAGCGGCACATGATTATAGGCCTAACTTGAGCCTGCCTCGGTTGACGCAGTTCACTAAACGCAGGACACCCTGCGAGTAGAAGTTCACTCAGGGAAGGACCCATTGTGTATCTTGAGGGAGAAAGGCTGCTCGTGTTCCACCTGCAACTAAAGGAGGCTTCTTCGTGTAACACGGCAGTGTTTTGGGAGAGGAAATGCTTATAGGCCTCACTAGAGCCTGTCTTGTTGGAGGCAGTTTGCTACACGCAGAAGTCTCTGCGAAAGAAGTTGATTCACGTCAGGGCCCATTGTGAACCTCCTGTGTCTTTCGACACCTTAAATTTACAGGTAAGTATACTGCATGTTTGCCTGCAAATGCAGGCCTGATGGCACAAGGCGTGTTTCCCATTCTGAAAGTTCTGTTCACGGGGCCTTGAATTTCCCGGAGAGGCATACTGTTCACGGCTCTGTTGAAATTGTAGGCCTGGCTCTGGGAAGAAATGGGGTTTTCGCTACTAAAACATGCTGCTTCCAAGGCCCGGTTGGGAGCTGATGCTGTCATTCTCTATACCTACGTGAAGACCAAAAGTCAAGCCGTTGCCTCGAGGTAAGGCCCTGAATTGCCCTGCTGAAGCGGAGGCATGCAGCAGTTTCAAAATGGACTTCGTCGCAGTGCAGGAAGGCTTTTCTTCTTCTTCTTCTTCTTTGTACACGGGGCTCTCACTGTTGTGGCCTCTCCCGCTCCGGAGCAGAGACTACAGACGCGCAGGCTCAGCGGCCTGGGCTCTCGGGCCTATTCATTCAAGGGCATGTTGGAACCTCCCGGTCCGGGGCACGAACTCGTGTCTCCTGCATCGGCAGGCAGACCCTCCACCACTGCGCCACCGGGGAAGCCCGACTTTCTGCATTATTGTAACGTTAGCACACATTTCCGGACACATAGAACACTCGCGTGGGCACCCTATTCCCTGCAAGGACACTGAGTAGCGGCAGGCTCCACTCTTCTGCTCAGAAACATCCAGGCCCGGAAGCCATTCCCAGTCACTCTGTGTATGCCGAGCGTAGGGAAACACACGGCACTCTCCCCTGGGACAGCTAGATTTCGTCAGCACACCAACAACTCCAGGAAGTCCGTTCTCTCGCGTGCTACAGGCCATAGAGGTCTTCCTCATTGCCCTCATCTGAGCTGCAGCGGGAAAAACCATCTGCTTCGCATTCTATCTACGAACTCGTACTCGAAGACACCATACGATGAGGACATAGCCGGCATGCATTCCTACTGTAATGAAAGCACAGAATTCTTCCTGTTAAACTGCAGCATTTCAGAAGAGACTAAGGACCGAGAGCCTACTTAAGAGAGTTCCGGGATGAGGGAGCTGCCTGCATGTTGAACACCCTATGAAGAAAAGTTGATTCAGGGAGGGTACTAGTGTGTAGCTAGAGCCTCCTTTGACTTGTGAGAAAACACAAGGATATAGGCTGCATGTTCACTGGAGACGGAGGCCAGATGGCAGAAATCTACCCTGCCCTTTTATTTTCCATATGCGGGCCTCTAACTGCTGTGGCCTCTCCCGTTGCGGATCCCAGGCTCCAGAAGCGCGGGCCCAGCGGCCATGGCTCACGGGCCCAGCCGCCTCTGCGTCCTGTGCGATCTCCCCGGGACGGGCCACGAACCTGTGTACCCCGCTTCGGCAGGCAGACTCTCAAACACTGCGCCACCAGGGAAGCCCGAAGTTCTGCATTTCTTTACCGTTAGCACACGTCGCCGGACACTTAGAACACTCGCGTTGGCACCCTCGTCCCTGTGAGGACACTGAGGAGCTGCAGGCTCCAGTGTTCCGCTTAGAAACATCCAGGCCCGGATGCACTTCCCGATCTCTCCGTGTATGCCGAGTGCGTGGCAACAAACTGCACTCTTCCTTGGGACAGCTAGATTTCGTCAGCACGCCCAGAGCTCCAGGAAGTCCGCTCTCTCACGTCCTACGTGCCACAGAAGTCTTCCTCATTGCCCTCATCTGAGCTGCACCGGGAAAAAGCATCTGCTTCGCATTCTATCTACGAACTCGTACTCGAAGACACCATACGATGAGGACATAGCCGGCATGCATTCCTACTGTAATGAAAGCACAGAATTCTTCCTGTTAAACTGCAGCATTTCAGAAGAGACTAAGGACCGAGAGCCCACTTAAGAGAGTTCCGGGATGAGGGAGCTGCCTGCATGTTGAACACCCTATGAAGAAAAGTTGATTCAGGGAGGGTACTAGTGTGTAGCTAGAGCCTCCTTTGACTTGTGAGAAAACACAGGGTTATAGCTGCATGTTCACTGGAGACGGAGGCCAGATGGCAGAAATCTTCCCTGCCCGTTTATTTTGCCCCTTCTTCGGCCACGTGCGGGCCTCTGACTGTGGTGGCCTCTCCCGTTGCGGATCACACGTTCCAGAAGCCCAGGCCCAGCGGCCATGGCTCACGGGCCCAGCCGCTCTGCGTCCTGTGGGATCTTCCCAGACTGGGCTACGAAACCGTGTTGACGGCTTCGGCAGGCGGACTCTCAACCACTGCGCCACCAGGGAAACCCCGCTTGCCCATCTTGAAAGGTCCATTCGTGCTGTCTGGAACCTTCCTAAAGTACAGGTTTCTAACGGGCCTGTCTGTAGGCAGTGTAGGCAGTACTCGGGGAACAAAGGCATTTTCGCCGAATATACAGGGTGCTACCGTAGCCCGTTTAGGAGCGGCACATGATTATAGGCCTAACTTGAGCCTGCCTCGGTTGACGCAGTTCACTAAACGCAGGACACCCTGCGAGTAGAAGTTCACTCAGGGAAGGACCCATTGTGTATCTTGAGGGAGAAAGGCTGCTCGTGTTCCACCTGCAACTAAAGGAGACTTCTTCGTGTAACACGGCAGTGTTTTGGGAGAGGAAATGCTTATAGGCCTCACTAGAGCCTGTCTTGTTGGAGGCAGTTTGCTACACGCAGAAGTCTCTGCGAAAGAAGTTGATTCACGTCAGGGCCCATTGTGAACCTCCTGTGTCTTTCGACACCTTAAATTTACAGGTAAGTATACTGCATGTTTGCCTGCAAATGCAGGCCTGATGGCACAAGGCGTGTTTCCCATTCTGAAAGTTCTGTTCACGGGGCCTTGAATTTCCCGGAGAGGCATACTGTTCACGGCTCTGTTGAAATTGTAGGCCTGGCTCTGGGAAGAAATGGGGTTTTCGCTACTAAAACATGCTGCTTCCAAGGCCCGGTTGGGAGCTGATGCTGTCATTCTCTATACCTACGTGAAGACCAAAAGTCAAGCCGTTGCCTCGAGGTAAGGCCCTGAATTGCCCTGCTGAAGCGGAGGCATGCAGCAGTTTCAAAATGGACTTCGTCGCAGTGCAGGAAGGCTTTTCTTCTTCTTCTTCTTCTTTGTACACGGGGCTCTCACTGTTGTGGCCTCTCCCGCTCCGGAGCAGAGACTACAGACGCGCAGGCTCAGCGGCCTGGGCTCTCGGGCCTATTCATTCAAGGGCATGTTGGAACCTCCCGGTCCGGGGCACGAACTCGTGTCTCCTGCATCGGCAGGCAGACCCTCCACCACTGCGCCACCGGGGAAGCCCGACTTTCTGCATTATTGTAACGTTAGCACACATTTCCGGACACATAGAACACTCGCGTGGGCACCCTATTCCCTGCAAGGACACTGAGTAGCGGCAGGCTCCACTCTTCTGCTCAGAAACATCCAGGCCCGGAAGCCATTCCCAGTCACTCTGTGTATGCCGAGCGTAGGGAAACACACGGCACTCTCCCCTGGGACAGCTAGATTTCGTCAGCACACCAACAACTCCAGGAAGTCCGTTCTCTCGCGTGCTACAGGCCATAGAGGTCTTCCTCATTGCCCTCATCTGAGCTGCAGGGGGAAAAACCATCTGCTTCGCATTCTATCTACGAACTCGTACTCGAAGACACCATACGATGAGGACATAGCCGGCATGCATTCCTACTGTAATGAAAGCACAGAATTCTTCCTGTTAAACTGCAGCATTTCAGAAGAGACTAAGGACCGAGAGCCTACTTAAGAGAGTTCCGGGATGAGGGAGCTGCCTGCATGTTGAACACCCTATGAAGAAAAGTTGATTCAGGGAGGGTACTAGTGTGTAGCTAGAGCCTCCTTTGACTTGTGAGAAAACACAAGGATATAGGCTGCATGTTCACTGGAGACGGAGGCCAGATGGCAGAAATCTACCCTGCCCTTTTATTTTCCATATGCGGGCCTCTAACTGCTGTGGCCTCTCCCGTTGCGGATCCCAGGCTCCAGAAGCGCGGGCCCAGCGGCCATGGCTCACGGGCCCAGCCGCCTCTGCGTCCTGTGCGATCTCCCCGGGACGGGCCACGAACCTGTGTACCCCGCTTCGGCAGGCAGAGTCTCAAACACTGCGCCACCAGGGAAGCCCGAAGTTCTGCATTTCTTTACCGTTAGCACACGTCGCCGGACACTTAGAACACTCGCGTTGGCACCCTCGTCCCTGTGAGGACACTGAGGAGCTGCAGGCTCCAGTGTTCCGCTTAGAAACATCCAGGCCCGGATGCACTTCCCGATCTATCCGTGTATGCCGAGTGCGTGGCAACAAACTGCACTCTTCCTTGGGACAGCTAGATTTCGTCAGCACGCCCAGAGCTCCAGGAAGTCCGCTCTCTCACGTCCTACGTGCCACAGAAGTCTTCCTCATTGCCCTCATCTGAGCTGCACCGGGAAAAACCATCTGCTTCGCATTCTATCTACGAACTCGTACTCGAAGACACCATACGATGAGGACATAGCCGGCATGCATTCCTACTGTAATGAAGGCACAGAATTCTTCCTGTTAAACTGCAGCATTTCAGAAGAGACTAAGGACCGAGAGCCCACTTAAGAGAGTTCTGGGATGAGGGAGCTGCCTGCATGTTGAACACCCTATGAAGAAAAGTTGATTCAGGGAGGGTACTAGTGTGTAGCTAGAGCCTCCTTTGACTTGTGAGAAAACACAGGGTTATAGCTGCATGTTCACTGGAGACGGAGGCCAGATGGCAGAAATCTTCCCTGCCCGTTTATTTTGCCCCTTCTTCGGCCACGTGCGGGCCTCTGACTGTGGTGGCCTCTCCCGTTGCGGATCACACGTTCCAGAAGCCCAGGCCCAGCGGCCATGGCTCACGGGCCCAGCCGCTCTGCGTCCTGTGGGATCTTCCCAGACTGGGCTACGAAACCGTGTTGACGGCTTCGGCAGGCGGACTCTCAACCACTGCGCCACCAGGGAAACCCCGCTTGCCCATCTTGAAAGGTCCATTCGTGCTGTCTGGAACCTTCCTAAAGTACAGGTTTCTAACGGGCCTGTCTGTAGGCAGTGTAGGCAGTACTCGGGGAACAAAGGCATTTTCGCCGAATATACAGGGTGCTACCGTAGCCCGTTTAGGAGCGGCACATGATTATAGGCCTAACTTGAGCCTGCCTCGGTTGACGCAGTTCACTAAACGCAGGACACCCTGCGAGTAGAAGTTCACTCAGGGAAGGACCCATTGTGTATCTTGAGGGAGAAAGGCTGCTCGTGTTCCACCTGCAACTAAAGGAGACTTCTTCGTGTAACACGGCAGTGTTTTGGGAGAGGAAATGCTTATAGGCCTCACTAGAGCCTGTCTTGTTGGAGGCAGTTTGCTACACGCAGAAGTCTCTGCGAAAGAAGTTGATTCACGTCAGGGCCCATTGTGAACCTCCTGTGTCTTTCGACACCTTAAATTTACAGGTAAGTATACTGCATGTTTGCCTGCAAATGCAGGCCTGATGGCACAAGGCGTGTTTCCCATTCTGAAAGTTCTGTTCACGGGGCCTTGAATTTCCCGGAGAGGCATACTGTTCACGGCTCTGTTGAAATTGTAGGCCTGGCTCTGGGAAGAAATGGGGTTTTCGCTACTAAAACATGCTGCTTCCAAGGCCCGGTTGGGAGCTGATGCTGTCATTCTCTATACCTACGTGAAGACCAAAAGTCAAGCCGTTGCCTCGAGGTAAGGCCCTGAATTGCCCTGCTGAAGCGGAGGCATGCAGCAGTTTCAAAATGGACTTCGTCGCAGTGCAGGAAGGCTTTTCTTCTTCTTCTTCTTCTTTGTACACGGGGCTCTCACTGTTGTGGCCTCTCCCGCTCCGGAGCAGAGACTACAGACGCGCAGGCTCAGCGGCCTGGGCTCTCGGGCCTATTCATTCAAGGGCATGTTGGAACCTCCCGGTCCGGGGCACGAACTCGTGTCTCCTGCATCGGCAGGCAGACCCTCCACCACTGCGCCACCGGGGAAGCCCGACTTTCTGCATTATTGTAACGTTAGCACACATTTCCGGACACATAGAACACTCGCGTGGGCACCCTATTCCCTGCAAGGACACTGAGTAGCGGCAGGCTCCACTCTTCTGCTCAGAAACATCCAGGCCCGGAAGCCATTCCCAGTCACTCTGTGTATGCCGAGCGTAGGGAAACACACGGCACTCTCCCCTGGGACAGCTAGATTTCGTCAGCACACCAACAACTCCAGGAAGTCCGTTCTCTCGCGTGCTACAGGCCATAGAGGTCTTCCTCATTGCCCTCATCTGAGCTGCAGCGGGAAAAACCATCTGCTTCGCATTCTATCTACGAACTCGTACTCGAAGACACCATACGATGAGGACATAGCCGGCATGCATTCCTACTGTAATGAAAGCACAGAATTCTTCCTGTTAAACTGCAGCATTTCAGAAGAGACTAAGGACCGAGAGCCTACTTAAGAGAGTTCCGGGATGAGGGAGCTGCCTGCATGTTGAACACCCTATGAAGAAAAGTTGATTCAGGGAGGGTACTAGTGTGTAGCTAGAGCCTCCTTTGACTTGTGAGAAAACACAAGGATATAGGCTGCATGTTCACTGGAGACGGAGGCCAGATGGCAGAAATCTACCCTGCCCTTTTATTTTCCATATGCGGGCCTCTAACTGCTGTGGCCTCTCCCGTTGCGGATCCCAGGCTCCAGAAGCGCGGGCCCAGCGGCCATGGCTCACGGGCCCAGCCGCCTCTGCGTCCTGTGCGATCTCCCCGGGACGGGCCACGAACCTGTGTACCCCGCTTCGGCAGGCAGACTCTCAAACACTGCGCCACCAGGGAAGCCCGAAGTTCTGCATTTCTTTACCGTTAGCTCACGTCGCCGGACACTTAGAACACTCGCGTTGGCACCCTCGTCCCTGTGAGGACACTGAGGAGCTGCAGGCTCCAGTGTTCCGCTTAGAAACATCCAGGCCCGGATGCACTTCCCGATCTCTCCGTGTATGCCGAGTGCGTGGCAACAAACTGCACTCTTCCTTGGGACAGCTAGATTTCGTCAGCACGCCCAGAGCTCCAGGAAGTCCGCTCTCTCACGTCCTACGTGCCACAGAAGTCTTCCTCATTGCCCTCATCTGAGCTGCACCGGGAAAAACCATCTGCTTCGCATTCTATCTACGAACTCGTACTCGAAGACACCATACGATGAGGACATAGCCGGCATGCATTCCTACTGTAATGAAGGCACAGAATTCTTCCTGTTAAACTGCAGCATTTCAGAAGAGACTAAGGACCGAGAGCCCACTTAAGAGAGTTCCGGGATGAGGGAGCTGCCTGCATGTTGAACACCCTATGAAGAAAAGTTGATTCAGGGAGGGTACTAGTGTGTAGCTAGAGCCTCCTTTGACTTGTGAGAAAACACAGGGTTATAGCTGCATGTTCACTGGAGACGGAGGCCAGATGGCAGAAATCTTCCCTGCCCGTTTATTTTGCCCCTTCTTCGGCCACGTGCGGGCCTCTGACTGTGGTGGCCTCTCCCGTTGCGGATCACACGTTCCAGAAGCCCAGGCCCAGCGGCCATGGCTCACGGGCCCAGCCGCTCTGCGTCCTGTGGGATCTTCCCAGACTGGGCTACGAAACCGTGTTGACGGCTTCGGCAGGCGGACTCTCAACCACTGCGCCACCAGGGAAACCCCGCTTGCCCATCTTGAAAGGTCCATTCGTGCTGTCTGGAACCTTCCTAAAGTACAGGTTTCTAACGGGCCTGTCTGTAGGCAGTGTAGGCAGTACTCGGGGAACAAAGGCATTTTCGCCGAATATACAGGGTGCTACCGTAGCCCGTTTAGGAGCGGCACATGATTATAGGCCTAACTTGAGCCTGCCTCGGTTGACGCAGTTCACTAAACGCAGGACACCCTGCGAGTAGAAGTTCACTCAGGGAAGGACCCATTGTGTATCTTGAGGGAGAAAGGCTGCTCGTGTTCCACCTGCAACTAAAGGAGACTTCTTCGTGTAACACGGCAGTGTTTTGGGAGAGGAAATGCTTATAGGCCTCACTAGAGCCTGTCTTGTTGGAGGCAGTTTGCTACACGCAGAAGTCTCTGCGAAAGAAGTTGATTCACGTCAGGGCCCATTGTGAACCTCCTGTGTCTTTCGACACCTTAAATTTACAGGTAAGTATACTGCATGTTTGCCTGCAAATGCAGGCCTGATGGCACAAGGCGTGTTTCCCATTCTGAAAGTTCTGTTCACGGGGCCTTGAATTTCCCGGAGAGGCATACTGTTCACGGCTCTGTTGAAATTGTAGGCCTGGCTCTGGGAAGAAATGGGGTTTTCGCTACTAAAACATGCTGCTTCCAAGGCCCGGTTGGGAGCTGATGCTGTCATTCTCTATACCTACGTGAAGACCAAAAGTCAAGCCGTTGCCTCGAGGTAAGGCCCTGAATTGCCCTGCTGAAGCGGAGGCATGCAGCAGTTTCAAAATGGACTTCGTCGCAGTGCAGGAAGGCTTTTCTTCTTCTTCTTCTTCTTTGTACACGGGGCTCTCACTGTTGTGGCCTCTCCCGCTCCGGAGCAGAGACTACAGACGCGCAGGCTCAGCGGCCTGGGCTCTCGGGCCTATTCATTCAAGGGCATGTTGGAACCTCCCGGTCCGGGGCACGAACTCGTGTCTCCTGCATCGGCAGGCAGACCCTCCACCACTGCGCCACCGGGGAAGCCCGACTTTCTGCATTATTGTAACGTTAGCACACATTTCCGGACACATAGAACACTCGCGTGGGCACCCTATTCCCTGCAAGGACACTGAGTAGCGGCAGGCTCCACTCTTCTGCTCAGAAACATCCAGGCCCGGAAGCCATTCCCAGTCACTCTGTGTATGCCGAGCGTAGGGAAACACACGGCACTCTCCCCTGGGAGAGCTAGATTTCGTCAGCACACCAACAACTCCAGGAAGTCCGTTCTCTCGCGTGCTACAGGCCATAGAGGTCTTCCTCATTGCCCTCATCTGAGCTGCACCGGGAAAAACCATCTGCTTCGCATTCTATTTACGAACTCGTACTCGAAGACACCATACGATGAGGACATAGCCGGCATGCATTCCTACTGTAATGAAAGCACAGAATTCTTCCTGTTAAACTGCAGCATTTCAGAAGAGACTAAGGACCGAGAGCCTACTTAAGAGAGTTCCGGGATGAGGGAGCTGCCTGCATGTTGAACACCCTATGAAGAAAAGTTGATTCAGGGAGGGTACTAGTGTGTAGCTAGAGCCTCCTTTGACTTGTGAGAAAACACAAGGATACAGGCTGCATGTTCACTGGAGACGGAGGCCAGATGGCAGAAATCTACCCTGCCCTTTTATTTTCCATATGCGGGCCTCTAACTGCTGTGGCCTCTCCCGTTGCGGATCCCAGGCTCCAGAAGCACGGGCCCAGCGGCCATGGCTCACGGGCCCAGCCGCCTCTGCGTCCTGTGCGATCTCCCCGGGACGGGCCACGAACCTGTGTACCCCGCTTCGGCAGGCAGACTCTCAAACACTGCGCCACCAGGGAAGCCCGAAGTTCTGCATTTCTTTACCGTTAGCACACGTCGCCGGACACTTAGAACACTCGCGTTGGCACCCTCGTCCCTGTGAGGACACTGAGGAGCTGCAGGCTCCAGTGTTCCGCTTAGAAACATCCAGGCCCGGATGCACTTCCCGATCTCTCCGTGTATGCCGAGTGCGTGGCAACAAACTGCACTCTTCCTTGGGACAGCTAGATTTCGTCAGCACGCCCAGAGCTCCAGGAAGTCCGCTCTCTCACGTCCTACGTGCCACAGAAGTCTTCCTCATTGCCCTCATCTGAGCTGCACCGGGAAAAACCCTCTGCTTCGCATTCTATCTACGAACTCGTACTCGAAGACACCATACGATGAGGACATAGCCGGCATGCATTCCTACTGTAATGAAAGCACAGAATTCTTCCTGTTAAACTGCAGCATTTCAGAAGAGACTAAGGACCGAGAGCCCACTTAAGAGAGTTCCGGGATGAGGGAGCTGCCTGCATGTTGAACACCCTATGAAGAAAAGTTGATTCAGGGAGGGTACTAGTGTGTAGCTAGAGCCTCCTTTGACTTGTGAGAAAACACAGGGTTATAGCTGCATGTTCACTGGAGACGGAGGCCAGATGGCAGAAATCTTCCCTGCCCGTTTATTTTGCCCCTTCTTCGGCCATGTGCGGGCCTCTGGCTGTGGTGGCCTCTCCCGTTGCGGATCACACGTTCCAGAAGCCCAGGCCCAGCGGCCATGGCTCACGGGCCCAGCCGCTCTGCGTCCTGTGGGATCTTCCCAGACTGGGCTACGAAACCGTGTTGACGGCTTCGGCAGGCGGACTCTCAACCCCTGCGCCACCAGGGAAACCCCGCTTGCCCATCTTGAAAGGTCCATTCGTGCTGTCTGGAACCTTCCTAAAGTACAGGTTTCTAACGGGCCTGTCTGTAGGCAGTGTAGGCAGTACTCGGGGAACAAAGGCATTTTCGCCGAATATACAGGGTGCTACCGTAGCCCGTTTAGGAGCGGCACATGATTATAGGCCTAACTTGAGCCTGCCTCGGTTGACGCAGTTCACTAAACGCAGGACACCCTGCGAGTAGAAGTTCATTCAGGGAAGGACCCATTGTGTATCTTGAGGGAGAAAGGCTGCTCGTGTTCCACCTGCAACTAAAGGAGACTTCTTCGTGTAACACGGCAGTGTTTTGGGAGAGGAAATGCTTATAGGCCTCACTAGAGCCTGTCTTGTTGGAGGCAGTTTGCTACACGCAGAAGTCTCTGCGAAAGAAGTTGATTCACGTCAGGGCCCATTGTGAACCTCCTGTGTCTTTCGACACCTTAAATTTACAGGTAAGTATACTGCATGTTTGCCTGCAAATGCAGGCCTGATGGCACAAGGCGTGTTTCCCATTCTGAAAGTTCTGTTCACGGGGCCTTGAATTTCCCGGAGAGGCATACTGTTCACGGCTCTGTTGAAATTGTAGGCCTGGCTCTGTGAAGAAATGGGGTTTTCGCTGCTAAAACATGCTGCTTCCAAGGCCCGGTTGGGAGCTGATGCTGTCATTCTCTATACCTACGTGAAGACCAAAAGTCAGCCGTTGCCTCGAGGTAAGGCCCTGAATTGCCCTGCTGAAGCGGAGGCATGCAGCAGTTTCAAAATGGACTTCGTCGCAGTGCAGGAAGGCTTTTCTTCTTCTTCTTCTTCTTTGTACACGGGGCTCTCACTGTTGTGACCTCTCCCGCTCCGGAGCAGAGACTACAGACGCGCAGGCTCAGCGGCCTGGGCTCTCGGGCCTATTCATTCAAGGGCATGTTGGAACCTCCCGGTCCGGGGCACGAACTCGTGTCTCCTGCATCGGCAGGCAGACCCTCCACCACTGCGCCACCGGGGAAGCCCGACTTTCTGCATTATTGTAACGTTAGCACACATTTCCGGACACATAGAACACTCGCGTGGGCACCCTATTCCCTGCAAGGACACTGAGTAGCGGCAGGCTCCACTCTTCTGCTCAGAAACATCCAGGCCCGGAAGCCATTCCCAGTCACTCTGTGTATGCCGAGCGTAGGGAAACACACGGCACTCTCCCCTGGGACAGCTAGATTTCGTCAGCACACCAACAACTCCAGGAAGTCCGTTCTCTCGCGTGCTACAGGCCATAGAGGTCTTCCTCATTGCCCTCATCTGAGCTGCACCGGGAAAAACCATCTGCTTCGCATTCTATCTACGAACTCGTACTCGAAGACACCATACGATGAGGACATAGCCGGCATGCATTCCTACTGTAATGAAAGCACAGAATTCTTCCTGTTAAACTGCAGCATTTCAGAAGAGACTAAGGACCGAGAGCCTACTTAAGAGAGTTCCGGGATGAGGGAGCTGCCTGCATGTTGAACACCCTATGAAGAAAAGTTGATTCAGGGAGGGTACTAGTGTGTAGCTAGAGCCTCCTTTGACTTGTGAGAAAACACAAGGATACAGGCTGCATGTTCACTGGAGACGGAGGCCAGATGGCAGAAATCTACCCTGCCCTTTTATTTTCCATATGCGGGCCTCTAACTGCTGTGGCCTCTCCCGTTGCGGATCCCAGGCTCCAGAAGCACGGGCCCAGTGGCCATGGCTCACGGGCCCAGCCGCCTCTGCGTCCTGTGCGATCTCCCCGGGACGGGCCACGAACCTGTGTACCCCGCTTCGGCAGGCAGACTCTCAAACACTGCGCCACCAGGGAAGCCCGAAGTTCTGCATTTCTTTACCGTTAGCACACGTCGCCGGACACTTAGAACACTCGCGTTGGCACCCTCGTCCCTGTGAGGACACTGAGGAGCTGCAGGCTCCAGTGTTCCGCTTAGAAACATCCAGGCCCGGATGCACTTCCCGATCTCTCCGTGTATGCCGAGTGCGTGGCAACAAACTGCACTCTTCCTTGGGACAGCTAGATTTCGTCAGCACGCCCAGAGCTCCAGGAAGTCCGCTCTCTCACGTCCTACGTGCCACAGAAGTCTTCCTCATTGCCCTCATCTGAGCTGCACCGGGAAAAACCCTCTGCTTCGCATTCTATCTACGAACTCGTACTCGAAGACACCATACGATGAGGACATAGCCGGCATGCATTCCTACTGTAATGAAAGCACAGAATTCTTCCTGTTAAACTGCAGCATTTCAGAAGAGACTAAGGACCGAGAGCCCACTTAAGAGAGTTCCGGGATGAGGGAGCTGCCTGCATGTTGAACACCCTATGAAGAAAAGTTGATTCAGGGAGGGTACTAGTGTGTAGCTAGAGCCTCCTTTGACTTGTGAGAAAACACAGGGTTATAGCTGCATGTTCACTGGAGACGGAGGCCAGATGGCAGAAATCTTCCCTGCCCGTTTATTTTGCCCCTTCTTCGGCCATGTGCGGGCCTCTGGCTGTGGTGGCCTCTCCCGTTGCGGATCACACGTTCCAGAAGCCCAGGCCCAGCGGCCATGGCTCACGGGCCCAGCCGCTCTGCGTCCTGTGGGATCTTCCCAGACTGGGCTACGAAACCGTGTTGACGGCTTCGGCAGGCGGACTCTCAACCCCTGCGCCACCAGGGAAACCCCGCTTGCCCATCTTGAAAGGTCCATTCGTGCTGTCTGGAACCTTCCTAAAGTACAGGTTTCTAACGGGCCTGTCTGTAGGCAGTGTAGGCAGTACTCGGGGAACAAAGGCATTTTCGCCGAATATACAGGGTGCTACCGTAGCCCGTTTAGGAGCGGCACATGATTATAGGCCTAACTTGAGCCTGCCTCGGTTGACGCAGTTCACTAAACGCAGGACACCCTGCGAGTAGAAGTTCATTCACGGAAGGACCCATTGTGTATCTTGAGGGAGAAAGGCTGCTCGTGTTCCACCTGCAACTAAAGGAGACTTCTTCGTGTAACACGGCAGTGTTTTGGGAGAGGAAATGCTTATAGGCCTCACTAGAGCCTGTCTTGTTGGAGGCAGTTTGCTACACGCAGAAGTCTCTGCGAAAGAAGTTGATTCACGTCAGGGCCCATTGTGAACCTCCTGTGTCTTTCGACACCTTAAATTTACAGGTAAGTATACTGCATGTTTGCCTGCAAATGCAGGCCTGATGGCACAAGGCGTGTTTCCCATTCTGAAAGTTCTGTTCACGGGGCCTTGAATTTCCCGGAGAGGCATACGGTTCACGGCTCTGTTGAAATTGTAGGCCTGGCTCTGGGAAGAAATGGGGTTTTCGCTACTAAAACATGCTGCTTCCAAGGCCCGGTTGGGAGCTGATGCTGTCATTCTCTATACCTACGTGAAGACCAAAAGTCAGCCGTTGCCTCGAGGTAAGGCCCTGAATTGCCCTGCTGAAGCGGAGGCATGCAGCAGTTTCAAAATGGATTTCGTCGCAGTGCAGGAAGGCTTTTCTTCTTCTTCTTCTTCTTTGTACACGGGGCTCTCACTGTTGTGGCCTCTCCCGCTCCGGAGCAGAGACTACAGACGCGCAGGCTCAGCGGCCTGGGCTCTCGGGCCTATTCATTCAAGGGCATGTTGGAACCTCCCGGTCCGGGGCACGAACTCGTGTCTCCTGCATCGGCAGGCAGACCCTCCACCACTGCGCCACCGGGGAAGCCCGACTTTCTGCATTATTGTAACGTTAGCACACATTTCCGGACACATAGAACACTCGCGTGGGCACCCTATTCCCTGCAAGGACACTGAGTAGCGGCAGGCTCCACTCTTCTGCTCAGAAACATCTAGGCCCGGAAGCCATTCCCAGTCACTCTGTGTATGCCGAGCGCAGGGAAACACACGGCACTCTCCCCTGGGACAGCTAGATTTCGTCAGCACACCAACAACTCCAGGAAGTCCGTTCTCTCGCGTGCTACAGGCCATAGAGGTCTTCCTCATTGCCCTCATCTGAGCTGCAGCGGGAAAAACCATCTGCTTCGCATTCTATCTACGAACTCGTACTCGAAGACACCATACGATGAGGACATAGCCGGCATGCATTCCTACTGTAATGAAAGCACAGAATTCTTCCTGTTAAACTGCAGCATTTCAGAAGAGACTAAGGACCGAGAGCCCACTTAAGAGAGTTCCGGGATGAGGGAGCTGCCTGCATGTTGAACACCCTATGAAGAAAAGTTGATTCAGGGAGGGTACTAGTGTGTAGCTAGAGCCTCCTTTGACTTGTGAGAAAACACAGGGTTATAGCTGCATGTTCACTGGAGACGGAGGCCAGATGGCAGAAATCTTCCCTGCCCGTTTATTTTGCCCCTTCTTCGGCCACGTGCGGGCCTCTGACTGTGGTGGCCTCTCCCGTTGCGGATCACACGTTCCAGAAGCCCAGGCCCAGCGGCCATGGCTCACGGGCCCAGCCGCTCTGCGTCCTGTGGGATCTTCCCAGACTGGGCTACGAAACCGTGTTGACGGCTTCGGCAGGCGGACTCTCAACCACTGCGCCACCAGGGAAACCCCGCTTGCCCATCTTGAAAGGTCCATTCGTGCTGTCTGGAACCTTCCTAAAGTACAGGTTTCTAACGGGCCTGTAGGCAGTGTAGGCAGTACTCGGGGAACAAAGGCATTTTCGCCGAATATACAGGGTGCTACCGTAGCCCGTTTAGGAGCGGCACATGATTATAGGCCTAACTTGAGCCTGCCTCGGTTGACGCAGTTCACTAAACGCAGGACACCCTGCGAGTAGAAGTTCACTCAGGGAAGGACCCATTGTGTATCTTGAGGGAGAAAGGCTGCTCGTGTTCCACCTGCAACTAAAGGAGACTTCTTCGTGTAACACGGCAGTGTTTTGGGAGAGGAAATGCTTATAGGCCTCACTAGAGCCTGTCTTGTTGGAGGCAGTTTGCTACACGCAGAAGTCTCTGCGAAAGAAGTTGATTCACGTCAGGGCCCATTGTGAACCTCCTGTGTCTTTCGACACCTTAAATTTACAGGTAAGTATACTGCATGTTTGCCTGCAAATGCAGGCCTGATGGCACAAGGCGTGTTTCCCATTCTGAAAGTTCTGTTCACGGGGCCTTGAATTTCCCGGAGAGGCATACTGTTCACGGCTCTGTTGAAATTGTAGGCCTGGCTCTGGGAAGAAATGGGGTTTTCGCTACTAAAACATGCTGCTTCCAAGGCCCGGTTGGGAGCTGATGCTGTCATTCTCTATACCTACGTGAAGACCAAAAGTCAAGCCGTTGCCTCGAGGTAAGGCCCTGAATTGCCCTGCTGAAGCGGAGGCATGCAGCAGTTTCAAAATGGACTTCGTCGCAGTGCAGGAAGGCTTTTCTTCTTCTTCTTCTTCTTTGTACACGGGGCTCTCACTGTTGTGGCCTCTCCCGCTCCGGAGCAGAGACTACAGACGCGCAGGCTCAGCGGCCTGGGCTCTCGGGCCTATTCATTCAAGGGCATGTTGGAACCTCCCGGTCCGGGGCACGAACTCGTGTCTCCTGCATCGGCAGGCAGACCCTCCACCACTGCGCCACCGGGGAAGCCCGACTTTCTGCATTATTGTAACGTTAGCACACATTTCCGGACACATAGAACACTCGCGTGGGCACCCTATTCCCTGCAAGGACACTGAGTAGCGGCAGGCTCCATTCTTCTGCTCAGAAACATCCAGGCCCGGAAGCCATTCCCAGTCACTCTGTGTATGCCGAGCGTAGGGAAACACACGGCACTCTCCCCTGGGACAGCTAGATTTCGTCAGCACACCAACAACTCCAGGAAGTCCGTTCTCTTGCGTGCTACAGGCCATAGAGGTCTTCCTCATTGCCCTCATCTGAGCTGCACCGGGAAAAACCATCTGCTTCGCATTCTATCTACGAACTCGTACTCGAAGACACCATACGATGAGGACATAGCCGGCATGCATTCCTACTGTAATGAAAGCACAGAATTCTTCCTGTTAAACTGCAGCATTTCAGAAGAGACTAAGGACCGAGAGCCTACTTAAGAGAGTTCCGGGATGAGGGAGCTGCCTGCATGTTGAACACCCTATGAAGAAAAGTTGATTCAGGGAGGGTACTAGTGTGTAGCTAGAGCCTCCTTTGACTTGTGAGAAAACACAAGGATATAGGCTGCATGTTCACTGGAGACGGAGGCCAGATGGCAGAAATCTACCCTGCCCTTTTATTTTCCATATGCGGGCCTCTAACTGCTGTGGCCTCTCCCGTTGCGGATCCCAGGCTCCAGAAGCGCGGGCCCAGCGGCCATGGCTCACGGGCCCAGCCGCCTCTGCGTCCTGTGCGATCTCCCCGGGACGGGCCACGAACCTGTGTACCCCGCTTCGGCAGGCAGACTCTCAAACACTGCGCCACCAGGGAAGCCCGAAGTTCTGCATTTCTTTACCGTTAGCACACGTCGCCGGACACTTAGAACACTCGCGTTGGCACCCTCGTCCCTGTGAGGACACTGAGGAGCTGCAGGCTCCAGTGTTCCGCTTAGAAACATCCAGGCCCGGATGCACTTCCCGATCTCTCCGTGTATGCCGAGTGCGTGGCAACAAACTGCACTCTTCCTTGGGACAGCTAGATTTCGTCAGCACGCCCAGAGCTCCAGGAAGTCCGCTCTCTCACGTCCTACGTGCCACAGAAGTCTTCCTCATTGCCCTCATCTGAGCTGCACCGGGAAAAACCATCTGCTTCGCATTCTATCTACGAACTCGTACTCGAAGACACCATACGATGAGGACATAGCCGGCATGCATTCCTACTGTAATGAAAGCACAGAATTCTTCCTGTTAAACTGCAGCATTTCAGAAGAGACTAAGGACCGAGAGCCCACTTAAGAGAGTTCCGGGATGAGGGAGCTGCCTGCATGTTGAACACCCTATGAAGAAAAGTTGATTCAGGGAGGGTACTAGTGTGTAGCTAGAGCCTCCTTTGACTTGTGAGAAAACACAGGGTTATAGCTGCATGTTCACTGGAGACGGAGGCCAGATGGCAGAAATCTTCCCTGCCCGTTTATTTTGCCCCTTCTTCGGCCACGTGCGGGCCTCTGACTGTGGTGGCCTCTCCCGTTGCGGATCACACGTTCCAGAAGCCCAGGCCCAGCGGCCATGGCTCACGGGCCCAGCCGCTCTGCGTCCTGTGGGATCTTCCCAGACTGGGCTACGAAACCGTGTTGACGGCTTCGGCAGGCGGACTCTCAACCACTGCGCCACCAGGGAAACCCCGCTTGCCCATCTTGAAAGGTCCATTCGTGCTGTCTGGAACCTTCCTAAAGTACAGGTTTCTAACGGGCCTGTCTGTAGGCAGTGTAGGCAGTACTCGGGGAACAAAGGCATTTTCGCCGAATATACAGGGTGCTACCGTAGCCCGTTTAGGAGCGGCACATGATTATAGGCCTAACTTGAGCCTGCCTCGGTTGACGCAGTTCACTAAACGCAGGACACCCTGCGAGTAGAAGTTCACTCAGGGAAGGACCCATTGTGTATCTTGAGGGAGAAAGGCTGCTCGTGTTCCACCTGCAACTAAAGGAGACTTCTTCGTGTAACACGGCAGTGTTTTGGGAGAGGAAATGCTTATAGGCCTCACTAGAGCCTGTCTTGTTGGAGGCAGTTTGCTACACGCAGAAGTCTCTGCGAAAGAAGTTGATTCACGTCAGGGCCCATTGTGAACCTCCTGTGTCTTTCGACACCTTAAATTTACAGGTAAGTATACTGCATGTTTGCCTGCAAATGCAGGCCTGATGGCACAAGGCGTGTTTCCCATTCTGAAAGTTCTGTTCACGGGGCCTTGAATTTCCCGGAGAGGCATACTGTTCACGGCTCTGTTGAAATTGTAGGCCTGGCTCTGGGAAGAAATGGGGTTTTCGCTACTAAAACATGCTGCTTCCAAGGCCCGGTTGGGAGCTGATGCTGTCATTCTCTATACCTACGTGAAGACCAAAAGTCAGCCGTTGCCTCGAGGTAAGGCCCTGAATTGCCCTGCTGAAGCGGAGGCATGCAGCAGTTTCAAAATGGACTTCGTCGCAGTGCAGGAAGGCTTTTCTTCTTCTTCTTCTTCTTTGTACACGGGGCTCTCACTGTTGTGGCCTCTCCCGCTCCGGAGCAGAGACTACAGACGCGCAGGCTCAGCGGCCTGGGCTCTCGGGCCTATTCATTCAAGGGCATGTTGGAACCTCCCGGTCCGGGGCACGAACTCGTGTCTCCTGCATCGGCAGGCAGACCCTCCACCACTGCGCCACCGGGGAAGCCCGACTTTCTGCATTATTGTAACGTTAGCACACATTTCCGGACACATAGAACACTCGCGTGGGCACCCTATTCCCTGCAAGGACACTGAGTAGCGGCAGGCTCCACTCTTCTGCTCAGAAACATCTAGGCCCGGAAGCCATTCCCAGTCACTCTGTGTATGCCGAGCGTAGGGAAACACACGGCACTCTCCCCTGGGACAGCTAGATTTCGTCAGCACACCAACAACTCCAGGAAGTCCGTTCTCTCGCGTGCTACAGGCCATAGAGGTCTTCCTCATTGCCCTCATCTGAGCTGCAGCGGGAAAAACCATCTGCTTCGCATTCTATCTACGAACTCGTACTCGAAGACACCATACGATGAGGACATAGCCGGCATGCATTCCTACTGTAATGAAAGCACAGAATTCTTCCTGTTAAACTGCAGCATTTCAGAAGAGACTAAGGACCGAGAGCCTACTTAAGAGAGTTCCGGGATGAGGGAGCTGCCTGCATGTTGAACACCCTATGAAGAAAAGTTGATTCAGGGAGGGTACTAGTGTGTAGCTAGAGCCTCCTTTGACTTGTGAGAAAACACAAGGATATAGGCTGCATGTTCACTGGAGACGGAGGCCAGATGGCAGAATTCTACCCTGCACTTTTATTTTCCATATGCGGGCCTCTAACTGCTGTGGCCTCTCCCGTTGCGGATCCCAGGCTCCAGAAGCGCGGGCCCAGCGGCCATGGCTCACGGGCCCAGCCGCCTCTGCGTCCTGTGCGATCTCCCCGGGACGGGCCACGAACCTGTGTACCCCGCTTCGGCAGGCAGACTCTCAAACACTGCGCCACCAGGGAAGCCCGAAGTTCTGCATTTCTTTACCGTTAGCACACGTCGCCGGACACTTAGAACACTCGCGTTGGCACCCTCGTCCCTGTGAGGACACTGAGGAGCTGCAGGCTCCAGTGTTCCGCTTAGAAACATCCAGGCCCGGATGCACTTCCCGATCTCTCCGTGTATGCCGAGTGCGTGGCAACAAACTGCACTCTTCCTTGGGACAGCTAGATTTCGTCAGCACGCCCAGAGCTCCAGGAAGTCCGCTCTCTCACGTCCTACGTGCCACAGAAGTCTTCCTCATTGCCCTCATCTGAGCTGCACCGGGAAAAACCATCTGCTTCGCATTCTATCTACGAACTCGTACTCGAAGACACCATACGATGAGGACATAGCCGGCATGCATTCCTACTGTAATGAAGGCACAGAATTCTTCCTGTTAAACTGCAGCATTTCAGAAGAGACTAAGGACCGAGATCCCACTTAAGAGAGTTCCGGGATGAGGGAGCTGCCTGCATGTTGAACACCCTATGAAGAAAAGTTGATTCAGGGAGGGTACTAGTGTGTAGCTAGAGCCTCCTTTGACTTGTGAGAAAACACAGGGTTATAGCTGCATGTTCACTGGAGACGGAGGCCAGATGGCAGAAATCTTCCCTGCCCGTTTATTTTGCCCCTTCTTCGGCCACGTGCGGGCCTCTGACTGTGGTGGCCTCTCCCGTTGCGGATCACACGTTCCAGAAGCCCAGGCCCAGCGGCCATGGCTCACGGGCCCAGCCGCTCTGCGTCCTGTGGGATCTTCCCAGACTGGGCTACGAAACCGTGTTGACGGCTTCGGCAGGCGGACTCTCAACCACTGCGCCACCAGGGAAACCCCGCTTGCCCATCTTGAAACGTCCATTCGTGCTGTCTGGAACCTTCCTAAAGTACAGGTTTCTAACGGGCCTGTAGGCAGTGTAGGCAGTACTCGGGGAACAAAGGCATTTTCGCCGAATATACAGGGTGCTACCGTAGCCCGTTTAGGAGCGGCACATGATTATAGGCCTAACTTGAGCCTGCCTCGGTTGACACAGTTCACTAAACGCAGGACACCCTGCGAGTAGAAGTTCACTCAGGGAAGGACCCATTGTGTATCTTGAGGGAGAAAGGCTGCTCGTGTTCCACCTGCAACTAAAGGAGACTTCTTCGTGTAACACGGCAGTGTTTTGGGAGAGGAAATGCTTATAGGCCTCACTAGAGCCTGTCTTGTTGGAGGCAGTTTGCTACACGCAGAAGTCTCTGCGAAAGAAGTTGATTCACGTCAGGGCCCATTGTGAACCTCCTGTGTCTTTCGACACCTTAAATTTACAGGTAAGTATACTGCATGTTTGCCTGCAAATGCAGGCCTGATGGCACAAGGCGTGTTTCCCATTCTGAAAGTTCTGTTCACGGGGCCTTGAATTTCCCGGAGAGGCATACTGTTCACGGCTCTGTTGAAATTGTAGGCCTGGCTCTGGGAAGAAATGGGGTTTTCGCTACTAAAACATGCTGCTTCCAAGGCCCGGTTGGGAGCTGATGCTGTCATTCTCTATACCTACGTGAAGACCAAAAGTCAAGCCGTTGCCTCGAGGTAAGGCCCTGAATTGCCCTGCTGAAGCGGAGGCATGCAGCAGTTTCAAAATGGACTTCGTCGCAGTGCAGGAAGGCTTTTCTTCTTCTTCTTCTTCTTTGTACACGGGGCTCTCACTGTTGTGGCCTCTCCCGCTCCGGAGCAGAGACTACAGACGCGCAGGCTCAGCGGCCTGGGCTCTCGGGCCTATTCATTCAAGGGCATGTTGGAACCTCCCGGTCCGGGGCACGAACTCGTGTCTCCTGCATCGGCAGGCAGACCCTCCACCACTGCGCCACCGGGGAAGCCCGACTTTCTGCATTATTGTAACGTTAGCACACATTTCCGGACACATAGAACACTCGCGTGGGCACCCTATTCCCTGCAAGGACACTGAGTAGCGGCAGGCTCCACTCTTCTGCTCAGAAACATCCAGGCCCGGAAGCCATTCCCAGTCACTCTGTGTATGCCGAGCGTAGGGAAACACACGGCACTCTCCCCTGGGACAGCTAGATTTCGTCAGCACACCAACAACTCCAGGAAGTCCGTTCTCTCGCGTGCTACAGGCCATAGAGGTCTTCCTCATTGCCCTCATCTGAGCTGCAGCGGGAAAAACCATCTGCTTCGCATTCTATCTACGAACTCGTACTCGAAGACACCATACGATGAGGACATAGCCGGCATGCATTCCTACTGTAATGAAAGCACAGAATTCTTCCTGTTAAACTGCAGCATTTCAGAAGAGACTAAGGACCGAGAGCCTACTTAAGAGAGTTCCGGGATGAGGGAGCTGCCTGCATGTTGAACACCCTATGAAGAAAAGTTGATTCAGGGAGGGTACTAGTGTGTAGCTAGAGCCTCCTTTGACTTGTGAGAAAACACAAGGATATAGGCTGCATGTTCACTGGAGACGGAGGCCAGATGGCAGAAATCTACCCTGCCCTTTTATTTTCCATATGCGGGCCTCTAACTGCTGTGGCCTCTCCCGTTGCGGATCCCAGGCTCCAGAAGCGCGGGCCCAGCGGCCATGGCTCACGGGCCCAGCCGCCTCTGCGTCCTGTGCGATCTCCCCGGGACGGGCCACGAACCTGTGTACCCCGCTTCGGCAGGCAGACTCTCAAACACTGCGCCACCAGGGAAGCCCGAAGTTCTGCATTTCTTTACCGTTAGCACACGTTGCCGGACACTTAGAACACTCGCGTTGGCACCCTCGTCCCTGTGAGGACACTGAGGAGCTGCAGGCTCCAGTGTTCCGCTTAGAAACATCCAGGCCCGGATGCACTTCCCGATCTCTCCGTGTATGCCGAGTGCGTGGCAACAAACTGCACTCTTCCTTGGGACAGCTAGATTTCGTCAGCACGCCCAGAGCTCCCGGAAGTCCGCTCTCTCACGTCCTACGTGCCACAGAAGTCTTCCTCATTGCCCTCATCTGAGCTGCACCGGGAAAAACCATCTGCTTCGCATTCTATCTACGAACTCGTACTCGAAGACACCATACGATGAGGACATAGCCGGCATGCATTCCTACTGTAATGAAAGCACAGAATTCTTCCTGTTAAACTGCAGCATTTCAGAAGAGACTAAGGACCGAGAGCCCACTTAAGAGAGTTCCGGGATGAGGGAGCTGCCTGCATGTTGAACACCCTATGAAGAAAAGTTGATTCAGGGAGGGTACTAGTGTGTAGCTAGAGCCTCCTTTGACTTGTGAGAAAACACAGGGTTATAGCTGCATGTTCACTGGAGACGGAGGCCAGATGGCAGAAATCTTCCCTGCCCGTTTATTTTGCCCCTTCTTCGGCCACGTGCGGGCCTCTGACTGTGGTGGCCTCTCCCGTTGCGGATCACACGTTCCAGAAGCCCAGGCCCAGCGGCCATGGCTCACGGGCCCAGCCGCTCTGCGTCCTGTGGGATCTTCCCAGACTGGGCTACGAAACCGTGTTGACGGCTTCGGCAGGCGGACTCTCAACCACTGCGCCACCAGGGAAACCCCGCTTGCCCATCTTGAAAGGTCCATTCGTGCTGTCTGGAACCTTCCTAAAGTACAGGTTTCTAACGGGCCTGTCTGTAGGCAGTGTAGGCAGTACTCGGGGAACAAAGGCATTTTCGCCGAATATACAGGGTGCTACCGTAGCCCGTTTAGGAGCGGCACATGATTATAGGCCTAACTTGAGCCTGCCTCGGTTGACGCAGTTCACTAAACGCAGGACACCCTGCGAGTAGAAGTTCACTCAGGGAAGGACCCATTGTGTATCTTGAGGGAGAAAGGCTGCTCGTGTTCCACCTGCAACTAAAGGAGACTTCTTCGTGTAACACGGCAGTGTTTTGGGAGAGGAAATGCTTATAGGCCTCACTAGAGCCTGTCTTGTTGGAGGCAGTTTGCTACACGCAGAAGTCTCTGCGAAAGAAGTTGATTCACGTCAGGGCCCATTGTGAACCTCCTGTGTCTTTCGACACCTTAAATTTACAGGTAAGTATACTGCATGTTTGCCTGCAAATGCAGGCCTGATGGCACAAGGCGTGTTTCCCATTCTGAAAGTTCTGTTCACGGGGCCTTGAATTTCCCGGAGAGGCATACTGTTCACGGCTCTGTTGAAATTGTAGGCCTGGCTCTGGGAAGAAATGGGGTTTTCGCTACTAAAACATGCTGCTTCCAAGGCCCGGTTGGGAGCTGATGCTGTCATTCTCTATACCTACGTGAAGACCAAAAGTCAAGCCGTTGCCTCGAGGTAAGGCCCTGAATTGCCCTGCTGAAGCGGAGGCATGCAGCAGTTTCAAAATGGACTTCGTCGCAGTGCAGGAAGGCTTTTCTTCTTCTTCTTCTTCTTTGTACACGGGGCTCTCACTGTTGTGGCCTCTCCCGCTCCGGAGCAGAGACTACAGACGCGCAGGCTCAGCGGCCTGGGCTCTCGGGCCTATTCATTCAAGGGCATGTTGGAACCTCCCGGTCCGGGGCACGAACTCGTGTCTCCTGCATCGGCAGGCAGACCCTCCACCACTGCGCCACCGGGGAAGCCCGACTTTCTGCATTATTGTAACGTTAGCACACATTTCCGGACACATAGAACACTCGCGTGGGCACCCTATTCCCTGCAAGGACACTGAGTAGCGGCAGGCTCCACTCTTCTGCTCAGAAACATCCAGGCCCGGAAGCCATTCCCAGTCACTCTGTGTATGCCGAGCGTAGGGAAACACACGGCACTCTCCCCTGGGACAGCTAGATTTCGTCAGCACACCAACAACTCCAGGAAGTCCGTTCTCTCGCGTGCTACAGGCCATAGAGGTCTTCCTCATTGCCCTCATCTGAGCTGCAGCGGGAAAAACCATCTGCTTCGCATTCTATCTACGAACTCGTACTCGAAGACACCATACGATGAGGACATAGCCGGCATGCATTCCTACTGTAATGAAAGCACAGAATTCTTCCTGTTAAACTGCAGCATTTCAGAAGAGACTAAGGACCGAGAGCCTACTTAAGAGAGTTCCGGGATGAGGGAGCTGCCTGCATGTTGAACACCCTATGAAGAAAAGTTGATTCAGGGAGGGTACTAGTGTGTAGCTAGAGCCTCCTTTGACTTGTGAGAAAACACAAGGATATAGGCTGCATGTTCACTGGAGACGGAGGCCAGATGGCAGAAATCTACCCTGCCCTTTTATTTTCCATATGCGGGCCTCTAACTGCTGTGGCCTCTCCCGTTGCGGATCCCAGGCTCCAGAAGCGCGGGCCCAGCGGCCATGGCTCACGGGCCCAGCCGCCTCTGCGTCCTGTGCGATCTCCCCGGGACGGGCCACGAACCTGTGTACCCCGCTTCGGCAGGCAGACTCTCAAACACTGCGCCACCAGGGAAGCCCGAAGTTCTGCATTTCTTTACCGTTAGCACACGTCGCCGGACACTTAGAACACTCGCGTTGGCACCCTCGTCCCTGTGAGGACACTGAGGAGCTGCAGGCTCCAGTGTTCCGCTTAGAAACATCCAGGCCCGGATGCACTTCCCGATCTCTCCGTGTATGCCGAGTGCGTGGCAACAAACTGCACTCTTCCTTGGGACAGCTAGATTTCGTCAGCACGCCCAGAGCTCCAGGAAGTCCGCTCTCTCACGTCCTACGTGCCACAGAAGTCTTCCTCATTGCCCTCATCTGAGCTGCACCGGGAAAAACCATCTGCTTCGCATTCTATCTACGAACTCGTACTCGAAGACACCATACGATGAGGACATAGCCGGCATGCATTCCTACTGTAATGAAGGCACAGAATTCTTCCTGTTAAACTGCAGCATTTCAGAAGAGACTAAGGACCGAGAGCCCACTTAAGAGAGTTCCGGGATGAGGGAGCTGCCTGCATGTTGAACACCCTATGAAGAAAAGTTGATTCAGGGAGGGTACTAGTGTGTAGCTAGAGCCTCCTTTGACTTGTGAGAAAACACAGGGTTATAGCTGCATGTTCACTGGAGACGGAGGCCAGATGGCAGAAATCTTCCCTGCCCGTTTATTTTGCCCCTTCTTCGGCCACGTGCGGGCCTCTGACTGTGGTGGCCTCTCCCGTTGCGGATCACACGTTCCAGAAGCCCAGGCCCAGCGGCCATGACTCACGGGCCCAGCCGCTCTGCGTCCTGTGGGATCTTCCCAGACTGGGCTACGAAACCGTGTTGACGGCTTCGGCAGGCGGACTCTCAACCACTGCGCCACCAGGGAAACCCCGCTTGCCCATCTTGAAAGGTCCATTCGTGCTGTCTGGAACCTTCCTAAAGTACAGGTTTCTAACGGGCCTGTCTGTAGGCAGTGTAGGCAGTACTCGGGGAACAAAGGCATTTTCGCCGAATATACAGGGTGCTACCGTAGCCCGTTTAGGAGCGGCACATGATTATAGGCCTAACTTGAGCCTGCCTCGGTTGACGCAGTTCACTAAACGCAGGACACCCTGCGAGTAGAAGTTCACTCAGGGAAGGACCCATTGTGTATCTTGAGGGAGAAAGGCTGCTCGTGTTCCACCTGCAACTAAAGGAGACTTCTTCGTGTAACACGGCAGTGTTTTGGGAGAGGAAATGCTTATAGGCCTCACTAGAGCCTGTCTTGTTGGAGGCAGTTTGCTACACGCAGAAGTCTCTGCGAAAGAAGTTGATTCACGTCAGGGCCCATTGTGAACCTCCTGTGTCTTTCGACACCTTAAATTTACAGGTAAGTATACTGCATGTTTGCCTGCAAATGCAGGCCTGATGGCACAAGGCGTGTTTCCCATTCTGAAAGTTCTGTTCACGGGGCCTTGAATTTCCCGGAGAGGCATACTGTTCACGGCTCTGTTGAAATTGTAGGCCTGGCTCTGGGAAGAAATGGGGTTTTCGCTACTAAAACATGCTGCTTCCAAGGCCCGGTTGGGAGCTGATGCTGTCATTCTCTATACCTACGTGAAGACCAAAAGTCAAGCCGTTGCCTCGAGGTAAGGCCCTGAATTGCCCTGCTGAAGCGGAGGCATGCAGCAGTTTCAAAATGGACTTCGTCGCAGTGCAGGAAGGCTTTTCTTCTTCTTCTTCTTCTTTGTACACGGGGCTCTCACTGTTGTGGCCTCTCCCGCTCCGGAGCAGAGACTACAGACGCGCAGGCTCAGCGGCCTGGGCTCTCGGGCCTATTCATTCAAGGGCATGTTGGAACCTCCCGGTCCGGGGCACGAACTCGTGTCTCCTGCATCGGCAGGCAGACCCTCCACCACTGCGCCACCGGGGAAGCCCGACTTTCTGCATTATTGTAACGTTAGCACACATTTCCGGACACATAGAACACTCGCGTGGGCACCCTATTCCCTGCAAGGACACTGAGTAGCGGCAGGCTCCACTCTTCTGCTCAGAAACATCCAGGCCCGGAAGCCATTCCCAGTCACTCTGTGTATGCCGAGCGTAGGGAAACACACGGCACTCTCCCCTGGGACAGCTAGATTTCGTCAGCACACCAACAACTCCAGGAAGTCCGTTCTCTCGCGTGCTACAGGCCATAGAGGTCTTCCTCATTGCCCTCATCTGAGCTGCAGCGGGAAAAACCATCTGCTTCGCATTCTATCTACGAACTCGTACTCGAAGACACCATACGATGAGGACATAGCCGGCATGCATTCCTACTGTAATGAAAGCACAGAATTCTTCCTGTTAAACTGCAGCATTTCAGAAGAGACTAAGGACCGAGAGCCTACTTAAGAGAGTTCCGGGATGAGGGAGCTGCCTGCATGTTGAACACCCTATGAAGAAAAGTTGATTCAGGGAGGGTACTAGTGTGTAGCTAGAGCCTCCTTTGACTTGTGAGAAAACACAAGGATATAGGCTGCATGTTCACTGGAGACGGAGGCCAGATGGCAGAAATCTACCCTGCCCTTTTATTTTCCATATGCGGGCCTCTAACTGCTGTGGCCTCTCCCGTTGCGGATCCCAGGCTCCAGAAGCGCGGGCCCAGCGGCCATGGCTCACGGGCCCAGCCGCCTCTGCGTCCTGTGCGATCTCCCCGGGACGGGCCACGAACCTGTGTACCCCGCTTCGGCAGGCAGACTCTCAAACACTGCGCCACCAGGGAAGCCCGAAGTTCTGCATTTCTTTACCGTTAGCACACGTCGCCGGACACTTAGAACACTCGCGTTGGCACCCTCGTCCCTGTGAGGACACTGAGGAGCTGCAGGCTCCAGTGTTCCGCTTAGAAACATCCAGGCCCGGATGCACTTCCCGATCTCTCCGTGTATGCCGAGTGCGTGGCAACAAACTGCACTCTTCCTTGGGACAGCTAGATTTCGTCAGCACGCCCAGAGCTCCAGGAAGTCCGCTCTCTCACGTCCTACGTGCCACAGAAGTCTTCCTCATTGCCCTCATCTGAGCTGCACCGGGAAAAACCATCTGCTTCGCATTCTATCTACGAACTCGTACTCGAAGACACCATACGATGAGGACATAGCCGGCATGCATTCCTACTGTAATGAAGGCACAGAATTCTTCCTGTTAAACTGCAGCATTTCAGAAGAGACTAAGGACCGAGAGCCCACTTAAGAGAGTTCCGGGATGAGGGAGCTGCCTGCATGTTGAACACCCTATGAAGAAAAGTTGATTCAGGGAGGGTACTAGTGTGTAGCTAGAGCCTCCTTTGACTTGTGAGAAAACACAGGGTTATAGCTGCATGTTCACTGGAGACGGAGGCCAGATGGCAGAAATCTTCCCTGCCCGTTTATTTTGCCCCTTCTTCGGCCACGTGCGGGCCTCTGACTGTGGTGGCCTCTCCCGTTGCGGATCACACGTTCCAGAAGCCCAGGCCCAGCGGCCATGGCTCACGGGCCCAGCCGCTCTGCGTCCTGTGGGATCTTCCCAGACTGGGCTACGAAACCGTGTTGACGGCTTCGGCAGGCGGACTCTCAACCACTGCGCCACCAGGGAAACCCCGCTTGCCCATCTTGAAAGGTCCATTCGTGCTGTCTGGAACCTTCCTAAAGTACAGGTTTCTAACGGGCCTGTCTGTAGGCAGTGTAGGCAGTACTCGGGGAACAAAGGCATTTTCGCCGAATATACAGGGTGCTACCGTAGCCCGTTTAGGAGCGGCACATGATTATAGGCCTAACTTGAGCCTGCCTCGGTTGACGCAGTTCACTAAACGCAGGACACCCTGCGAGTAGAAGTTCACTCAGGGAAGGACCCATTGTGTATCTTGAGGGAGAAAGGCTGCTCGTGTTCCACCTGCAACTAAAGGAGACTTCTTCGTGTAACACGGCAGTGTTTTGGGAGAGGAAATGCTTATAGGCCTCACTAGAGCCTGTCTTGTTGGAGGCAGTTTGCTACACGCAGAAGTCTCTGCGAAAGAAGTTGATTCACGTCAGGGCCCATTGTGAACCTCCTGTGTCTTTCGACACCTTAAATTTACAGGTAAGTATACTGCATGTTTGCCTGCAAATGCAGGCCTGATGGCACAAGGCGTGTTTCCCATTCTGAAAGTTCTGTTCACGGGGCCTTGAATTTCCCGGAGAGGCATACTGTTCACGGCTCTGTTGAAATTGTAGGCCTGGCTCTGGGAAGAAATGGGGTTTTCGCTACTAAAACATGCTGCTTCCAAGGCCCGGTTGGGAGCTGATGCTGTCATTCTCTATACCTACGTGAAGACCAAAAGTCAAGCCGTTGCCTCGAGGTAAGGCCCTGAATTGCCCTGCTGAAGCGGAGGCATGCAGCAGTTTCAAAATGGACTTCGTCGCAGTGCAGGAAGGCTTTTCTTCTTCTTCTTCTTCTTTGTACACGGGGCTCTCACTGTTGTGGCCTCTCCCGCTCCGGAGCAGAGACTACAGACGCGCAGGCTCAGCGGCCTGGGCTCTCGGGCCTATTCATTCAAGGGCATGTTGGAACCTCCCGGTCCGGGGCACGAACTCGTGTCTCCTGCATCGGCAGGCAGACCCTCCACCACTGCGCCACCGGGGAAGCCCGACTTTCTGCATTATTGTAACGTTAGCACACATTTCCGGACACATAGAACACTCGCGTGGGCACCCTATTCCCTGCAAGGACACTGAGTAGCGGCAGGCTCCACTCTTCTGCTCAGAAACATCCAGGCCCGGAAGCCATTCCCAGTCACTCTGTGTATGCCGAGCGTAGGGAAACACACGGCACTCTCCCCTGGGACAGCTAGATTTCGTCAGCACACCAACAACTCCAGGAAGTCCGTTCTCTCGCGTGCTACAGGCCATAGAGGTCTTCCTCATTGCCCTCATCTGAGCTGCAGCGGGAAAAACCATCTGCTTCGCATTCTATCTACGAACTCGTACTCGAAGACACCATACGATGAGGACATAGCCGGCATGCATTCCTACTGTAATGAAAGCACAGAATTCTTCCTGTTAAACTGCAGCATTTCAGAAGAGACTAAGGACCGAGAGCCTACTTAAGAGAGTTCCGGGATGAGGGAGCTGCCTGCATGTTGAACACCCTATGAAGAAAAGTTGATTCAGGGAGGGTACTAGTGTGTAGCTAGAGCCTCCTTTGACTTGTGAGAAAACACAAGGATATAGGCTGCATGTTCACTGGAGACGGAGGCCAGATGGCAGAAATCTACCC